>NW_011369945.1:19466268-19487873 GCF_000735185.1 Notothenia coriiceps
TTATCATGATAATATTGTCTAGAATTCTAACCTCGAAAATCTTTACAACATCACACTGATGAAATTTATGTTTTCATCACCTCGGACAGGGCCACAGCCAGAACATCAACACTACAGCGACACCTGCCCGAACACAGCACTGCGGAAACTGTCAGCAATCAAGACCAGACTGGGAACAAAAAAAAAAGACACAGTCCAAAGGGTAATGCCACTAAATTGATTGGTTAATAGGTAGCTATATTAAATCCGAAGTTTAATCAGCATCTACCTACATATAATACAAACATGATGAGCGAGTGTGTCATATATATACTGTCGTTTATCACTTCACAACACGTAACGGGACTATCCTTCTAATGTTGAGTTTTGTTAACTCTAAATAGTAAGGCAACAAGATAGCATACCGATTTGTGGCTTATTCATACTAACACAATCACACACATATAGTATTCCATTGTCATTTCATTTCACAGCATGCCAGGTGTAGCCCGAGATGGCTGACTGCAAGTCTACCCAGGTACCAGGGAGGCAGAGAAACTGAACGATCCATCAGCACCACCACATACTCTTCTCAGCCTACACCTGACAGCCCCACAGCTGCCCCAGCAGTCAGCTGCACCAACAAACAGTATCAGGCTCCTCGAGACTGGGAACCCAGTAGCCCATCTCAGGGCATGATTCTTCCTGACAAGTCAGATCTGCTCAGAAGTCCGGGAAAGCATTTGGGGATTAGAAACAGAAGAAAGGATCTGCCCACAAGGAACCCAAATACATCTGTCTTTTGGCTCCATGCCTCGGGAACTGCTACAGTGGTGCCACTGTCCATATTGCGGCCAGCAGTCGACATCCGTCACGTGTTGGACAACCAGTGGAACACTACTTGTGTCCACCAACACAACTATGTGTCTCCTGTCTGCAGGCAACTAGTGGCAGAGTCAACCGAGCATTGTGACATAACATCCTCTCATCTATCTAGCACGAACACATGACGATGCTACTCACTGCATCCGCGTCTCCATATACCTCGTTTTTGCCAGTGCGTCTCGCCAACTCGACAAGGTGTCGTGAGTCCTACCCCACATGGACGTGTGTGATGCACCTCACTACACTCACATCGCACAACTAACTCATCTTCTACCCACCAGCGATCAACCATCACTGCATACACCCTGCTCACTACAGGGTTATATGGACGCAACAACAGGCAGCCCACATTGCGATGCTGCAGACTGAAGGGCGACCTCTGGTTCTGAGGGGGCTGACGGCAGGGCCGACAGCCCCTGGACACTGGCCGCAAAAATTTGGAACAATACACTACAATGGAGCTGGAATCAAATGTGGGTGCTAAGCACCTAACAGGCTGGTGCAGGTACAGTTTTAATATGTTCAAGTTCAGGGTTTTGTTTGAGAAATGTAATCTTCATATGTAAATATTGTAATAGTAACATGTGTTTCAAATCATATTCAGTCTCATTGCAGAGCTCCTAGCTCTTACGTTCACGTCTCACTAACTCACGCGAGCGCCGGAGAGCGCGCGAGAGCGCGCGCGCACACACACACACGCACCACACAGCAAACACACACACACACATCACACACATGCCACCACACATGCAGTCTACACTACCACATCTATCTGCGCTCCGAGTGTCGGAGGTTGTATATGCACACACTCTCTAATTTTCAACACCACACACACACACACACACACCATTGCGAAAGAGAGAAGAGGATGGTGGCATTCTTTTTAGGACATCCTGGAGGATTGGACTCCCGTCACAGACCGACATCCGCCAGATTTGCCAAATGGGATTAGAGAGAATATGCCGTACACCAAAACATCTGTATGACATCTGGCATGGTAGCAAGTGTATGTGTCAATGTAGTTTCTATTGAAGTTCAAGGGAGTAGAGTCTTCTATTGAGTTTATCGTAAAGTTTTTTATCACCCAGACAGACATTGCAACATGCAGTGTAACAAATCTTATTTGCCACACCTCCACTCAAATAAATAGAATCCTTTATGATGTCAGTTTTTATTTATTGTCTTTTGCAGCTGTTGGGAAGAAGCTGAAGCCATCTGCAAGCTCAAGGGCTGTGAGGACCTAAAAGCATGGCCAACAGAGCATCATCAACCACTTGTACTGGGCAGTGGTTTTTCCTCCACGCCAAGACGACGCAGAACGATTTGTGGATCAAATGGAAGTCGGTGGAGCGGCATATTCTAAACCTCCACAGGGGCCATGGTGGAAAGTTCCCACATGTCGCACAAGAGACTACAAGGCAGGGCTCACAAGAAGAAGTGGATCAAACCCAAGTTGAGTTTAGGTCAATACTCTTTTTCTGACATGGCGGCAGACGTGACATTTAAAATTACGTCTGTTGCGTCAGCAAACCCGGGTGACTGTAATTTTTAACCGTCATCCACATGCCAAAAGGAGTATGGACTGGTATACAGTGCTGCATACTGAGGGATTAAAAAACCAGGACATACCCAGACAGCAAACAATGGTACTGACTTGTCTTTATGGTTGGGTACATAATCCAAAAGTTACGTCTGAGCCAACAACATTAGAATTGATAATCCATAATGTCAAGCACCTGCCATTCGAAAGTTTGTTGATGATTTGAATTTATTGATCTGTTGATTGCAGGTTCACATATCAGCCTGTCCAAACTGGAGAAACTGGTGACAGACAAGATGCTGTGCATGGACATCGGCAAGCTCTCTGCCGTACCACCAGACGTCCAAAGGTGGAGGCTTTCACAGCCTCGATCATTCAGTTTGCACCAAAGTTCTTACGTGTACTCCTACACATGGCCATGCTGTGCAGGTTGGTCTTTTCAGCATATATAATTCGAACAGGCTTGGTACTGCTACCAGCTAAAGAGTTGTTTCAGTTACTTGGGAATGGGCGTTACATCACAGTCGTCCCCATAGTGGTTTCAAAATGGAGGAAGGAACCTGTGATGAAGTTGTCAACTCCAAGACACACATTGCCAGGACTAAAATAAAACACAAAAATCACCTTTCTGAATCAATATCAAAGATCACAATAGAGCTGTTCATGGTTTAGACGTGGAATAAATTACAAAAGAGAGTATATCACATCACATCACCACTTATCTAAAACTGTTTCTTTGTTTATATGTTAACAGAACCCTTCTTGCCGGACTGGCATTACAGACGAGAATGGCCATCAAGACATAGCTGGCAACTACGAAGCGAGCGACACAGCAGGCACACACACGCGGCTACAGCACAGACACACACAACCAAGTACAAGGCTTGGTCATGTGGTGAAGAACGACACTACCCAGGCCGCAGCGTTGACAGTTCGGCTCTATCTCCAGTTTGAGATGACTGCTGATACTTTCAATCATATATATTCGTCCAGATTGGTATGCCGTGCCGACTTCAAATGATTTCCGATCACGTCACACAGACAGACATTCAAGAACCCCATTGAAAGAATGATCGATGCGGGCGACGATTCTGATGACAAGGACAACCATTTAGTTCAGAAGAGCTAGAAAGCAGTTTCATACAAGGCAGGTATCTAGTATTGAGCAGCACACACGTACTATGTGATGATCCGAACCACACCTCTCCATCTGTATATACATTCGAGAGACGTGTCACAACACCTGCCACACAACGACCACACCAGCGAGCGCGAGCAGCACACACACATGATACAGCTGGAGGAGCCTCCCACTCTGTCCTCTCGGCCATCACGAGCGAGCCATCGAAAACGACACAAGGCCATCCAAGTCGACACATCCATGTCCGCTACACACTATCAACAGACACACACATAGCGATCACATGCACACTATCAGCACAACCTTGTGCGAACTGTACCGACACATCTACAACAACATAAAACACACACATCGAGCGACAGTATGTGTCACTGTCCTATCTTCATAACCGTGATAGCTCCATGGATGGAAACTGACAGTCAACGACGGAAATTTGGGTTCACTGCACAAGATACGGGCCAGTGGCACACTCTATTATGTCGCGTACACACAGCCTAGGTAACGCCAAGCAAAGTCTCCACCAGCTGGCGGTAGGCTGTGTATCGGGTGGCGTCTGGCAAGATAAAACATTATAGTGATTGATATGAACGACAGCTACTGTCAAGAGACTGACACAAATGAAGGGGACCACATAGATGATAATAGGTCAACTTCAAAGTTACATTTCATATAGGTTATACTCAGATCATACACAACACTAATATTCAAACGTATAGAAGTTGCAAAAGTTGTCAATACATCATGATTAACTGATACATTTATATACCTAGTAATAGACTTTTATTGTAAAGTAGTGTTTGTAAGGCTTACTCATTGCCCTCTTGCTGGAGATGGCCATAATGTTGCCTGTATCCACAGTAATGCTATACGCAGCACGCCACAGATGTCTAGACCAGGCCAGATCGAGAAGCCGGGTGGTGCATTATGCAGCTGTGGACACCATCCTCCTCCATGGTCCTGGTGACAGCGGGGATTTCCCGACAGCAGACATCTCGGCTACAGTGTCCATGTTGTTACAGTTGTCGCACACTGACACCTAAAACATATAAAACAGATGTAACATTATGCATTTAGCAAGGAATGCCAGGATGTTTCAGTTGTTGTCAGGTTGGCGACATTTTGCAAGGTAACTGGATTCCGCCTTTAACCATTTTTAACTTGGCACTGTCAGGTTGCGACATTTTGCAAGGTAACTGGATTTTATCATTTTAACTTGGAACTGTATATTGTTGAATTTTATGCAGAAGATCCAATAAAGTTAGACTGTGCGCATGAAAATAATTTCTTGTTCTCGCCCCCTGATTATCTGATAGGTGGAATTATTCCCATAAACTGCAGATAAGCAGAAAAACAGGGCTGGTCACCCTGGCGTATGTTTTAATTCAATGACCAGAAAGTTATAATTCTACTTTAATAATACTCTAGCACATGACATGTACACAAGCTAATTATTTCCCAGAGGCTGATGAGCCCAAGCAGCGATTTTAAACAAGGCAAATCCCCCCCCCCCCCCCCTATTTTCAAATCGACAGTGACAGCACAGCCACTGCTAGCCTGCTAACCATTCAGTGTTCTGTAGCCGGTCAATGTCTTCCCCATCGTCCATGTCGTCGCCATCATCCTCCCCACTTGACGTCCCTGACGGCTCAAATCTGTAGGGTTCAATGATGTCCTGCGCTTCCTCATCGTCACTTCCATCTTCTGTGCCGCTTTCCTCATCTATCCTGTCCGAAAAGCTGTCAAAATCAATCATTTCTCTCGCACATGTATCACTTTCCAAAGTCTCCGCCATGTTTAGAATCAGAACTGGGCCCATCTTGTGACGTCACGGCCGCTATCGTCTGGAACTTCCGGTAGGCTCAGACGGCCGTTATTATTAACATTAATAATGAATAAATAAATAAATAATTAAAAATTATTTTAGCCATGAACAGGCACAATGATATGTAAGGAATGAAACTGCCATTTCATTTTGGTGCAAAAAAATGCACTTCACTGGGCCTTTAATACTGGTAGTTAGCGACTTAGTAACTTTTGTGTCTGCGCATCTGGACCACGTCTGACCTCTTGCACTTGATCTCTGACCTTTGGTGGCTTCTTTCTCTAGCGAACATAAGGACCACTCTGAAAAGAAACACAAAGACAAGGAGAAGCTGAAGCACAGCAACGGCAGCTCAGACAAGCACAGGGAAAAACACAAAGAGAAAGACAAGGAGAAAGAGAAGAGGAGAGAAGAGAAGGTTTGTTGTCAGTCTGCCGCTTATAAAATGCTGTAGGGATCTTAAGTCTAAATATGTTTTTCTCTCATTACTTGTCATTATTTTGTTAAATTAGGTTAACGATTTTTTTTTTCCATGATCATTAAAAAGGTCAACACCAATGGCCTCTGTAACATTCCAGCAACTTTTTACAAATAGCAACAGTGAAGAGAGTCTGAACATTGTTTAAAGGTTTGAAAGTTTGTTTAAATTACATTTGCTAATTTATCTTTCTCTGTTTCTTACAGATTAAATCATCCCATGTAGACAAGCCTAAAAAGGAGAAAGAAAATGGATATGTGAGGTAAAAATGCATTGCGCTTTCTCTGACTGATGTACAATTAAATTAGTTGGTTATGATTAATACAATATTACTTTACTAAATTGCATTTCAATGTGTGACTTTAAGAGATACAAGCCCTGCTGCCATTAAGAGTGAGCCCGAAGAGGACAATGGCTTCTACCCTTCTCCCCAACACAACAAGACCTCCAAGCGAGAGCATGATGAGGAAGAGTGGGTTTCATACAAATTCAATTATAATCTGTCACTTTCTTATTGAAATGTAAGACATAGTAAGATTATCAATACATCTGTTCACAGATTTGAATACAAGCCCAAAAAAGTCAAGACAGAACATGACAAAAAGGCCAAGAAGAGGAAACATGAGTATGAAGAAGAGGAGGAGGAGGAAGAAGAGGTTCATTACATTTTTCATTACTATCTTTAATGAATATATTCTCATGTGTATCTGCCGTTCTTGTTCTCCAGAGTTATTCTGTTTTCTGCACTTGATCTAGGACATAAAGCCCAAAAAGAACACAAAAGATAAAAAGGTAACCGAGGGAAAGAAAGCCAAGAAAGAAGAAGAGGAGAAGTGGAAATGGTAAGATAATGTCAGGGAGAAATAGTTATTTTTCTCAGGAAATCTCACAAGGGTAGTTATAAAGAGCAAGTAGTTACCATATTTGTGTTTTCCCTCATGAGTCGCACTTTGTTGTTGGTGGTGGTGATTAGGTGGGAGGAGGAAAGATCTACTGATGGTTCTAAGTGGCGCTTCCTTGAGCACAAGGGTCCAGTGTTTGCAGCTCCGTATGAACCCATGCCTGACAAAGTCAAGTTTTACTACGATGGTGAGTATATCTTGGTAAAAAAAAACGGGTCATGTTTTTGTTTCTTTTTCATTTTACACCACAATGTGATTGTTCTGTTTTTGTAGGAAAACCTATGAAACTTAATGCACCTGCTGAGGAGGTGGCTACATTTTTTGCTAAGATGTTGGATCATGAGTACACCACTAAGGAAATCTTCAGGAAGAACTTTCTTAAGGACTGGAGGAAGGTGAGGAGATAAGACTCAAGCTTTGCTATAAAAGTGTCCCGAGCAAGACCCTAAAGAGGGTACAAAGTTGAAGTATTTATGTTATACATGCCTCAGATGACTCTTTACATTTAAGGAAATGACATCTGAGGAGAAGTCCAAGATAACCGACCTGAACAAGTGCAAATTCAGTGAAATGAGTGAGTTCTTCAAGGCCCAATCCGAAGCAAGGAAACAGATGTCAAAACAGGAGAAACTGGTATGCCTGGATTCATTCCTTTTACCTTGAACACATTCTGCAATCTTTTGTTGTATATTAATGTTGCCATACACTTTGTAGAAAATCAAAGAGGAGAATGAGAGACTCCTCCAGGAGTATGGTTTCTGTATCATGGACAACCACAAAGAGAAGATCGGAAACTTCCGCATCGAGCCGCCAGGCCTGTTCCGGGGACGAGGCGATCATCCTAAAATGGGCAGGCTGAAACTACGCATCAGACCTCAAGACATAATTATTAACTGTAGCAAGTGGGTAATCTGACCAACACTGTTATCACAACATTCACCGCCATGGACTTTACATTTTAAGCCAAATCCCAAAGCCCACACTCACTGACTCACAGGCTTTGATGCACTTGGATGTAACGTTTCTGCACTACCTACACTTTGATGCACTTTGATGTAACGTTTCTGGTGCCACTGCTACGTGCTTGAGTGAGCTCTGCAAACATTTTGAGCCTTTTATATACACTACCATAAGTCCGCACATTTTTTCCACAGGGAATTACCCACAGTTTATAGCTTTCTGACTTTAAAAGCAGGGTTACCAGGGTAAGCACGGAAGGGTTAAAAAAAAAAAAGAATGGATATAATGGCATATTAATTTCACACAGAAACACTGAATTACCTTTAGGATTTAAATGGGACATAACAAATGCATGAAATCAGGAAATCATAGGCTATCTAATCAACCATTACATTAACTTGGGCTGAATTATGTTTTGACACTAAACAAGTAAATTATTAATTTGACAATTCTTCATTGTCCACTATGTAAGGCATGAGCCTGGAAGACATTTGAATTAGGCATAAAAAACATTAAAAACCCACAATTGCACATAACATGTTTTGTCACTAACCTGATGTTATGGCCCAGCAAAGTGTTGTCCCATTTGTATCTAATCATTTCAAGCCGTTCCAGCCTCTCACATCGTTTTACCAGGTGATGTCAGATACATTACTTAGGATTCAGGTCTTATGGACTTACATTGGGTTTAGGCTTCAGTTACATTTTTAGATACACAGGAGGAACATAACGAGGGGTTACGTATGGTAACCCTTGTTATATAAAAACAGACGGAGCCCTCTACTGGACTCTATGGGTACTCCCCTCGATCCTATCATGCGAGCATTCATCCACTGAGACTTTCTAGATGTAGCCGGCTCCTGGGCGGGCCTAACCTGAATGTGCCGCGCATTTTCACCGCATAAAAGGAGGCCTCGCCTCCTTACTGCCATCCTTTACTTCTCTTCACCAAGCAGCATAGGACAGACAGGGCTGTCCTTTGTAGAGAGCTCCGCCTGTGTTTATATAACAAGGGTTACCATACGTAATCCCTCGTTATATCTCTCACAGGCTCTACTGGACTCTATGGGTACAGTGGGCAGAGCCCCGATGTATACACGCGCTGTCGTCCCACAACAACACTGTTCCATCTCACTGTTTCTGACCGGCTTTCTGGTTAGCAGCCGCTGCGCCTCACGTACCTCTTCCTCGGTCGTAACCGTGGAGAGAAAAGGGGTTGCGGCTGACAGAGCACACCCTGACGCGCTTACCCGGCGGAGGTGTGCTATAACGTGGAGGACTCCCCCCTCCTGCCCTAAAGCAGGGGAAAAGAGTCCTCCAGCCCATATGGGCCCATGTGTGCGTCACGTCCCCGGGGCTGGGGGCCCAGCGCTAACCCATAGCTCCCCCTCCTCCTCACACAGATCCTCAGCGTTGCCCCGCAGCACAGCACGATGAAATAGGAGCCAAAACATAGATCCACAGGGTTGAGAGTTACTATTGATTGCGGGGCGTGCAGCTCTCCCAAGATACCGCCGAATGCACTCATGCTCAAGAACTTCGTTTAAGAACACACTTGCATGTTGTAAATTGGCGGCGCGGGACATCTGCGTCGATCTGCAAGCCAAAAACGTGAAAGTATATTGTATCAGAGAATATTCATAGCAGTACTCGCGAGAGTCACGTGCGAGCGGGGGCAGGGCCTGTCTACCTCGACCACCCGGCTAGCTCTCGCGCGTAAGTCCATGCTATGGGCGCTTGAACGGCACGTCTAGAGCTTTTTTCCTCAGTGGGGTGGCCAACCTCGTACATGTCGTGTCGAACGGGGTGGGCCACCGGAGCCGTCGTGTCTTCAGTGCGTGGGCTGCGACACGTTGCCTACCATCTCACACCGCGAGCTGTCTTGCTTTAGGGGGGGGTGAAATGTTATTGTGCGTGCTTTTATGAGCTGGACGCGTGCTCAACGTGGGCCTCGCGAGAGTGGTGATACAGGTCATGGGGGACTGCACACGCGTCTGCTTATCGTCTTGCCTGCCTGCCATAGGCGAGATCCCTCAGTTGTGCTGGAATCTATAGTCAAGTGCCAGCTCCTCGTTGTCCTGATGGCCATCGCGCGCGAAATGCTCGGACCCCGCTCCTTGGGTTCCGCTGGGATGCGTACTGATAAGAAGCATGACTATCCCCCTGCTTTTCGAAGGTCCTCGATCTCACCACATCTGAGCTCTGGGCTGCCACCGGCGAGACGTTTCGGCCACCCTCAAACAGCGCCAGCCTTTTGATCAGTGCGCGGACCGAGGAATCAGTCGGAGGCAAGGCGCGCAGACTGCAATCGGAGCCAGGTTGGCCGCCGCAGCGGTGGGGGGACCTGGGCACTCGATACACCGGCAGTGGGCGTCGTCACCCTTTCAATGGGGCGACCGGACAACGACAGGACAGGAGGCGCTACTACAGGTGAGTCCATTTTTCTTTCATATGACAAAAGTTTCTTTAATCCGTTCTCTTGATTCGTTTGTTCACTCGCCTTGCTGAAGGAAAGGGATGGTCAGTATGGGAGGCGAGGCCTCCTTTTATGCGGTTGAGAATGCTGCGCGCATTCAGGTAGGCCCGCCCAGTGGCGGCTACGTCTAAAGTCTCGTTGAGGAAGCTTGCATGTATAGGATTGAGGGGAGACCCGAGTCCAGTAGAGGGCGGTAGCCTGGAGAGATTATAACAACATATGGGCTTTGTTTAAGTATAGTTAATTTTTGAAGTTATTATTTCTGTCTAAGTAATACAATCTTTATCCTGCTCTTAAACAACTCTATCAACCTGCTTCTATTCTTTTTACTTCTTTTCCCTTATCTCCCGTTCAATCTTTTATCGCCCATGTTGTGATGCTGTTTGATTAAGACAGTGAGATATTTACTTTTGACGTCTGGTCATTAGGTCTCAGGTGTGTGTGTGTGTGTGTGTGTGTGTGTGTGTGTGTGTGTGTGGTTGTGTGTGGTGTGTTGTGTGTGGTGTGTGTGGTGTTGTGTGTGTGTGTGTGTGTGTGTGTGGTGTGTGGTGGTTGTGTGTGTTGTGTTGTGTTTTTGTTTGTGTGTGTTAGGGTTCACAACTCTATCTAATATTACTAGTTGTTTTTCTAAATAGTAGTCGACTAGTTTTTTTCTTACTTTAATAAAGAACATCTTGTGTTTTTGTTGTATTTTTTATATTGAACTCATCATTAATATTAAACATGTTTTATACATGGCTGTTTTTGTATATTTTTTATTTGGACTCACCGAAATCGACAGAACACAAACTTTGTTTTAAATGCCACCGTATAGTCCAGTGCGCAAACTTTATATCGTTTGTCCTTCCACCATAACGGTCCACTTTCGCATATTTTTGGTTTGGTTGAACAAACGCATTTTCATTGTGAGGGAAGGAGTTGACCGCTTTCGCTGGTGACAGTCTTCGCCAGGGAAAAACCCTCTCAGCTCGGCGGGGCTTGTGGCTGGAATAGCCAGGTAGCTCCTCGAAAGCGGGGGAAGCGGTGCACGTTTTCTGCCCACCACTCCAGTGGATTATCCATTGTGGGGATATGCGGTGTCCGCTGGCAGTAATCCCGTAGCTCATCATCCGCATCACTGTTGACCCGTGTTTTCTTGCTGTTCGTTCGCCTCTGTTCAGTGCTGACGCCGGTCCGTTGCTCACTGGTGCTAGCATTACTGCTAGTGCTAGCTGTCGGCAGCGGGTGTCTCATTTTCAGATGGTTGCGCATAGCAGATGCATTTGTATTGTACTTCAGTACAGCTGTACACAACTGACACTTCACTGTGGAGTTGGTTACATCTTCGTTGAAGTACTGCCATACATAAGAATGTCGGACGTGTTTTGGAGCATTTTGCAGCACCTCGTTTACCTCAATTTTTTTCTCGAGGGCCTACAGCGCCGACTAGTGGTAAAGGTAGTCGACTAGTCGATTAGTTGGTGAAACCCCTAGACTGTGTGTGTGTGTGTGTGTGTGCTAAGTTAGTATGTCAGATGTTCAGCATCAATGAGACACACTCGCACACATGCCGGCACTGTGTCAAAGCTAATCTTCCTGTCAGAGTATGCTGTGTGCAAACAATAACACGACCCAGCGGGGACTGTTTAACAGTTATATGTAAGCTATTGTCTCATTGCTGAAGTGCTTACAATATAATGCCTTATCAAAATAAAAAAAGCCAAAGTATTTTATGGAAGCATAGTCATTCTTATTTGTTTTTTAACATTATATAAATAAGTAAACACAAATAATAAAATGAACAGTCTAATTTAAATAACTTTTATTATACAACTTCACATAAACAATATAAATAAACAACTTCAATAAGTATGTCCAAAAAAGAGTAGAAAGAAGTATACCTTTATATCGTCCTTCTCCTTCTGAATAGCAATTAACTCAACATTTATCACACAAACAACCTAGAAACAACAACCCCAATGCTATTATGTACAAACCAAATATCGACCAAGTGTCAATCAGATATGAATTAAACAAATACCTAATGTTAAGTATCAGGTCTGTAATAAATTATGTATATTGTACCGAAAATGAAAACCCCTTAATCAACACAAAGGTAGAGACACTACCTCAGTGGACACTTCATCCAGAGAAAGTAAATATTATAACACATGAGAAAAAAGTTGTCAACTTCTTTAAGGTTAACCTGCATTTTTTCTGTAGGGACTCAAAGCACCCTAAACCTCCCCCAGGGACAAAATGGAAGGAGGTTCGCCATGACAACAAGGTGACCTGGCTGGCTTCGTGGACGGAGAACATCCAGAGCTCCATCAAGTACATCATGCTGAATCCCAGCTCCAGGATCAAGGTAACTGTGCTCTCACACCTTCAGCTGCAAAACTAAAAGCATAATAAACTCAATCCTACATGTAGATAATTCCACAGTTATTCCTTGATGATGAAAAAAAAAGATCTGTCTGATTTTTTCCATATTGCAAAAAACTGGTTCTGTGTGCAGGGGGAAAAGGACTGGCAGAAATATGAGACTGCTCGACGGTTGAAGAAGTGTGTGGGTCGCCTCCGCACCCAGTACAGAGACGACTGGAAGTCAAAAGAGATGAGGATCAGGCAGAGATCCGTGGCACTGTATTTCATAGACAAGGTGAGGAGTTTTTTATACATAAACATGTGTCCCCTCTGTGTAAAGAAATTCTGAAAGTTTCAGGAACAAAGACCGCCTCTTTTTTTGTCCTGATCCATTTATATAAAATCTGACCAGATTTGAGCCACTTTGTGATGTCCTAATGTTTTGTTGGGTTGTGTAACCATTAGCCAATAACAAACTAGGGTAACACCCACCAGCCTTATCACCTATAACCTCCTCCTAAAGTAACAGACACAGAATCAGCCATATTGAAACAGGGCTGAAAAAGAGGGGATTATGGGATGCTACAATGATCTGTTTGGTATTTCGAGCCAAACACTTCAGAGACATGTTTTGTATATATCTGAGACCTATAATATAGTTTTAGAAAAATAGTATAATAGGGGACCTTTAAACAAACACTATTTTGAACTAGTTATGCATATTAAAAAAATCGGTGAAATGAAATCCAACATAGGTGTAATGTTCCCAACAATGATACTTTGCAAACTGGCGATCAAATGCTAAAATGTACGGTTTTACTTTAAAGAGGACCTATCATGCTATATTTGAATAATATAGTGTAGGATCCTATTTTATCATTTTGAATTAACCACACGGTTTACCTTTATCCCAGGTCTCTAAATACCAATAAACTGTAAGTGAAAAAACTAATCCTGAGTAGGACCATACCTATATAAGGCATATTTATACTTTTTATTTTTCAAAATACCAAACAAATCGTGCATTTTAGCCATTCCTCATTTCACTCAATTTAACACTGTCTTTGCATGGGCTGATTCTGTGAGAACAGCAGCATCTACAGGCCTGGCATATGTACTACAGGTTCTCCAGCGCTTTCTAACGACAATGTCTCCTCCTGATTGGTGGAGTTGGCCCAATAGCCGTAGCGCCACTTCTGTGACATCAGAGATCTGGATCAGTCTGTATCAGATCCATTGCAGCCCCTTTTTAAGAGATTTGGGTATGGAGGAAAATAGTGAGGGTTGTGTTTTCTGACACTTGGTGAGTTCCCTGGAACACCGGGGACACATATTCATGTATAAAAGACGTACAAAAGTGCATGTTGCATGATAGGTCACCTTTAAGTAAGGATCCTATTTTATCATTTTGCATTAACCACACGGTTTACCTTTATCCCAGGTCTCTAAATACCAATAAACTGTAAGTGAAAAAACTAATCCTGAGATAATGTGTGATAATGTTTCCCCTGTAGCTTGCATTGAGGGCGGGTAACGAAAAGGAGGAAGGTGAGACAGCGGACACAGTAGGCTGCTGCTCGTTGCGGGTCGAGCACATTAAACTGTACCCCAAGATGGACGACCAGGAGTACGTGGTAGAGTTTGACTTCTTGGGAAAGGACTCCATCCGCTACTACAACAAGATGCCCGTGGAGAAGAGGGTAAGAACTGGAAATGTAGGAATGAATGGAGAGAAGAGTTAACTACTGAAAAAAAATGCATTAAAGCACAAGACTATGATTTTATGTGTTTCTATGACGGTGGTGCTGGGTGTGCATTTGACAGATATGATAATTTAGTGTTAATGAGACAAGAAGTTGCCACACTGAGAAGGATGTTTGCACAGACAGGTGATCAGGCACAAAAGCTTTCCGTCAGCACTGCCTTGGAGGGTGGTCTGTTTCCTGCTATTACCGGAGTTTACAGACACACAAGCGCACACTTGTGCACACATACACACGCTACACATCTTTCAGTCACACATTCTTCTACAGGCCAGGGCACAGGCTACACTTCCTCTCTGCATACCCCATTCCACACTGAAGTACATTCTAAGACACATTAACCTGTTATAGACCACCAGCACTTGTCATCATGAACAACAAATATTATGGCGCCTCCATGTGACAGAAATGTGATTGTGCATCCCCAAACACTTTGCTCCATCAATAATATCAATAATTATCATATTAATAAAAATGTTTGAGCTCCTACACTCACGAACAACAAAACATTTTTCTGTGACTCTTAGCACATTCTGCATGCCTAAGCTGTGTCAGGTTCCCAAATTGTAATTTGATTACCTTTTATTTATTGTTTTATTAGGCCTATATTCACCACCACCTTTTCTCAAACAATTAACACAAAAGCACATATTTGAATAACATTACATGATTATATTAAACTAGGGCTTTCAAGTTAACAAAAATTAAATTTAGTTAATAACTAAAAATAATTAAGTTCGATAATCCAGTCACAATATTTGCTTAGTGTAAGAACAGTCTGTAGTCTAGAGCAGGGGTCCCCAACCCCCGGTCCGCGGACCGGTACCGGGCCGGGAGGTGTTACTGCCGGGCCGCGAAATAGCTGTGAGTTTATCGTAATATTTGCAGAATTATAAATATATAAAAATATAATTTTATAAAAAAAATTCAATTAATTTTTTGATTTTTATTTGATTTTATACCAGTCATATTATTTAATCCAAAACATACAAAATAAATCAAAATTGGTTAGCATAAGGTCTCAGCCTCTCGTGCGCAGATAAAGTTACAGGTGGTGCGCCAATAGGAAGTGGAGCACACAGGAGACAACCGTTTAATCGCAGACCGTTATGTTTTTGGGGGAATGGCAGTGCATACATTATTTGAGATATATTTCGAACTCGGACTTAATTTTAAGGACATTGTGACCAGGGGTGTAGAGCTATTTTTTTAATTGTAAAGCCTCCTTCACTTCATGAAATGGCTGCAGCATCAGGAGGCAGCCTCTGAGAAGTGCAGCACCAGCGCGTACACACCGCCTTTGCTGTGTTCCCCACTGCAGGCGTGTGTGTAGAGGTGTGTACAGGCGTGTGTAGAGGTGTGTGTGGTTGAAAAGTAGCAACGTTTCAACCACACACACCTCTACACACACACACACACATCGAACGGCCCGATTATTCCCCCTATTACTCGTTGTATGAAGGAAATGTCCGGTCACAAAGGCGCATGATGTGTGTGTGTATGTGCTCTGATCAGCTCCGCTGTGTGTGTGTATGTTCTGTGTGTTTGTGTGTGTCCAACAACGGCATTTGTTTTCAAATTACCATGAACAGTAATTTACACACATCTGGCCAACTCCATAGGTATGTGGGTGTTCCCAAAGAAGTTAGTTTAATCTTAATCTCGATGTAGTGCTAAATGCTGTCGGAGTGCACCGGAACGAACGCAACGGTATGACGTTATTATTGCTGGCAAACAAGCCCAGGGGTCTCACTGACATTTCAGTTATATCAATATGTGTACAGTGGTCCTAATTAGTTTTTTAAACTATGTTAATATGTTTTGGATGCATATTGTTCTATTATTTGTTCAGGCTGTTACATACAATTAGCCACTGTTGCCACTTATATTAGGCTATATTATATTATATATTATATTAATATTTGTAAAGCGGTCCTAATTTTTTGTTTTAATTGTATCCTGGTTTTAAACGTTGTTAATATGTTTTGGATGCATATTGGTATTTCTTCAGGCTGTTAGCCTCTGTTGCCACCTGCTGGTGAGTAAATATTCAAATCAGTTAAAACTGACAACCGGTCCACACGTTTTTTTTAATGTATCTGCCGGTCCTTGGCACAATAAAGGTTGGGAACCCCTGGTCTAGAGTATTCTATGCAGTAGTTGGGGGAAATTAAAAATCTTTCTGACTTTTAAAACGAAAAAGTCCTGCGTATGGAGATTGTGTTTACCGTAATTCCAATATGAAAAAGGAGAAGATAAGAAGATCATTTTTAAATCACATTATTATGTTATAGATCATTTCTACCAATAATGGCAGAATATAAAATCCAATGGTGAGAAAGAGATCCACAGTTTGTTATGAATCTTAGAGCCCTGATCCACGCTGTCCATTTTTCATTTCATTTCAAACTTTTATTTAACCAGATTGGTCCCATTGAGATCATAGATCTCTTTTTCAAGGGAGACCTGCTTAAATAAAAGTTTGAAATGAAATGAAAAATGGACAGCGTGGATCAGGGCNGACTGGATTATCCCAGAGGGTCTCAACATTCTTTATAAAACAGTTTGAGATTTGTAAAACTGTAATTCTATTTGTGAAAATACAAAAAAGGAAAGTTTTGCTGCTTTTTTTACATCTTGACCACATAAAACCAGGTCCTGGTCTAAAACCACTATACCTAGACTCATCAAATCTGGACTGGATTATCCCAGAGAGGCTTAACATTCTTTATAACACAGTTTTAGATTTGTGAAATCTTAATTCTATTTGTGAAAATACAAAAAAGGAAGATTTTGCTGCTTTTTTTACATCTTGACCACAGGTCCTGATCTAAAACCACTATACCGAGACTCATCAAATATGGACTGGATTATCCCAGAGACTCTAAAGATTCTTTATAACACAGTTTGAGATTTGTGAAACCTTAATTCTATTTGTGAAAATAAAAAAAAGTTAGATTTTGCTGCTTTTTTTACATCTTGACCACATAAGACCAGGTCCTGATCTAAAACCACTAGACTCATCAAATATGGACTGGATTATCTCAGAGAGTCTCAACATTCTTTATAACACAGTTTTAGATTTGTGAAACCTTAATTTTATTTTGTGAAAATACAAAAAAGGAAGACTTTGCTGCTTTTTTTACATCTTGACCACATAAAACCACTATACCTGGACCAGTGTTTCCCCTATATACAAATAGCTCCGCCGCTGCTAGGGGGCGCCAGCCAGGTACCCGAAAGAAAAAAAAAGATGTATTTAATTTTTTTATTTTATTAAAATAATAATAAGTGGCGACCCTTTTTCGTTTTTGATTGTTTGTTATGTGGATTTTGTAGTATTTGTGTTACTGTATGTTCAATAAAAGGTGTATTTTTGCTAAATCTTGAGACAACTGTAGTGGCAGGGCCGATTTTATAGTAAGTGATGAAAGTGGGGGATGTTGGTTTATCAGGCACCCGCAGCTCACAGCCAAAGTGCGAGCATGGGAGCGAGAGAGCGAGGGAGCGAGAGAGAGAGGCCGCTAACGGCGAACCGGTACCGGCCTTATAAATACAGTCTATGGTACCGGCGCTGTTGTTATTAGAATCTGGTGCTAGCTGCGCTAACGGATATAATGTTACAACCAAGGTGGAGGAGAGCTCTCCTGTCAGACTGAGAGGCTCAGTGAGGTAAAGGGCTCTCTGAGTGTTTAGATAGTTAATTTTAGTCTATCTCAGTGGGTCTCAAACAAATATGTGTTGACAAATTATGTATGATAATCCTGTCCAGATTTGATGAGTCTAGGTATAGTGGTTTCAGATCAGGACGTGGTCCGATGTGGTCAAGATGCGAAAAAAGCACTGAAATCTACCTTTTTTTGATTTTCACAAAATAGAATTAAGGTTTCACAAATCTAAAACTGTGTTATAAAGAATCTTTTGAGTCTCTGGGATAATCCAGTCCAAATAAATCGGCTATGCAGCGATTTAAGAGACTCAAACACGGAGGATTGTTCGCTAAGCGCTGTAAATTAAATGTCCCTTAACTTTCCCCTTAACTGCCGAATCGGACGCTCTGAATCGGAAGCCAACTTCAGCGTCGTAACTTTAAGGTAGCTTCTAGCTTCATGTCGAACAGTAAGTCAACATTTTCCAGAGAGCTTTCTTTGAAATCACCAGGTAACGCTAAAGACCATAACATTTAGATTGTATGACAAAGTGTTTATTTAATATATCTGGCTAGCTATAGCTACTTGCTAACGGTTTAGCTTACCCCCGCGTTTCAAAGTAACGTCAACGTAGCTGTAATTTATGCTTTGCTTACATGTTCGCATAACTTGGAAGTTTACTGACATTTACATACCTTGTTCTCCTGGTCATAGGTGGCGCGTGAGGCTCAGGTTTGGGAAGGCTAAATAACTTTTTTTTACCTGACGCTGCCCGCCCCTGGCGTCTATAGAAAAGAGATCAACTCAGTGAAAGCACCGCCTGCTGACAGATCAGAGCTCAGTGTGCGGAGTTTAAAGTCATATTACAGGACAAAGGAAATACAGTTTAAACTGCCGCATGCAGAGAAGACGCCGAAGTGTCGCACTTATCATTCATATCACACTGATATCACATCATCAATCAGATCATCGATCATATAATATCACAATATTTCCTTATCTTAGTCAGCTTCTCGAGCCGTATCTGGCCGTGCAACACTTAGTTACATTGTCACATATAGCCTACTGTATTGCCATACTGTTATTATACTTATATGCAACACGTATTATTTTAAAGCAACACCACTAAGGGTGACGAAACACTCAGACTCAAATAAAGTCATATCCCCTCCGTGTCTAGGATCTATGGGGCAGTATCATAAAACTGTTGTACGCTTCAAACACTCGGTTAGTTATTTTTAACCAGTGTTCTGTATTCTGTGCGTAGAATATGACAAGTATATGTATAGCTGTATTTATGTACTTTATATTATTACTGTGCACCACATGTCTATGGTAAGTATCTGCGACTACTAACTGTTTCATTGGTAGCTCTGTACCACATGATTGAGTGATGTCACGTACCTAGGGTATAAGACCGTTGGAAGTCACCGCCCCTTCTCTTCTGCCCAAGCCTCTTGAGACCGTGTGCCTAAAATAAATAACGCCGTGATGAATGGCTAAACTTGAACGACTGAGATTATTCACCTTTCTGCTGCAGGAGACAAAGGTTTAAGTCTAAATCTGCTAACAATTCTCCTTGCAGGTGCAACTATGTGGCTTGTATCCTGGATTATATGTTTAAGTCATGGATGTTTAAAGTTCATATTTGTCTAATAATAGTTTACTTTTCATTAATGAAGTATGACGCTGCGCTGTTGGTACACTTGTCCCTGTTTGTGATTGGTCAAATGTAGCAAACCCCGCCCCTTTCACGTGAACGCGTTCTCAGCTGGAGAGAGAAACCCTGGCTTGATTTACCGAGTTGATAACCAGCGTCGTAGGACCGCTTAGCGAGAGCGCGTTTGTTAGGGTTAGTTAAGATAACTCAAACATATCCTGGGTATGTTGAACTGGCTTCGTACAGGGCACAGGTGGCTGCATTAGCAGCACTAATGTCAAAGACACAAACATTATACATTTTATTTTTATTTTACCAGGATGCAGTGACACACACAGGCTATTTGGGAACGCTTAGCCTTCCCTAGCCTAAAGTACCCGCCGCCCCTGCTCCTGGCTCAAGTGGTGGCTCTGGGGTTGTTGTGTGAGCCACCCAGTGCAGTGGCGTCGCCTGGCCTGGGCATTCGAGGTTTTTTCTGTAGCCCCGGACAATTCTCCCTCAATAATATAATACATACCGTGCTTTACGTGAAATTCATCATGACACAAGAGAGGACGGTAGGACTGTAATTTCCCGTGTTCAGTGAATGCAACAGAGGCATGACACCAGACCAATCAGAGAGTTGNAATCTCAAACTGTTTTATAAAGAATGTTGAGACCCTCTGGGATAATCCAGTCCAGATTTGATGAGTGTAAGTATAGTGGTTTTAGATCAGGACCTGGTCCAATGTGGTCTAGATGCAAAAAAAGCACTGAAATCTGCCTTTTTTGATTTTCACAAATAAAATTAAGGTTTCACAAATCTAAAACTGTGTTATAAAGAATGTTGAGACTCTCTGGGATAATCCAGTCCATATTTGATGAGTCTAGGTATAGTGGTTTTAGATCAGGACCTGGTCTTATGTGGTCAAGATGTAAAAAAAGCAGCAAAATCTTCCTTTTTTGTATTTTAAAAAATAGAAATAAGGTTTCACAAATCTAAAACTGTATTATAAAGAATGTTGAGCCTCTCTGGGATAATCCAGTCCAAATAAATCGGCTATGCAGCGATTTAAAAGGTTCAAACACGGAGGATTGTTCGCTCAGCGCTGTAAATTAAATGTCCCTTAACTTTCCCCTTAACTGCCGAATCGGACGCCAACTTCAGCGTCGTCTTAAAGTTGATCCTGAGTCCTGTCAGTTAAAGTGTTTCATAGTTAGCTTAACTAAGCATCAACCTAGCATTGAAATATATGGATGTTATTTGAAAGTATTTCTGAGAAAAAGTCAGCTGAAATTGTGGCATAGTTGCCACTGCTTTACGTGTTGACATCATGTTTGAACGTGTTTGCAGCAGTAAATGTGGCTGTTTGACCACTGACGTTGCCATAACAACACCTGACTTTAAATGTGCAACCTCTTTTTGTGACAGATTTTTGATGATATTCCTATTGGCAGCAAGTTTCTATGTGAACATTATGAGATGGACAGACAAAGAGAATAAATGAAAAACAGTTATGAAATACTATATGACAAAACAAGAATACAGTTTAAAAGGGGAGTGATTTGTAAAATATCCATAAAGAAAAATCTGTTTACAGTTCTGTTTCATATGGGTGTTGAGCAGTAGCGTTTTCTCCTGGAGGCCAAGGGAAGCCAGGCTTCCCCTGTTTTTTCGGATTGTAGTTATAATTTTAATAAATAAATGAAAACACTTCGTTTAGTTTCGGAAATTATTTGTTGTGTGTTACTGCCGGCCCGTCTCTCCCCCATTCTCATTGAGTATTTTACAAAGAGTGAAACAGCGCCCCTCTAGGTGTTACGGTGAAACAGTAGATTGCACTCTCTGTTGCGAGAGGAGGCCAGCCGAAATTTGCTTCCCTTGGTGAAAAAAAATGGAGGGATTGACCAATCAGATCAGGCTCACGTCATGCCCCTGCCAACCTGTGATTGGTCAGGGCCATGCCAAGGGAAGCCAGAGGCGGCTGGCTTCCCTTGCCTCACAATCCAATCAAATCGCATCA
>NW_011369945.1:19487913-19488577 GCF_000735185.1 Notothenia coriiceps
TGTAAAAAAATTGAGGGATTGACCAATCAGATGAGGCTCATGTCATGCCCCTGCCAACCTGTGATTGGTCAGGGCCATGCCAAGGGAAGCGAGAGGCCCACCCCAAAAGAAAGTACGTATTATTGGCTTCCCCTAATTTTTTCCCCACGCCACGCTACTGATACAGCTAATACAACACACATTAATACAAATATTTCTAATTTGTTGTTGCATGCATAAAGAGAAGGTACAAATACAGTATAAATGCATTTTGTTTTCATTGACATGTTTTCTTTTCCCCCGAGTGGAGCAGGCTGGCTCTGTGAGAAAGATCCATTTTATAGTTTCAGCTTCAGAAGATAATGTCTTTTTACATGTCGATGACCTAACGTGATTTTGCGTACATCAGAACCATATATACAGGGACGTCCCGTCCTACAGGCCGATCATGTAGACAGCGTTGGGCCTCACCTTGCTGAGGGGGCCTCATCTTGCGGAGGGGGCCTCATCTTGCTGAGGGGGCCTCATCTTGCGGAGGGGGCCTCATCTTGCTGAGGGGGCCTCATCTTGCGGAGGGAGCCTCATCTTGCTGAGGGGGCCTCATCTTGCTGAGTGGGCCTCATCTTGCTGAGGGGGCCTCATCTTGCTGAGGGGGCCTCATCTTGCTGAGTGGGCCTCATCTTGC
>NW_011369945.1:19488606-19508115 GCF_000735185.1 Notothenia coriiceps
CAGATTTTAAATATCTCTGACGTCAGGAACGAGGAGCTCCGCCTATATGGGCAACTCTCCACCTATCAGGAGGAGACAGCCACGGCCATTGCCGTTCGAAAGCGCTGGAGACGCTGTAGTATGTATGCCAGGCCTGTAGGTGGCGCTGTAGTCTGCCAGAAAAGCAGCGAAGAAGACTTCTCACAGATTCAGTCCTTGCAAAACAGGGCTGGAATAGAGCAAATAGAGCGAAATGAGGCATGGCTAAAATGCATGATCTGTTTGGTATTTTGAAAAAAAAACTTCACAGACATGTTTTATATAGGTATGGCCCTACAATATATTATTCAAATATAGCATGATAGTTCCACTTTAAATGTTGACACCAACCTGCCACAGGGAAGCATTTTCCCCTTTTCTTTAATAAGGGTGACAGTAGACAGTGTACCCTATGCTAAAGGAAATAAGTAGAAATTAAAGCAACTTTCCTTTGCATAAAGAGAAATCAAACACTGTTTATGGCTGGCTGCCACTTAGACACTTTTGTGTAATTTCACTCAGTTAAAAAAAAAAGATTGAATGAAAGTTTTATTGAAAATTAGAGAAGATATCACACTGATATAGTAAAAAAACTTGGGATTTCTCCCCACTTCAATACAAAAGTAGTAAACAAGAAATGGTTACTAATGAAGTCCCAACAACATTAATGCAATGCACATGGGCCGAGTAGTCACAACTGGCTCCCTGTCACTTCTTAATTGATTTTTTAACTGACTAATGAGCAGTGTTGCAGACAGTGAGTGGATAAGCTCAATATCTTTTCTGTCTTTAACTGGTCCGTCTTCCCTCCTCTCCAGGTGCAAGAAATGGGACGTTCCCATCGAGAAGATCTACAACAAAACCCAGAGAGAGAAGTTTGCGTGGGCGCTTGACATGGCTGAGAAAGACTATGAGTTTTAAACATGCTTGATGTTTTTACCTTATTTTAACATGCCTTTGATTGTAGAGATGGTTTGTAATTGATGTCAAATGACTCCACTGTGTGGTTACTGCAGGGCTGTGAAGGAGGAGGCTTTGTTGTAGCTGCTACCACCGTTTAATAATTGTGCTGTATATATATGGATTTGTTTGTGAATATAGGAAAATAACTTCACAACCATTTGACCAAGCCAAATAGCACATACAAATTACAGTAGTGTGTATGTAGCTGCAGATATCTGCCCATAATAAAACCCCTATGAACACATTAGTATTATCTTTTGTCAGACATGACTGCACTGAAATTTGTAAGCCATCGGAAATATTGAGACATTCTATATTCTCATAGAATAATGAAATAATAAATGTTTGTATGGGAGATTGTGAGGGACAACATGAAAGACAGTAGGATGAATTTCAATTTATGTAATCGTGTGAAAGATTGGTACAATAAAAGGAGATACTGATGACAGCGTGAAGAATAGAAACCCTAGCACTATGATAATATAATTATTAGCACACAGAATGTCATCTTACTTTCCATTTAATTTAATTTAGCTGTTTATTTCAGGGATGTACATATGTTTTGTCCTTTTTCAGTAACTATGATTCAGTGTTTTTTAAAACGTACGCTGTATGCATTGTCCAAAAGAAGCTCTTCATTGCCTATATGCAACTTGTGTGTGTCTGTTTCCACAGTTTTACAATGGTGACATTCCTCTTGGTTACTTGAAACAGCTGTAGTACAGGATCATGTCTTTTGTACTAGAGCTAAAAGAGACAGAGACGCTTTTCTAAAGAGGTATGTGGATTTTGCCAAAATAAATCACAGCTTGTCTATCAGTGTCCTCGTTAATTTCCAAATGTGAATGGATATAACAACTTTTCTCATTAATATTTCTTGGTATTTGATCATTTATCATACAGCGATTGGTTGGATGCTTATTCTGTTTGGGCTTTGTAGTTTTCAGAATAAAACATCAACCTTGTATTTTTTGTCCTTGTGTTGTCCTTTTATACATTTAAATGGATTGAAACAGAAAAATGTTTCGTGAGTGTACAAAGGGAAACCGAGAGAAACAATCCCATTAAAGATCTAATCAATAGTGATTAGTCAAGTCAGGGGTCATAGTCCAATTCACAATGACGTGTCTCACAATGTATTTCTCGATTAAATTGAAAAAAATGTAATCCCCTAAATGAATGTAATAACTTAAAGAACGAAACCAATGGCTGGCTGGTATTGGTGGTACTGCTGTTGCATTAAATTACAGTATTTGTTACAGGGGCGGATAGCTACAAAGCTACCTGTTAAATTTACATATTGTGATGTTAGGTTGAGGAGTGAGTTTATTATGAAGTACAGTATCAGCAGTATCAGAAGGTATGCTTCTTTAAGAGGCCGACAACAGGCTCTCCTACTGAAGGCATGAGATGCGTCAAGCCAACGGATGACACGCAAGATTAACGGAAGTAAGCTAATTGTATGAAATTAAAAGATCCAAATTAAAAGCACATAATTAACACCAGCAAGAAAAATTGAAAATATCAAAAGTTAACATACTTCTTGGAAAGGGGTCAAAAAGGGGCTTTCCAAATATACTGATGTAAAAAGTACAATTTGTATCTTTGTAATGAAGTGGAGTATAAGTATTTGGTAGCAGAAAATTGAAATACTCAACTTGTCTCAAACGCCAGACTTAAATGACCCAAGCCAAAAATAACTGATATACCATATACTGATAGCAAGAGTCGTAATACTGTTTTTGTTAGTCAAAGTGTACTCAAGTACAGTACTTAAGTACCATTTTGAGATACTTGTACTGTACTTGAGTATTTAAATATTTTTGCTACTTTTTACCCCACAACAAATCAGAAGTATATCTTTGAAGTGTATCAGAAGCTACTTTGCTACTTTGTACTTCTACCCCATATCAAATCAGAAGTGTCTTTATTCCACTGCAGTTATTTTATACCTTTAGTTACTTTGCAGATTTGGACTAATAAAGTGAAGTATAAACAACAATTGAATAAGACTTGGAGTAACACAAGCCACCCTGCAGTATACAAAGTATTTAAAAATAGCTGCACCTTTACGAGCTTTGATAAACAAATTAATGCATCAATAATTATAATCAAAACATTTCATATTATACTCAAATGGGCCAATCTGCATAGTGAGTAATTTAACTTTTGGTACTTAAGTTAAAATTGTATGCCAATACGTTTGAACTTTTACTTGAGTAACATTTTGAATGCAGTACTATGACTTTTAAAAGAGTATTCCTAGAGTTTGGTACTTTTAATTAAGTACAATATCTGAGTACTTATTCTTCTTTTAGATAAGACAAGATATGATGCATGAATCAGAATCTGCAAAGGGTTCATTTTTCTCCTTCCAACAGCAACAGTAGGCTAAACAAGTTCCTCGATACGACTGTTATTGTGAAAATCCGCAGCGGAAGCCTGGTTTCTGACTTTGGCCAGGTTGGTTGGCTGGTTGGGGGGGGGGAAGGGCCTGAAGAGCTGGATCTGAGAGCAGACAAACTTGCGTAGTCTCTCCACGGTCCTCGCTGTCTGCCTGCCTCTCTCTATGGACGGCTGGAGGGCACAAGAGGAAACGGGGATTGTTGTCGTCGGGACCGCAGCGCTTTTCCAGGGCCCAGCTATGATTTAATCTTGGAAAACTGGGGTGTGTGGGGGGAAAAGGAGAATAACGACGGGAGCGTGAGAGGAGATGTGCGGTCGGGCCGAGATTGCGGCGGTAGGTACAGCACAGCAGCCGACGTGTTGTTTTCTAGTTTAGCTGAAAAGAGAGAGGGGGGACATTTCAGAATAGCTACTGCTACCTGCTCCCCTTTTTTCAGGTTTAAAAACCCCACTCTGATAATTCCTTGTGGCCCTGCGAAATGCTAGCTCACACCGGCCCCATTTCCACGCTGTGAAAATAGCCTTCTTGTTATCCCACTCTCTGCTGCCATTCGCCTACAGCTTTATTCCCAGTAACGTGAAGCTGCTTAAATCCAAAAGGAAACTTTATTTTCCCTGTGGGACGGACGGGAGCAGGTTACAGGCCTGTTGGTGTTAGAAATCAGTCTAAATTCGATTAAACCTCCCGCTGCTAATGTAGGATTAAAGGTGCAATCATGTTGGAGAGAAAGTTAAATCATCTTAAATCAACACGTTTTCTCCTTTCTCGCGTGATGTTTTAATGTTGCATCTGTCATGTATTGACATCACTGTTAATGATAGATCAGTTTCTTTTGGGATTTAATACTGTACTTAGTGTTGAGTAACCTTATGCATAACCCACCCTAAAATCAATACCATCCTATATGTTATGAAATGTTATCGGCCTATTTTACTCACAGTTTTATTTCGTTTTGAAAGAAAATGATTACATAGCTTGAGGAGATGCTTTCTATATGCTTATTTATTTACCAAATGATGTTCTTATTTTCTCTGGGTTTTTCAGTTTGATCCCCATTATGACAACCTGAAATCAGTTCATATTCATGTAAACAAGCAATGTGAAACTTTCATTCAAAAATTTGATTAAAACCTTTATTTATGTAATGTCGAACTATTTTACAGTATTACAGTATTTTAATGGTCATCTTTTTTGTCAGAAATGCCTTGAATGATCTCTCACAATATAGGCTATTTGCGTTGAATATGATTTTATGAACGAACATGTTTCAGGCTTAATGCCTCTAATTGCCAACTGTACATATCTTTCAAAATATGCGTAGAAGAAAAACAATATTTGTAGAAAATATTCTCCTGTTTTTACAGGAAGATTAAATGTATTTAAAATGTCTAATAATCAGTTTTCTCTCATACACTGTTGACATCTTGTCTGCAAGTGCATAAACAAGTGCTGCATATGTACGGTGAAGTTTCCAGTATTATTTCAAACGGGCCCCCCTGACAGGCCATACTGCCGTATAATGTGTGTGTGAATTACTGAGAGGTCCCTTGTGAATTGTTGTTTCATGCTCCCGCCCCCCTCCGCTTCTTCTGCTGTAGGTATCCCTAGGCCTGGACTGAGCAGATTGTTCTAAAAGGAAACGGACAACAAACGGGGGAAGTGAACATGGCGGGGACCTCAGGCTTCTTTTCAAACGGACCCGTCCCGTGGATGGACAACGACACAGAGATGAACAACCTGTACCGAGACCTGGAGCTCGGGACAGTACTGACACTGTTTTATTCTAAGAAGTCCCAGCGGCCAGAGAGGCGGACATTTCAAGTCAAGCTGGAGACCAGGACTATTATCTGGACTCGTGGCACGGACAAAATAGAGGGAGAGGGTGAGTAGTGTGCAGACACAAACATACACACAAACAGGTAGTCATGCTCCAGACTGCTGTTTATAAATGAGAAGGTATTCATGCCTTAACTGGTTGGTTTACATACACTCAGGAATATGGAAAGTACACAGTGTTGTGAGCTTGTTTGAATGGCAAACAAAATACCTGGTTAGTGCTGGCGACATGACGGGGAATGATGTTACATAGAACAAAAGGACTTGGTGAAACTAAATATCACTCTCTGACTTAGTGCATTAATAATTGCGACCACAAGTTATTTACATGCTGTAAAATTTGAAGAAATGGGAATTGTTAATGTGGAAAGGAAAAGGTAAACAAGTCATTCGCACCGCCTCACAACAACACCATTGTTTATTATTAAAACAGGAAAGATTATATTACAATATTACTCTGATTAGCTCCTGAAAGTATTCCATTCCAATTAAAAGCATAGGATTATAAAATATATTGACAGCACAGCTGTGAATCTTGGCAGACATGAGAGGAAATGCCGCTGTTGTCCAGCAGTGGATAAATCACATCTCTGGTAGAAATGCAGGGTCGACTACAGGAAGAAAGTACAAATCCTGCAACTCTTTTTTTTACATTAACATTAATATACTGTAGTTTACCAGGAATCTGAAATTCAGGTTAATCTTCAACCAAACAGCCCGTCATACTGAGGACACGCAGGCCTTCAGTGAGTTGTTAAGTCTCTCGGTAGCAGGATGCCTTGTGCACAGCTGCACTCTGCTCCGGATGCAGCAAAAAGAGCATAAAAAACGTTTTCTTTTTTCACACAGCGGTATGATGTTCTCTGCTCACACATGAGCTCATAGCTGCAATTTGATACTACTGGAGAGGTGAAATTGGCCCAAGCGGCTCATTAATGTACATAAATAGAATATGAAGGGTTTTACTGGAAGTGTGTGATCATTTGAGAACATTTTGGCCCGCTGTACTTACCCCTTATCGATGGCAGTGTGAGAGTGATGTGCATTAGCTGTGGAAACGGCTCTCTAGTTCGTTTCCAAATACAACATTCTGAGAAGCTTTTTGTTTTTTAATCAAAGTGGATTTTCCATGTTGTCCCACGCAGATTTATTTATTTGTTGAGATCTTTTCTGCTTGTTTTTTGCTCATATGTTGGCCTATCTTACTCAACTTGTGTATATATTGTGACACAATAAGATGTGTGTCTGGCTTGACAGAGCAGGATGTGGTCTTGCAGAATAACTGGTGATAACAAACGTGTTAAGAGTGTTTGCATGTTATAAAACACAAAGGCTGGATACTTAACACGACCAAACTCCACATAATGCCGCACGTGAGTGTTTGTTTGTTTTGATGCTGGCAAGACTGTAGTTAAACATCACACAGGTCTATGGTACATTCACTGAATTCCCAGAGGACCATAGCAAACTTCTGTTTTCCAGTGTATGTTACTGATAATAAAGTAAAACACACATGACTCAGAATCATGTTTGAATGGTGACACATGTTTTTGCTGTTTCATCCTCCTGACAGTAAACAGACACATACTTTACTTCATTCATTCATTCAATTCAATAGTAAATAATAGTGCAAGAAGTCTATATACATTTAAATAGAATATGATATGTACATGAACAGAATATGAAATTAAATAATGTACATTAAGACAAAATTAAATGTGGTTTATTGCTGCGATAACTATTTATATAAATGGGTAGATTGTAAAAGAGTCTTTTCTGGGATATTTTTTATGAATGAGTTTCCACTTGTGTTTTTACACTCTCAAGCTATAATTAACTTCGCTGCTCTGGTAGTGATACCTCCCATCTTGTTCCGTGGAGCCCACCACAGCGTCAGATCCTCTTATGTTTACAAATAGTTTTCATGTCAAACAAAGACTGCAGGAGCTGATTCCACTGCCTAGCACTATTTTTTATTTATTTTTTTATTTATTTGACAGGGACAGTGCACATTGATTGACATTTCTGTGAATGTGCCAGAGTTAGCCAACAGGCTATTTTTGATCTGTAGTCCCTGGACAGATGTTGAAAGTCAACACTGCTTAAGTTTAACGCCACAAAGTAGCTATCCGATGAATAACTCTGGTTGTATTTGGCCATGATGCAGAGGGATGGACGATATAGTATCTGTGATTATTAGGAGCACTCAAAATAAGTCAATTGAGGAAAAATGGTGGTGATAATTTTTTAACCTCGTCACATGACATGAGTGACTTAAAAAGCCTTCTTGCTTGATATTACGGTAGGGAAGTGAAAAATATAGCGTGATTTATTTTGAAAAAAATTAAGAAATGATCAAGGCAGAAAGAACAGACGCACTGTTGATATTGTTTTTACGATTTGTTCAATCAAAATAGTTGTTTTCACTAAAAGAGATATGTGTCCTGCTTAAAAAGTATTTGGTTCCCAGCTAAATGTAAGGTAAAGTCAGTCCAGTATGTTTTGTGCCATTGGAAGACCTTTTTAAAGCTTATTTTGATGATCCATGAGATGGTAAACATAACATGAAATTCTCTTATTGTCCAAGGTCTAATGAGCAGTACTGGTATTTTGATGATCAACATAGCTTTACATAAATGAAGAATTTTGCCTTAAGTACATTTAGCTATATAACAGTAAATCCAAAATATCTTCTCGGCGTAAAGCTATATTCTTCTTCTGTGAGGTGATTTTTCTTCTGTAAAATGTCCCACTTAGTTTATCTCGTTCGTAGTTCTTTAAAAAACACATCTAAGATATCCATATCAAGATTTTTTTGTGTTTTTTTTTCCTTTTCTTTAATATCGCCCTTGGTAAAATAAGTCAGGCTGAGCACATCATATATGTTACAAGAATATAAAATGACAAATACCCTGATATATTATGCAAACAATCTTAAACAGGACAAGGAGAACATTGTTTATATGGTATACAATACGTTAACAGTTCTTCGTGAATGTGCGTGACAAGAACCTGAATTGTGTTGAGCACCTTTTTATAATGTTACAGAAACATGTCGTTGATGAGTATGGGTCTGAATGTGGCTCTGTGTTCACATTTCAACAACATTTCTCTGGAAAAGCAGTGAATAAGAACTCAGTCTGTATTTCCAAGTCACACTCAGAGCTCTGTTAGACCCCGACTCACACCGAGTGTCCCCTGCAGAACGAACCCAACAAACAACTAGCACAGCTAAATTACAGACAACAGATTTCCCCCACAGCTTTGAGTCATGATGGCATGCTACATCTCCTGTAAAACAGATCTGCTAATGTCGCAGTAGCATATCCTCTCTCATATAACTGTAATAGTTGATCATTCTGAAGATGAATGGCTTTATATTACGAGACTATTAGTCGATCAATTGATTTGGTGATCATTGGCTAAACGTTAATTAGAACTTCTCAGTTGTATTGACTGTTTCTCTTTGTTTCATATTGTTGTAAACCCTAATCGGTGGACTGTGACACCGGGATTAAAACTTTTACCCCAGTGTTTTACAATCTATATACTTAATGATTGATTGAGACAATAGTCTGCAGATTCGCCAATTAAATACCTCTTTGCTCCCTGCTCACTATATAGATACATATTCTAAGGTAACAGTTTCAAGTGATTTTACAGTAAACGGAACAATTGTATTCCAGTTCTGTGAATAGTTATTTATAACGTTGGCATTTCACAATAATAGATATTAAATGTTGTCAGCTTTTTCCTGGACATTTCTTTAATAATTAACATTGTAATGAATGAATTTACCTTCTTGTAATATTGTCAATGTGGGTTGAATTCCCGGCTCACATCTGTCATTTCTGAGGCTATCATCTAAGCTGCTCTTTCCATACCTCCCACAAAAGTCTGATGTCATTTCCGAATGACACACTTGGCTGTCAGCCCAGGTTTTTGTGATAAATATATTGACTAATTAGTTAGATATTAGCCTGCAGGCATCAGAATGTACTTTAAAAATGGTTTATATCTGTAGGAAAACATTGATGTAAAGATCAGATTGTGACTGGAGAACATGAGCGGTTCCACAGCTGACGTGCTCCATTTGAAATGTGTTGGAAGGGGAACACAATCCATGTTTTTTTGGCAGGGGGGGAAATCCTCTGTCTAACTTTTACCGACATGATTTCAAAGGAGCTGATATGGATCAGCTGACGTGTGAACACACACTGAAACATTTGGCGCTGGGTTGCACAGGCGATGAAAATTGCAATACAAATGTCTTTATCAGCTTTAGTCTAATGTTAAAAAAAATATAGAGTAAAGCTTTTTATATATTCTGTGTTTAAACATTTAAAGTAGCTATGGCTGTAACAAATGATTATTTTCATTATTGGTTAACCTGTTTATCTATTTTCTACAATTAAATTAATTGTAAGACTAAAATCTAAATCGTGTGAAACTAACACGATAAGCATTAAAATAAGTGAAAAATATTAGTAAATAAGTTAACTTTTTTTAGGCAATAAGAACATTGTGGTCTGCATTTGCATTCATCAAAGTCCCTTAAAATGCTCACATTTAGGAAAGTGGAATTTGGAAAGGTTTTGACATTTTTCCCTGATTTAAAGACTCAAATAAAGAATACCAAAACAGTAAAAATAAATGAACATGACCAACGGTTAAGCCAGAGTTTCCGCTAGAATTTTTTTTTGCCGGTCAACATGTCCATTAAAGTTTAAATATTCCGGACAAAATGAGAAAAGTTCCGGTCAAAGATCTTCCTTGTTATTTATTGAGCTTTAAAACAAATTGATATGATTCGATATTAAAGAAACTAATTATAGTATATTAACTACATTATTCAAAAGTGTACAGTAACTTATAATAACACGGATAAACGGAGCGCTCTCTCTCTCTCTCTCTCTCCTGACAGCCCGTCAGTATCATGCAGCTCGCGGATCCAGTAATCAGTGACCCGACAGTAAAACTAAACATAATCTATGAATAGTTTAGATAGTTTGAGAGGTAATTAAAATAGCTACGTGTGATATTCTAACCTGAAGTGTGTTTTGCTCCGCTCACCGCTGCATGTGATCATGCAGAGCTGCGTGTCAACTCGTCAGCAGCAGCTGATCTCTCTCTCCCGTCAGATTAGACTTCACTCGCGTTTATGTCCATATCGATCAGATCTAGCTAGTTCTAGCTTATGATAGGACTACCTGCTCATCAAGACACCTAAACAATAAGCGTTGCTATGCAACCGGGTGAGGCCGCAAAGTATAGCGCAGCATTATGCATTTGTTTACATGCCCACCGGAACCCCAAGGCATTACCAACAGATCAACGCACAATCAACCCATACAGGACATCTCTTTCTCCACATTAAATGTTAGACATTAGAATAGACTATTCTTGTCTGTCACATACTCTTCTTGTCTGTCACATACTTTTCTTGTCTGTCACATAAGTGGCGCAACTGATGCGGTATTGTGCTAAAGTGAAATTATTTTGACGGGACATTTTGACCGGAGAGATTTAGATTTGCCGGTCTTCAGCATATTTTACCGGTCAAAGCTCAAGATAATTTATTGTACTCTTTTGTATGTCTGTATATGTTTAGACATTTAACATGTGAAAAGCTCCCAAGTAATGAATCTGAAAATCAGCTATTGAATAGCCAGTAATATCTGACAATGTAAGATAAAATCCAGCCCTGGCAAGGAGTGATATAAAAAGTGTGAAAGACAGGATGGAGTAAGGAGGAAGTGTGTTGCAGGATACCTCCTCTCATCTCCTTTGGTAAGGATACACCTCTGGCTATCTCTTTATTTCCTGCATCTGTCTGAGGCTGCCTCCAAATATTTTGACTCAAATGTCAAAGTGTTGTCTAACACCTGAACCTGTCGGCAACACTCGTCTGGCAGGTGAAGTCAGTTTGACATATGATAAACGATTGGAGGATTAGAAACTTTGCAAAGTTATGTGTATTTTATTTCCTTTCTAATGCTTGAGAAAATAACACGCACATGATCACCTACACACGAGCACAGATGTGGTGTGTAGGCGACAAAAGCACAGGATGTGTGGTTCTGGGGCAGGAAGAGGAGCAGGAGTGAGTGAGTGTGTGTGTGTGTGTGTGTGTGTTCCGTGCTGTAGGTCTTAAACTGTTTTACAATACATGGCTGATAAAACCCGTTGAGCTACTTCATAGCCTACGCTCTTGTGAAGTTTGAGTGCATATTTCTGCCGTCAAGACGGGCAACTGAAACGGGTTCTTTTTTCACTTGCATAATTTCTAAAGATAAACCATAACAACAACGTCTTGGACTATGCAGTGCTTCTTTATCCACTGTAAAGGAAATATACTGTATAGAGTATAGTTTTGAAGGAAGCGTTGTTAAGTTGCAAAGCACTTTTATATGCCTTGTCAAGTGCCCTTTGCACTATAAAATATTTAAAGCATTGCAAGCACTCTTAGTCGCACATACCCAGATACAAAATGTTTGAGATGTGTTTGATCTCTATTGTAGATACCGGACCAGGCTGTTAAAAATGTGTCATCTCTTGTTTTTCGCATTAGTAATCTGTGGTTTTGGTTGATTTCACTTGTGAATTGCACACTGGGGTTTATTTAGGGTCAATAACTTCATCCTCTTGATTTGAAAACCATATCAACAATGTCTCTCGACTGAAGGTCTTTACTGGAAGTCTACCTTAATGTGGTTTATGTCGTAGCTTCAGCTTTTCATGTGGTCGGTGGTCCTTTAGATACTCAATCTCGCCGTGTGTCTCTATGCTGTTACTGTTCGAGGCAAATCAAAATCACTTGTTATTAAATTATTTAACAGTGTGGTGATTTAAGCAATTTAGTATTATTAGTTATGGACTTTATTTATGTTTTTGTGAAGATATGATCAAAGGGTTCCATTGCCAATTTCTGCCATCCAAATTAATAATTCCCGATTGTGACAAATCATAACAAATCAGTTATTTAGGGTTCTGTTTTACACATAGGAACAGTTTCATCGGGTCTAACAGTTCAGCGTATTGAACATCATTTTCATTATTTACATTTTACAATGAAGCCTATTAAAATCAAAGGTTTCGAAGGTGTTATTCTTTTAAACACAGCTACAGTGTAGTCATGCAATGAAAATCTTGGGTCACAGGTTCCGAATATTCCCATCATTGTGATTTTAACCATAATTTCATGACGGGAAAGTTCTGTCTTTTTCTAACTGTTTCTTTCTGTGTGTGTCTGCTTCTCTAGTTGACATTCGAGAGATCAAGGAGATCCGTCCTGGACAGAAGTCCCGGGACTTTGAGCGTTATGTGGAGGACTCTGCGACGCGGCTGGAGCAGGCTCACTGCTTCGTCATCCTGTACGGCACCGAGTTCCGCCTTAAGTCCCTCAGCCTGGCAGGTAAGCACAGCAAAGGCTTACATACTTTCAGTTACACTTTCCATCCTATTCATGAACACTTCTGCTAATATGGTCCTGAGCCACAAACTGCCCATATTTTACAGGTTGTATGATTTAATGTGTTTTGTTTCTGGACCTGGTTTTTGTTATGGTGAGACTTGTGTTTATGACTAAATACATCCTTAATGTTGCTTTTAATGAACAATAAAGTCAAATCAAATTATATTGTAACAGTAAATCACAACCCTGCCTCAAAGGGCTTCACAATTTGCACAGTGTGAGAGCTCCAAGGATTAGTGGCAAAAAAAAAAAAAATCTGCAAAAACTTTGATAATCACTTAATCTTTTCAGTCTTTTTTTTATGCAAAATGCCCCAAATTCTCGTGTTCCAGCTTATCAAATTACTATTTTATTTTTCATATACAGCATTAAATTAAATGGTAAATGTTTTAGTATGCCAGTCAGACAAACAAGTGTGTTGAAGACTTCACTTTAGCCCTTTGTAATAGCATTTAGCCTTTCATAGACAGGTAATAAGGAAAAGTATCACCTGATTCATTAATGATGATCTGTAGTTGCAGCCTGGAACAAAAGCACAGTCTTCCACTTTAAAACCTCTGGTTAGGATCATTGATTCAGAAAAGAAAAAACCTTCCCATTAAGATATGTTAATGGTAACCAAAAGAGAAGTAAAGAAAGTATTTCTAAGTCAAGTGTTGATTCTTCCTCAGCAACGTCAGATGAGGAGATGACCATGTGGGTGAAGGGCTTAAACTGGCTTGTGGCCGACACACTGAAATCTCCAACACCACTCCAGATCGAGAGGTAACCAAAACACATCACATCTCAAGCTGTGACCACCGTGAGATAATGTAATGTCCTTTTTGTGTTCAATGCATTAAACCTCTTAATTCTCTTTTATGTTTAGATGGTTACGTAAGCAGTTCTACGCCGTTGATCGCAACAGAGAAGACAGGTAAGCAAATTCAATTTAGAAGATTTAACCTCAAGAGATAATCAGATCAGCCTCACAGGAAATGGACGTAATTTGTTTGCTGCACCAGTTGTGTGTCCTTTGCCTAGTTTAACATCTTGAGCGGGCAGACTATCTGCGCCGGGCTGGTAGGTGTCTAAGAGAGAGTTTTGTTGAGGTGTAGTGAAATAACTAACCCCTCAGCTGCACACCAGCACCTCTTCCTGCAGCAGGAAACAGACTGCAGAGGATGGAGATGTACAGCAATGTTTGTCTGTTACATCCCTGGTGAAAGAGCAAGCCTTTGTTACGCTGTAGGGCTATTGTCTCCTCTAGCCAAAAATTCCAGGCTGTGTAGTAAAAAATCAAGCCGGCAAGATTTTACAAAGCACGGACAGAGTGTGTTTGCAGGGTTTCCGCTTGTGGTAGATTTAAAAAAAAACAAAAAAAAAAAAAAAAAACGACTTCACCAAAACCAGGTCTTTTAGAGGTCTTATTGTACGTGCGTATTAATGTTTGTGTTGGATTTCTCAACAAAACCTGTTAATTGATGTGATGTGATGTGTTTAGGATATCCTGTAAGGATCTAAAGAGCATGCTGAGCCAGGTCAACTACAGGGTGCCCAACATGAGGTTCCTCCGAGAGAAACTTCCGGTAACCTCCTTCTGCTTATCACAATCCACCTTCCCACTCCATCTCCCTACCCACTTCCCCCTTCAATTATGATGTTAGAGATTTATGATTTGTCGTTAACAGTCTTTCTGCCCGCCCCCCCATTTCTCTGCCTGTCTTTTTAGGACTCTGAGTTGAGAAATGGAGACGTGTCCTTCAGCCAGTTCGCTCAGCTCTACCGCAGCCTCATGTTTGATGCTCAGAAAAACGTAAGTGCATTTTATGTTTCCACGGATAGTTCTGTCCCAGCACTCTCACCCCCCTCCATCTGATGCCCTGCCAAGGCACCCTTCCTCCTCCCCCCCACCCACTCCCCCACTCCATCTGTCTCTTCTCAAATGGCTGCGAGATCAATATGGACCAGTTGAAAAACCCACCAAACCCCTCTGGTGGAGGCCATTAGGACACACTCACATGGATGAGAAGGCTGGCTGGCTGGGGTCGGATTAAATGGATGACCTCAGTTCCCCCCCCTCCGTGACTAACAACCCAGCCCCCCTAACGGATGTCGATGCCAATCTACATGACTAAAACTGAAATTTCCTTTTTTTTGCCCCGTTCTTTCAGATGGAGATCCCGTTTATGCAGAGGTAGATCAAAACTAAACACACACAGTTAATCTCTATGTTGTCACACACACATCTGTACTGATGCAAACCATTGCTTTCTCTGCCAGGTTCATTGACAGACCAGAACAGAAGATCTCCCTCGAAGACTTTCAGGGCTTCCTCCTGGAGTCTCAAAAGGTAATATCTCTGGGTCCTTTTGAGATTCCACCACAGATTTTTTTTATTTGCTTGCTCCAATACATGTGTTTTGTATGTAAATCCAGGAAATGTGGGCAGCAGACAACAGCAAAGTTCAGGAGTTCATGTTCGGCTACCTGAAAGACCCCCTGAGAGAAGTGGAGCAGCCTTATTTCCACCAAGACGAGGTAAACACGCATCACAGCTTCTCCCACTTTCTGTTCCCTCTGTTTCTCACTCTTTTGCTTACTAATGGAAAACATTTTTGAGTTTCCGATGCCCCCCTGTGTTATTGCCGTGGGTGGGGGGGGATGCTCATAAATTGACATGGATAGTCATGATCTCGGCCTTAAGCACCGCCTCCCACACAGACACAGAAAAGGTTATTGACTGCGGCGCCGCATGAGAGCTCGGCTGAAAGCGAGGGGATGCTTTTTGTGGTCACCATAAAGCTATGATTGAGTAAAGAGAAGAGGAAGCTGCTGCCAGCCAGCCTGCATGAGTTGGTACTATCTGGGCCAGGGGTTATGTTCTATTAGATCGAGATATAGATATGGGTCATATTAAGAATAACACATAAAGCAGACTAGTATTTAATGTGGTCCACTTAAGGAAGCCGGGAAAGTAAAAAACATCTGCTGCTCTTTTTTGTCTTGATAAGATGGCAAATGTCACAACATATTTGACTTCAAATCCAAATGGTCAGAACTGTATGTGTAAACTTATGAATTCCATTTGACTGACTGAGGCCATTGGAGAGCACCACTCACTTGTACTGCGTCCACTGCTTAAGGTATGCCCACCAGAACTGCCTTTCCAAGTATTTAGGTATACGTTTCTAGTGGTGTTAAGCAAATGCATGGTTACAATTAAATGTGCAAGCTCCATTGTGATATCTATTATTTTGTACTAAATGTTTGTCTCTTAAGTTATGAGAGAACAAGCTTAAGACAACTTATAACTCGTCACAAAGCCTAATATTTAGAAAAGGTGTGGTGCAGACACATGCTCAGTTATCTGCATCGTCCAAAGCTGGATCACACATATCGAAATTATACAGAGGTAGTCTTCAGAGTGAAATCTGTAGTTTGCTCTCCAAGCACATTTTGTGAAAGTCTGAAGAAAGTTAGCATTGGGCTTTTGCAGACTTAATAAATTGTGAATTTGGACAACCTTAGTTCATTGCAGAAGTCCTGTAAACACATCGCTTGAGCCTGCTTGTTTGTTAGAGTCCACACATTGGAATATGCCTAATTCTCACTGCTCTCCTCTCTCCTGTATAGCTCCTGACATACCTGTTCTCCAAAGAGAACAACATCTGGGATTCCTCCCTGGACCAAGTGTGTCCTGACAATATGAACAACCCCCTGTCCCAATACTGGATCTCCTCTTCACACAACACGTAAGGATAGAGCTTTCATGCATACATTTCATTATGTCGAGTTCAAAATGTTGTAATTACGCCTTCCAATACTGTAGTCTGGCATCAGCTCTGAGAACCTCTTACCAAAGAGGGCTTGAAACTGTCGTCATACTTCAGAAAAAAAGTGTATTATTCAACAATCATGTCCAACAATGAGACCCAGGTGTTTATTTAGCAGGAAAATGTATTTTCCCTCCAATTGAAAAGTGTGTGAAAGGCAGTTCAAATGATGACCTTCTGTACGAGGAGCGAAACAATACTCATTGGAGCAGCGGAATGAAAACTTCCCATGAACCTTTGATTACGTTTGAATTGACCGACTGAATGAGTCAGAAGTGTTTACTCCAGTCAACAAAGAAAGAGAGCCTTTTTGATAAGGCCGTATCAATGTGTTTGTGCCACCACTATAGAAAGTGTGTGTGTTTCTGGCCTTTTTAAAAGACTGGCTCAATGCGAGTGTGTTTTTTGTTTGCAAACATTGACGTAAGATGATTATTTTTAGCTACCTGACGGGAGACCAGTTTTCCAGTGAGTCGTCCCTGGAGGCGTACGCTCGCTGTCTGAGAATGGGCTGCCGCTGTATTGAACGTACGTAAACACGACATCCACATGCTAGACTTTGTGTACAGTAAATCATTGCACTTGACGTTCAACCTCATAATTAACTGTCTTACCCGCTTCTTACCCCTGACAGTTGTACCTTTATGCAGCTGCCACACCCTTACCCACACACACATTTGCTGTTACCTAACCCTGTTTTATATGGCGTTTAAACAAAACCCTTGTCAAGCAGGTTTCTATGAATACGCCTGGCTTATAGTTTGTTAAAGGGTCGCATTACCTCATAGAAAAGTAAACAAACCTGTGAGTCTGAGTGTAAATCTCTTATAACTACCTGACAGAATACAAATCATCTGCATTTTTACATACTTACTTTTTGTATCAAAGCAGGTGTATAATAAGTGTGTTTATTTTCAGTGGACTGCTGGGATGGTCCAGATGGAATGCCAGTCATCTACCACGGACACACCCTCACAACAAAAATCAAGTTTTGTGATGTCTTGACCACCATCAAAGAGCATGCCTTCGTCACATCCGAGTGAGTCTCCTTGAGCAGAATTCTTTCCGTTTCTTTTTAAAAGCTGTCAGGCGAGAGATCATGAACAAATGAGAGATGACAGAGATTAGGAAATGGCACACACTCTAAATCTAAATCAGAAGCATCTGTGTGGCTGCGCTGACATCATTTCAGTGTGTTTGTTGTGAGAAAAAAATAAAAAAATCACACCTTAACAAAGATAGTTATTAGTTGGAACTCATTTATTCTGATCTTCGGTCATCCTGCAGATATCCCATCATCTTGTCCATCGAGGACCACTGTAGTATCGTGCAGCAGAGGAATATGGCCGCCCAATTTAAGAAAGTGTTTGGGGACATGCTGCTGACCAAGGCGGTGGACATCGCTGCAGACGGCCTGCCATCACCCAACCAGCTCAAGAGGAAGATCCTCATCAAGGTCAGGAGACACCTCCAATTATACAAAATCATTTGATATTTTTTCCCTGTATTTAATTTATTTATTTATTTGTTTTTTAATTAATGAATTAATTTGTTTTAATTTTTACATTTTTAAATAAATTTTTTTATTTATAATCGGAAGAATCAGAAACAGGTTTATTACCAGGTAGGTTGACACGTACGAGGAATTTGACTTGGTGTCTTGGTGCATACATAAAAGTAAAACAAAAATAAAAAAACACAGAACTATTTTAAGAACACAATAATAACATTAAAAAAAAAGTATAAATGGAGGCTTTTTTATTTGTTTATTTATTTTAACGGGGCCAGTGCACATTAATCAACATTTCTGTAAATGTGCCAGAGTTAGCCAAGAGGCTATTTTTCATCTGTGGTCCCTGGACAGATTTAGTAAATCACCCTAAAGACACATTTCTAAAAAGTAAGTCAATCAAATAAAACCATGCAACATGCAGTACTGGGAATGTTAATAAAATCAAAATAAAACGGAACATAAAACAAAACTAATAAAAGAAAAAGAACATGTTAAAACCCAGCAGTGTAGACATACAGTGGGTTGTAAGGTGCAGAAGAGTGTGTCAGTGTCGGCAGAGCTGATCCCTGACTAACCATGTTTTGAATTGGGATTTAAATCAACTGAATGTAGTCTGGTCTCTGATTGTAGCTGGGATTGACTTCCATTGCTGAGCAGCTTTAACAGAAAATGAACACTGACTGAAATAACTTTTCCTGAGTGGATATACAGCGTTCTGGTAGTGTAATCTTTCTGATTGCATGTCCTTTTCTTCTTCTCTCTCTCCTCTTCTCGTGCTGCAGCATAAGAAGCTTGCAGAAGGCAGTGCCTACGAGGAGGTTTCTACCTCCACTCCATACTCTGAGAACGATATCAGCAACTCAATCAAGAATGGCATCCTGTACCTCGAAGACCCCATTAATCATGTGAGCATGTTTATTATTCTCTGCTGAGTTTCAGCACGAATGCAATGCTTGAAATATGATGCACTGAAGCTGTTATACCAAGCCTGTGTCATGTCATAATACCTAAGTGTTTAGATTTGAGCTATATTAAAGCACTGACACATCATCATCTTGTTTTAAGAACCAGGCCTTTACTTCATAAACGTATTTTCTTGTTAGATTAGATTCTTTGTAAGAGTGCAGCTTCCTGTGTATTTTGGCCTCTTCTCAGTGCAACACATGGGTCTTATGAATATTTAATCTAACCGTCGATCCCCTCTCTCCCCTCTCTCCCCTAGGAGTGGTACCCTCATTTCTTTGTCCTGACCAGCAGTAAGATCTACTACTCCGAGGAGACCTCCAGTAACCAGGGCAACGATGATGAGGAGGAGCACAGAGAGGTTAGTAGGCCGGATCTGCTGCTGATACACATGGAGATGAGAATCACTTGTGTGGTTACTAAGGCTGCTTTGGGGCGGAAAGTTTCTGGTAAATTTCCGGAAAGTTTCCATGGGAGGTTAAGCTGGGGAATTTTGGAAATATTCGATGCAAAATTAAAC
>NW_011369945.1:19508152-19508992 GCF_000735185.1 Notothenia coriiceps
GACCATCTGGTGACCTGGTGTAGGGACAACCACCTGGATCTCAACGCTCTCAAGACAGTGGAGATGGTCGTGGACTTCAGGAAGAACTAGGGTTGCAAAGGGGCGGAAAGTTTCCGGTTGGAAATTTCCGGAAAGTTTCCATGGGAGGTTAAGCTGGGGAATTTTGGAAATATTCGATGCAAAATTAAACCAAAAAACATGACATTTCAACAGATTTTTTTTTTAAACATTTTTTTTTTAAGTAGAACAGAACAAGTTTTAATTATTTTATTGAACAATTATTTGTTTCATTGAAGAATGAAAACAGGAATGTTGAGTTAAATGTTACTAATCCACCCCAACCCCACTCATTAAAAAATGAACAAAAATGCACCTCCCATCCAAAGATCCCCACAAAGTCCCATTCAAAATGTTAAATGAAAAGAGCCCTTCTCCCTCCAAAAAGTCCCATTAAACATGCAAATCTTCCTTCAAGCAATCCTCTGCATTTTGGCTAAAGCCTTTCAGTCAACGGGCTCTTCCTGGGCTTCATCAACATCCAACTCTGAGTCTTCCTCTTCAGTGTCACTGTCCAGCCTTGTTGAGGATGGCTCTGTGTCAGGCTCAAAGAGCCTTAGGTTTGCCCGAATGCCAACCAGTTTTTCCACTCTCACATTTGTGAGCCTGTTGCGAACCTTTGTGTGGTCTCAATAGCCATGCAGTAAGCAGTGTGCTATGGCATGGATATTCAAGTGTACTTGAATGGCATCTGTTTGTTTTAGTCAAGATTATGCTAAAATATACTTTCCCCAACTATATTTAAGTTCCCTATGAAGAGCCAACCTTCAATTTAGAAAATTC
>NW_011369945.1:19510922-19571640 GCF_000735185.1 Notothenia coriiceps
TTTTTGCCCCACTGTATATGATTGACTCAATAATATAATACATGACTTTGAGAGTAGGCAATCTAGGCATATTAACACAATTAATTAAACATACTTATCACGGCGACGGTGTACTGAGATTATTATTATTATTTTTTTTTTTTCATTATTTTTTTTTTTTTCATTATTTTTTTTTTGCTAGGGGGCCCCTAGTGGCTGCGGGGCCCTAAGTGGCCGCTTAGGTCGCTTAATGGGTCGGGCCGGCTCTGCCGGTGAATATTGCGTGTGGACGGAAGCTTTTTTGCGATTGCGTTAATCCTATGCGTTTTGCCGTGTGCTTCCTCGCCGGGGCCTAAGGTTTGCCCGAATGCCAACCAGTTTTTCCACTCACATTTTTGAGCCTGTTGCGAAACTTTGTGTGATCTCAATAGCCATGCAGTAAAGCAGTGTGCTCATGGCATGGATATTCAAGTGTCACTTTGAATGGCATCGTGTTTGTTTTAGTCAAAGATTATTGCTAACAATATACTTTCCCCCAACTATATTTAGTTCCCTTATGACAGAAGCCAACCTTTTCAATTTTCGAAAATTCCCAGTTTATTCCCATAAATTCCCGTTCATTCCCGTGGAAAGTTTCCATCTTTGAAAATTCCTGGAATTTTGCAACCCTAGTGGTTACCAACAGGATTTGCAACAGGACCTGTGGACAGACATTGCACTTAATTTACATGATGTTATAGGAGTGCTTTATTTAAAGAGGATGAGGACAGCTTGAATAAATATATATTTTAAAAACCTGTACCAGGATCAGCAAGGAGGCCATTTTAGGCTGGTGCAGCTAAATAAGGCGGACACATGCAGTTCAAATTAATTCCTACTGTGGTGGAAAGAGACAAAGTAGATTTACTCAAGCATTGTACCTCAGTACTTTTTTGACATATTTGTGCTTGACTTGAGTATTTCAATTTCATGCTATTTTATACTTCTACTCCACTACATTTTCTACATTTATTTAACACTCGCAGTTAAAAATGACTTTGTTCATATAAAAACACAGGATGTGCTGATATGGTATAATGCAGCACTGTACTACTAATCTACACAGTATCCAAGTATGTCCATTTGGTCCACATTGACAAACTACAATACGAAAATACTCTTGCATGTATAAAAACAGTTTAATATAATAACCATAATAAGAAAATACTGTGAAAATACCCATTCTGCGTAACGTATTAAAGTAAGTTAAGTATTAAGTTATGTATTTTTAGACCGTAGTATTTGTCATTTTACCAACACTGAGCTCACATCAGTTGACCAACTTCTTCCTCTCTAATCCGCCAGCCGTCCAACGGTATGGACCAGCATGTGACGGAGAAGTGGTTCCACGGGAAGCTGGGCGCCGGGCGGGACGGGCGGCAGATCGCCGAGAGGTTACTGTCCGAGTACTGCCTGGAGACCGGAGCGCCCGATGGCTCCTTCCTGGTCCGAGAGAGCGAGACCTTCGTGGGAGACTACACACTGTCTTTCTGGTACGTCAACCATGATACTACCATCAGACTTATTTGTTAAGTCTTCTATGTGTTTGTTTCAGAGTTGAAAGATATTTATTTGACATTAATAAACTGAATTGAAAATATAAATTAATCACATAGATAGGAAATGGTCATTGAATGCTGTTTACTGTACTATAATGGGATATTTCTGCAAGTGTCTTAAACTACTAGACAAATGGTTTATATTTTGTTGAGCTTCATTCGCTACATTATTTCACGTTTCCAACAATTTGCAAACAAACCAAAGCAACAGCATGTCTCATTTGGTCGCCTATAATGGTGTCGTAGTCCCTTTGCGAATGTTGTGAGGCCCCTAGTGGTGGGAAATTACACATTTGTGGGTTTTACTGTAGAATTATATTTATTTGAACCATTTTTGATATTTACAAAGAGAATTTCATTTGTATTTGTCATCGACAACACAAGATTATATCAAAGTAACATTTATTTTTCATGATCATTTCATTAATTGGATTATTGCCAGTTGCCATTGTTGCTCTTATCTTTGGCTTCTGTATATGTTAGTGGGAAACTCTCTGGTGTGTTATGTGGGGTTGAGCACTGCAGTGCAAATAACAGTGACACAGTGGCAGATCAATCAGTGCCACTCCGTCATTGATTGAATGGGGTTGTGATCATTCACCTTCTCTCTGCTGTTATGCAAAGCGGAGTTAACGTCAAAGCTAATCAATCGGCATGTATGTGATTCACCACAATGTACGGGAACAATGCTCACACGCAGAGGGCATTATGTTCAAGGTTAACAAAGCGGTTGTTTTTCATTAACTTGTCTGTCATAACTGTTACTTATAAAAGAATCACAATTTTCAATTTTTTTCGTTTTACCAATCTTTGCACCAGGCGTTCGGGGCGGGTTCAGCACTGTCGTATCCACTCTCGTCAGGAGGCAGGCAGCCCCAAATTCTACCTGACTGACAACCTGGTGTTCGACACGCTCTTCGCCCTCATCAACCACTACCAGCAGGTGGCGCTGCGCTGCAACGAGTTTGAGATGAAGCTGACAGAGCCGGTGCCTCAGACCAATGCTCACGAGAGCAAAGAGTGAGTCTCATCAAGAAACAAATATTCTCTACAAGGCTACAACAATGCCTGACAGCTGTTACTGCTATATCCGCATTATTATTTGACTTATTCATTTGTATGTTTTAAATCATGTTATTTGTATTGCCTCTTTTACTTGGAGTTGATTCACATTGTAGACTGGTAGCTGTGAACGTACACGAGGTGTGAAGTGAAACATCTGTAACCATTTGCCGCCTGTCTGTGTTTTGTTGTCCAGATGGTACCATGCCAACCTCTCCAGGAGCCACGCAGAAAACATGCTCATGAGGGTCCCACGTGACGGGGCTTTCCTTGTGAGGAAGAGGGCGGAGGCTAACTCGTTTGCCATTTCCTTCAGGTAACTTTTAATATCCTATTCCTTTGAAAGGTGTGACAATTCCTCTGTTCAATACAAGGTTGACTGAAGAGAAAGGCAATATGTTTTATTAATATAGCGCCTTTCTAAACAATGTTATAAAGTGCTTCTCATCAAGAGCAAGAAAGAAAATAGCAAATAAATATAAATCACACAGAGATAAAACTTTTTTCAGAAAGAGATTTTAAAGCCGTTATTAATGAAGCAACCTCTGAGAAGGTTAGAAATGATAATAAAATGATCTTGTTTTTTCAAACTTCTGATAATCCTGGCAGCAGCATTTTGAAGGAGATGTATGGAAGCCTGGGTAATACATGTGTGAAGACCATTGCAGTAATCAACAAGAGCCAAAATAAATCCTAGAACATCATTTATTCACATTTAAGTTTCGAAGCCAGATCACAGACATAATGTCTGTTTCCTTCACAGGGCCGAGGGAAAGATAAAGCACTGCAGGGTGCAGCAGGAGGGTCAGACCGTGGTGCTGGGCACCTCAGAGTTCGACAGCCTGGTAGATCTCATCAGCTACTATGAGAAGCACCCTCTGTACCGCAAAATGAAACTGCGCTATCCCATCAATGAGGACACACTGGAGAAGATAGGCACTGCTGTGAGTACCGCCACACAATCAGAGGCTCACTGGTTAGAAATGCACATAATGTTGTCTGTGTAAAGTAATATACAATCTTAAAAACAACAAATGTCTCTCTGTAGTTTGCCCTCTGTTGTAAAACCTCCTGCAGCCTAGTGAGAGGGCTTATTGAAACATAATCTGTCGTCCAATAGGAGCCGGACTACGGGTCACTGTACGAGGGCAGAAATCCAGGCTTTTACGTGGAGGCCAACCAAATGCCAACATTTAAGGTGAGTGTTCAGTCTGGAGGAGTTTGTGTTGAGAACATCTGCAACTGGATATCCATATGGAAAGATGTGTGTCTCAACCGTATGCCTTGTCTTTCAGTGCACAGTGAGAGCCATGTACGAGTATAAAGCCCAGAGAGACGACGAGCTCTCCTTCATTAAGAACGCTGTTATCTCTAATGTAGACAAACAGGAAGGAGGATGGTGAGTGACTCTTAATTATCCATTAAGATCAATTATATTTGTGCAGGTAGAGACAGCGAAGCGTTCTGAAGGGGGGAATTATACAGGGTAGGACTAAAGGATAGGATAAAGAAAATCCACCATTTTAATATCAACCCAATAGAGTGGTGCAGGAATCCTAAAACCCAGAAATGATTCATCATTTGACCACGTCCGCTCTTAGTCATAAAGATTGTTTGTGGTTAGATTCCTGAAATAAGATTTGTGGCTAACACAAGCTTCAGAGTTTTTTCACATTTAGTTCTACGACGTATTTTCTACAGTAATTAACCCACTCGTAAATGTCCAGAAGTGACTAAATAAACGACTAAACGTCATCATGCGCTGGTGATGCAGGCCATGATGTATTTTGTTTATAGCTTTTTATTCTGGCAACAGATTTACACCAAAAAAATCCCAATGCGGTGTTCATATGTGGAGCTGATCAGAACTTGTTAAGTATCTTACATGTATTTTTGCCACAGAGCTTAGAAAAACACCTCATCACTGCACCACTAATTTTAGGTATACTTTGTTTCAACTATCATCTCCTCCCATTGTTTTTCCTCTCAGGTGGAAGGGTGACTATGGAGGGAAGAAGCAGCTGTGGTTTCCTGCTAATTATGTGGAGGAGATCAGTCCGTCAGCAGTGGAGCCCGATAGAACTGTGAGGAACAAACCCAGTATATTTCAAGTGGAATCGGTGCACCTGCAACCGTCCACAGAACGTTTGGGTCGTCTTCTTTCCTAATCCTCATTCTCTCCATCAATGCAGGAGATGACAGAAAACAGCCCCCTTGGAGACCTGCTGAGAGGAAGTGTGGACGTGTCTTCCTGTCAGATCGGTGAGTCGCTTCTCCGCTTCCTGTTTGACTCTGTCACCATGGCGCAGGGTCATCCCCCTTTTTTGGCTTCTAATTCATGCACAGCATTTCTGCCCTCTTTATTTTACAAGTGCAAAGTCACCGCTCTATCGTCGTTTGTGTCCATTATCAACCTCTTCTATTATTCATTCTGCACTATTTGGTTTTATTTCTATCCTTGCTTTTCTCTCAGCTCTGTATCTGGTATTTTATTGACATCCTACTGTTTAGTCAATACACACCCATTAGTGTTGGCACATGCTGTCATGCGTTGTTGTAGCCTCTTCTAACCACACTTAATACCTGAGCCCGGCGCTCTGCTTTGGCTCTTTGGCTCCATCTAGTGGTGGTCCGGGGAAATACTGAACAACATCCTCTCGTACACTTTGTTCCTTCACATGACCACTGGCACAGTCACAGCAGTTGAAGCCATTGTGGAGAAAGTGATGACGGTGAACCTTGTAGCAGAGCTGCTGTTTATCTTGCACACCACTCGCTGATGTGCTCAGAATCAGAATACTTGTTTAGTCCCACAGAGGGGACATTTACATTGTTACAGCAGAAAAGAGCCAAAGACAGCTTAATGTTACCTAAGAAGCATGCATACAAAAACATTAAAGATAATAAAAAGGACACAATTTACAAAATACACATCCTGTAACAGTTCTGAGATATAGCAACCAGGTATATATTAACGGCATATATATGTATTGCACATAGTTGGTATTTAACAACAAGGGGTGTTATAGTCTGTGTTGTTGTGTGTGTGGGGGGGCTCTACCAGGGGCCTTGGTTATACAGTCGGACCTCTGCAGGAAGGAAGGACCTGCGGTATCTCTACGTGAGACACCGCGGTTGCTCAAAGTTTATATTATTTAAACTTTGAAGGCACAATGAGAATGATGTTCCAACAAAACTATATATGGACTCATACAAAAATAATCCCTTTGACCCATCCATTATGACCCACCAGAAGTGATAGGCGGTGTCTGTATCTGCAGAGGCAGATTTGTATATTTTCTTAAGTATGTATCCAAAGTCATGGGGGACATGGCATGGACACAACACATTATTTAATATATTGCTTTAACATATAGAGAGGTGAAATGCCAGTTGGAGAAATCTTTGTTTTTAAATGATAGTGTATCTGGGGTTGGCTTTCCCCCACTGGAGTACCATACGCCTTGCTGAGCCAGGGGGGAGGGGCCCACTTTGAGTGTTATGTTTACAAACTGCAAATAAAAAATGCAAGTACCTATTATGCTTGACCTTGTTTGCCTCCAACCTTTTTAAAAGCAAGTCCAATTCAGATTGCAAAAGACTAAGATGTTTAAACACAAAAAAGCCTCAGTGTTTTTTATGAAGACCAATGCAACAGTAGTTTAAACTGATTCTGTAAAAACAATTATAACCTGCAGACAAAAGCATTTTCTCTTTATCTGCCATTGCTCCTTTTCACTTACATATTTGTTATTTGTTAGTATTTTATAAAATGTTATAACATTTTCATAGATGCAAGCAAATTAAAATGATTTTGATATTCCTGATGGTAACACGGTCTGGTCTGAGCTCAAATAGGAAAGGGAACCTGTGTTTGTCCTCCTCATAGCAAGTTTTCAACTTGTCTTTCTTACATTTCTAGTTGTGCGTACTGATGGGAAGGGCAGCCGGCCTCATGTCTTCTCCCTGGTGCCGAGCACCTCCATGCGGAGCGGCCCGGTGCTGGACGTCGCTGCCAGCACCCAGGAGGAACTCAAGGAATGGGTGTTCAAGATCCGTGAAGTCACGATGACATCAGAGGCCAAGGTAAATAGATATATATATCTACCACATGGCTGACAGAGAATGCGGGTCAGGACTCATACCACGCTCACGCCGGTCAGGACTTGTGTTTGCCTCACTGAGCAGTGAGCTCATATGGTGTTTGTCGGGAATGCCATTCTTCAAAATCGCACCGTTACACATTTCACACCTGGAAGCTTTCTTGTTTTACCTGAGCAGTATTTGTTGAGGGAGGAAAAAAGCTTTAGGCAGTGTTCGCGTCAGTGATTTGAAATGACATGCGATACTGTTGGAACAGCTGTATTTAAAGTATGTGTCCCTCTGCACAGCTGGAGGAGGGGAAGATGATGGAGAGGAGGAAGAAGATTGCACTGGAATTATCCGACCTGGTCATCTACTGTAGGCCTGTGCCATTTGACGAAGACAGTAAGGATAATGCACACTTTTGGACTGTTAACATAACACATACAAATACTAATAATACTTAATACTGAATAGTACCAATTCAGTATTAAATTCTGTCCTCTGCCTCCTGTAGAGATTGGCACAGAGCGGGCCTGTTTCCGGGACATGTCATCCTTCCCCGAGACCAAGGCAGAGAAGTACGTCAACAAGATCAAGGGGAAGAAGTTCCTGCAGTACAATCGACTGCAGCTGTCCAGGATCTACCCCAGAGGACAGAGACTAGACTCCTCCAACTACGACCCTCTGCCCATGTGGCTCTGTGGGTCCCAGCTGGTAGCACTCAACTTCCAGACAGCAGGTAGAAACCGTCCCGTAGGAGCAGATGAAATTCTGGATGTGCGATAATGGGTATCGGCAAATAACGGCTTTAAAATCAAATCTCAGCATCAGCCAAATCCTATTTCAATATTGCCTCAGGGACAGCATCATCAAAACCTGTTAAAATAGCACGACATTTGGTATCACAATAAAGATGTTTAACATATAGATGGCAGCAGTTTTCTTAGTTTGCCCAGGGATGTGTATATTTTGAAATGTGTTGTATTTTTGCCTGCATCAGCCATCACTATAATAGTAATATGTTAAATCAACTACAGGGGAGAATTGTTGTTCTCTGAAATTAAGTGGAAAAAGGTATGTGCTATCAGGTAGCAAATCCTTATATATAAGAATATGTTTTTTTTCTTAATCGTTATACATTTGTTTGATTTACCTTTCCTCTTCCCTCCCTGTGCAGACAAGCCCATGCAGATGAACCAGGCTCTCTTCATGCTGAACGGAAAGAGCGGCTACGTCCTGGAGCCGCCCATCATGAGGGACGACAACTTTGATCCCTTCGACAGGCATACGCTACGAGGCGTCGAACAAATCACCCTCGAGATAGAGGTAGAGCAAAGACAGATTTGGAATGAGTTCGAGTGATGCCCTTGTGCAGTTGTTTTCAAACTGCGAGGCGCTCCTCTCCAGCGGGAGAGTATAAGAGACACTGCATGAGGTGAAATGGACGGGTGCATGCGCGTGTGTTTATAAAAATAGCGCTAGGTGGTTGTTGTTGGCCGGCCACTGATTTGAGTCGTTAATTACCAAGGTCAAGTCCTGCAGCAGCAGCAGCAGCAGCAGCTGTGACACACAACTCCAAATAAGGTCCTTTTTAAAAAGCCCTGCTCACACTCCTCTTGATAAGAACTCGGTTACATCTGAATATACAGATATGACACACATATTTTTAGATTCAGCGTGACACTTCACAAGGATTTCAAGAGCAGTTGTCTGATTTGTGTGTGTGATGGTTTGCCAACAGTGTCAGACTGCCATAGGGGATGTGTTTGTATTCATGCTCTGAAACAAGTGTAAAGATCTGTTTTCCTCTTCTGAAGGTTTTGGGCGCCCGGCACTTGCCCAAACACGGACGCGGCATAGTTTGTCCTTTGATCGAGATCGAGGTGTGCGGGGCGGATTACGACAGTGCCAAGCAAAAAACTGACTCAGAAGGTGAGCGTTACTCTTGACTTTTTACGATGGGTTTGTCTGACAGTAATGAAGTGATACTCTGCCGAAACTGAAGGAAGGAGTAGTTACTGTTTACTGGATACATTACCCTCGTGCAATTTCCTGCTCCAAGAAAAACAGGAAGTTGTACAAACAACTTAGCCATGTGTGGGAATACAAAGAGAACACATCAGACACAGTTCAAACAGCTGTAATCAGGATTTAGACGGATAAGTAACATTGTTAAAACACGTTTTTACAAATGTGTTTCTTCGCTTTGTGTTATTGATGTTCTTAGCCACTTACTGTACTCTTGTTAGAAGAAAGGATGCTAAAGACAAGTATTTACACCAAATTCAAATGTAACTATACAAATAACCTTAAACCTTTTAACAATGATAACATAAGTTTTATATAGCTTACATTCTAAATAATGAGTATGCTTTTATTCTCTGCTGTTTGCTGTTCATTAATGGTTGTCTATCTGCAGTGTGGTTCTTCCAGCAGAAGACACAATTAGCCAATGCAAAAAAAGCTCCCTGAAGGAATGAGTCCTAAAATCCTTAAATCAGTGTTTTTGAACTTGCAGCTCCTTTATCTTGAAGTAGATGTTTTTAATTGAATAGGTTTAGAGTCAGATGTCTAAAAATAAGGTCTGTGGTTAACACAAGTTTAAGAGATTTTCAACTTTTGTTTACGACATGTCAGTAAATTCCCCACCACACAAAAAGACTTGCTGTCATCGGGAACATTAGACGTCAACACAACAAACACTATTCTGCCTTTAGCTTGTTGGTGGGACATCAGCTCATGGGACAGTGGAGCGGGTGTGCTTGTTGGGCCTGCATTTACGCTTTAAAATTCATAAAAAGTGTTTTTCATTAGTGAAGAACATCTTGCTGAAAAAACATGTCATTTTCATGCTTATTTTGTGTAATATAAAAAAGTCTGATGGCTTTTTCTTAAACGAATCAGGAATCAATATGTCATCCCTGCAACACTCCATAGCCCCTGTTTCTTTCAGTGTCATTTAGTGTAATTATACTGAATTTTGACACATGGATGCAATTGTCTAGACATTTTATGTTTTAAGTTATTGCTGAATGTTGTTTTTTCACTGCTGTTACTGGAAGAAAGAGTTGTTATACTGTTACGGCCCGTCCACACAGCAGCGTTAAAAAAGTCGTGAAAATCTTGGAGGTGGGCGTTTCTGAAAGCTTGGGGATTTTTTGCGAGCAACGCGACGAACAACCAATCACATGAATATCCCGCCCCCGACATACAAAGCAAAAAACCCCGGTTCTTCTCCACTCAGAATATGTGCAGAAAGGAGTATGACATTGTGTGCATTAATGTGGTGCATATAGTCTATGATGTGGCAGAGGTAAAGTGTCAGCGGGAAGGGCTATGATGAACATTTATGAGATTAATGTCGATGGTGCTATTTTATGCTACATTCCATGCTGGCTAAAGATACTGTCTATGCCTGCTAGCAATGTTTAAACGAAGTAAACTGGATATAAAATCCCCAAACAGTCGAAAACCTACCAGTTTCACCCACTGTCTCTGCCACCTCCCTCCATGCCTGGTTCCTCCGGTTTGTATCCCGGTAAGTTATTAGCGACTGGTCATAAAGAACCGGGTGATTTGCTACCGCAATAACTAATTTCTCCTCCATTTTCAGGAATATAGAAAATGACCTGCGTAGTCTCTCCCAGCTTGCACGCGGTTTGATTGGCTAGCGCTTGTACTGTCAGATTTGCATAAACGGGATTTGATTGGCTGACGCTTCCACCTCAGCTTCAAAAGTTGAACATTGCTCAACTTTTGAATCCTGGAAATCCTGGAAATCTTCGCTTTGCTTCCCCACAATGCAGTTCGGCGAAAAGCGAAGTCACCCCCATTCAAAGTCAATGGGCAGAAGCGTTGGAAGATTTTTAACGCTGCTGTGTGGACGGGCCGTTACTGTTATTGTTACAATTGAGACACCAGTGATGATACATATTTTTACATTTCTCAAACTTCTCTGTCCATCTTCTTCTTGTCCTCTCCAGCTGATAACGGGCTGAACCCCACGTGGCCCCGAAAGCCATTCGAGTTCACGATATGCAACGCTGCCTTTGCCTTCCTGCGCTTTGTGGTTTATGAGATTGACATGTTCAATGACCAAAACTTCCTGGCTCAGGCCACATTCCCCATTCACAGCCTCAAGACAGGTACACACAGATTTCATGTGCTCTCAGAAATTACCCTTATATCCGGTTGGGAATCATTGCTGTAAGATACGTGTCTTTCTGCAACACCAGGTTACCGGTCAGTCCCTCTGAAGAACAGCTACAATGAGGATCTGGAGCTGGCTTCCCTGTTGGTCCACATGGACATCATCAGTGGCCGGGTGAGTGACTGTTCTTTACCAAATCCTGCTCAGTGACGCTTCCGCCCACAACAAACCCTACAGGCACCGAAAACATAAGCAAAGCTAGCTGACACATTTCACATTGTTGTGGTCCTCTCCAGTGTTACTTTCGTTATTGGAAACTATGACTAGAAGAAGAGAGGAGGAGGAAGCAGCACCAACGTCTTTAAACTCCAACTTTGACTACATCAACATGCAATATGTTGACGTAAAAAGGCAATCTAGGATGTAGTTTAAAATATGAATAAACTACCAAATTCTCTCTATTTTTTATGACAAATAAGAGGAGATAAAAAGTTATTACACATTTTGATAAAGCACTAAGAGTTAAAGATTCTGGTGAAGAAAATAGACCCATCATTTGTTCATACTGTCTAAGTTTAAGACGGTCAATTTGAAGTTGGATGTTAGATAACATTTTGTTTTTAGACCAGTGTTGATCTCTGTCAACAAGTCTAATATACAAATTAAACACATTCGATAATATGTCAATTTTAGTAGGTTTCAGAGGTGCTGATAAGATGATTTGGTTACTTTCGGACAGAGCTAAGTAGGCCGTTTCCCTATTTTCTCAAAATATATAATATATCTAACTGTTCCTTCAAAATGAGCCTGTATGTTAGTTCTATTGGATACAGTCCCAAGTGTACAGATAACCACAGTCCCATGAACACTGTAGAGGTATGTGGAGTTGACATTTTGTTTCGTCTCCCCTCCTGTTTCTCTCAGGATGAAAACGGGGAGGTTCTGAGCCCGTTCATCGCAGTGGGGGCTGCGTCAGTGACGGCATCCTCCCCATCTGGGCGGGAACGTTCGGGGGAGTCCGTGTCCTCGACGTCCTCCAACGTGTCCCCTGTGCCCCAGTCCCCGGCCCCGGCCCAGGCCCAGGCCTACAGGGAGGGCTCCTTTGAGTCCCGCTACCAGTCCCCTCTGGAGGACTTCAGGGTGTCCCAGGAGGCCCTGTTGGACCACATGGACCCCCAGAACAGACAAACAAGGTACATATGAGGTGATCTAGGTTTTTAAGCCTGTGCGGTGAGTTTTGTATCGGTGGAAGATTCCAGACATCCTCCTGTCTTTGTTTTTACCTCAGGATGCTGCGGAGGACCAGAGTGGGCGGAGAGAACCGTGTCTGAGTCCAAGCCAATCAGGACACATTTCTGTTGCACCCCCCCCACCCGTCTATCCCTTCCCCCNCCCGTACCCAGTCGCCTCTCCCCGTACTGATGATGTCACTGACTGCTGTGAACACTGTTTCCATGGAAACGCCCACCACCGCTTTGGCCTACATTTCAGGCAGCTCTCTCACCCTCCATTCTCCAAACCAACTCCTCTCTCTCTCTCTCTCCCCCTCTCTCCCACCGCCCAGCCCTCTCACCACTCGCCTGATGGGAAGGAGGGACTCGGACACAAGAGTAGAGGGAGGACCGCTGAGAGGAAGCTGACCGTTGGGACAGGAAGAAGAAATTGACATTCATGGGAGAACAAAAACAGGCTGGAGTAGAGTCCCGCTCTGGGCTGGTTGCGAGAGGACGGGCTGCCCTCTCTTGGTTTTAGGTGTGCCCAACATCTGCCTAGTTTGGAGGCTAAGAGGAGGGAAATAGAGAGTTATAAAAGGTATCAGTTTGAAACTGTTCCCCAGTTAAGTTTCTTCGCTCTTCTCTCTATTAGTCGTATATGAATATATGTATTTATTCCTGCTGTGCTGTTGGCTGGAGAACAGCAGCAGCTGACCTGCTCTCAAAGAGCTTCTTTCTCCATGTTTTTAATTATTCTAATTATTTAAGCCTTTAAAACATTCATAATGTGACTTTTTCATTTTTTAAATGTATATGTGTAAAACACGAGGGCTCTCTACGGCTATTTTAATGTCTCTCTGCTTCATAGAGGAAATTACCGCCTCCAGTCAAACTCACACCATAACCCTGGGGGAATATCTCACCCTTTTTCTTTTTTTTAAGGCATCAGGAAGAAGTCATAGCCTGTTTGTGTTGGAAGAAGTGAGAGCGTATTATCTGCACACACAAACACACATGCATACATTTTATTTCTAATTTACATTCCAAGTATCTGCACATCATTCCATATTCCTGCTTCGCAGGCGCCTTTACAAGCCATTCTGACACACTCCTGAGTTCCTCCAATCATGTTATCATCACACTGTGTGATGAAGCCGGACCAGGGATACATGTTGTCCTACGATAGGTTGAAGTCCAATTGATATTTTAGTTTATAATGATCAGGGTAGTGTCTGAATGGTTACCCTTGATTAGCGAAAACTTAGTGAACACTCCCGCAGGACTAATCCTTACCTAAATACAACAAAATGTTCCTCCTTACGATTTTTAGCCTGCATTCTCTTCCAAAATGTAAATGGGCCTTATTAAGTGCTGCACAGTCATCTTGTGTGTCAGATGATTGTTCATTGGCTGCAAGGTTACGGCTAAAATAACAATACTGATAACTGATTTTTGATCCTTTTTAAAACAGTTGAGGAACACAGTTCTAACCTCTCATTTGACATAATTTTCAAAAATGTACCATACTGTAAATACAGTCAGGCTATTAACATTGCAGCCTTTTGATTATGTGATTTATGATTGAAATATTTCAGAAATGTGGATATTTTTAATGACATTTCAGACGTAATAGAATTTATGGCCGCTTTTTATTCTGTATTTGTTGAGCATAACTATTCCCATACATAACACAGCTCTTTGACTACAGTGAATGAACTGTTTCACATTTTGAGTTTAAGTTTAAACAGATGTCTCTAAGTAGAGGTTTCGAGGTCCAAATGTGTTTTACTGAAACCGGCTTATTCGTTTTTATTTGTCAGCATTTGTGAGGTAGGAGTTCCATGTGTTTGAAAGGAAATGAAGTGTTGTTGAACAAGTGGGAGCGTTTGCATTGCCGTTGTAAAGAAAACATCCCATACACACCATGAGAACGTTTTGATGCAGCACAAAAACATAAGGGACCTTTTGTGTTTGTGCTGCCACGGTGTTTTAGTCCTGGGGGAGTTCTGTCGCAGCACAAAGCTGCTTCCCAGAAAGGATTTTTGAGGATTTTTAAAGTCGCACTGCTACAATAAACATTAAATTGCAACTGCCCCTGAATTTATCTGTGATGAAATGTGCAAAATTCAACGTGTAAGCAACTGGATAACAGCTCACAAATGAATGTCAAATGCTACGTGTTGCAATTCATTCCCAACTTTAAATTCCCTTTCTAGCTTCGACTCATAACTGTTTGTCTAACTTGCTAATTCAGACTTCTCCTGAGCAAAATGTTGGCGTGTTTTAAAAGTGCAGGGGTTTTTCCATGTCCTTCGTTTGTGGAGTGAGAGCCTCTTTGGGTGGAGCAGAGTGTAAGCTTCAGATTTAGCAGTAGCTGTGTTTCTGTGGCTGGCGGAAGACGCGTATATAACCAACAATGTTATCTTTCCAGGTTCGTATCAGAAACAGTGTTTCCTCTGCTTTTATGTGATGACTATATGATGTAAACTCAGTATTCTCAGTCAGTGTTTGACCACTGAGACACACCTAAGCCATAGGGTATGATTTATGCTAAGGTAAAAGCAGGGACAGGAGTAAATACTTTAGTCTCAACTACATTCTTTTAGCATCTTGTGTTTGCAGCCTCATATTGATTCCAAGGCTACCCCATATTACAGTTGGTTTTTTCTTTCCATTGTCTTTATGGAGAGCTTTCCCTCCAATGCTGCATTGCTCTTATTGCCGTCTGCTCATGTCTGTGTGCCTCTGTCTGTGTGCACATCATCACAGCCACATCATTCACCTCGTGCACAGCCACGCTACGCCCACGCAGCCGCTCTCATTTATTCTCTCTGGGTCGGCCTCCTGGCTGTCAGCAGTGAGCGAGCGACTGCTGCTCAGTTATGGCGGGACATCGTGAACTCCAATCAACCTGTAAAATGGTCTAGATCAACCAGACTAACTAAAAGCATCTCTGTGGGTGTGCAGGGCCCATTAGCCTAACTTGTTTTCACTTTTTCTTTGCTCCAATTGTGTTTTGTTACCGACTGTCTCATGTACTATCGCCTTTCTGTAATGTGCCTAAACTATGGAGAGGAAAAGTATTCATTTTAATTTTGCCTTTCATATGAAACATAAAATCCTGAAAAGTAAATAAAATACTTACTACTTTATGCCGTTGTCGCATTTTTTTTTTCTACAGTTAAATGTTCACTAATTGCATCACTGAGAATTAGTTTCATCAACCTCAGATACTGCACCACGGGAAGAGTTCTGGAAGTGTGTAAACCGCTGCCTGAGATTAGAAGAAACGATCATTTTGACGTTCGATAATTACGTTTTGTTGTGAATGGTCCTTGATATTTTCTTGTGGGTTTACACTGCTGTTTGGACAAATCAAGCCGTTTTAAAGTTGTCACCTTGAGATTTTGGAAGGTGTAACTATTTGTTGTTCTAGTTGGGCAATTTGTGCTATAATTAACAGCCAATGATGGGTGAAGGAGATGGGGAGGTCAAGGAGCCAGACTTGTTACAATTCATCCTCAATGTATTAAACCCTCAGGCCATGTTTCATATATACAGATCTGTACATTATTGTTAGTAGCAAACTTAAACAAGAGGCTTTTTGTTGGCTCCCTCATGACTAAAGCGTTGTTTATAGTCAAGATCAGGCATAACTACCCCCCCCTCCCATTATTGTACACCATTAGGAAGAGTCTTGAAGCCACATATTTATTACATTCTGTTTATTCTGCAAATGACATCTGTAAAAAGTATACATCAAGCCTAAGTGTGGAACTCTGGAGAAAGTTCAGTTATTTTACAGGCGAACCCCATAAAAACAAATGTACGTACACGTGAGTGACGTAAAGATGCACTCGATGCTACAGCACAAACCAGATTCCGTATAGTCTACGTGTCGTATTTTGTTTAAACAGAGTGCTTGCCTTCTTAGGATAACGGAATTCAAAACATTTTATTTTCACCAAACTGGACAATTTAAATGTCCTAGATATGAAAAGTAAAAACAAAAATGTCTAAAAAAGACAGTTTAAATGAACATCAATGCTGAGTTCCACATTTACACCATGAACAGCCTTGCTAGCACATTTAAAGTAAGCTGCAAGCATGAAGACAAAGTGTATGAGTGCAGGTTGTTGGAAAAGGAGTATGAAGATGGCACAATGGAAAAGGTCATTTGATTTACTTTAAGGCCTTTAAAAGGCAAGCACCCTGTGGCTAAGAGCTGTGCAGTATTCCGTACCGCAAAACAAACTTTGAACTGAGTGTTGATTTGGTCGATGACTGTCCAAAAACCTAACCCACCCCATGCTCCTTATCAACATCTGCTGAGGTCCCGCCACTTTCTCCCTTTGCTCCCTCCAAAACCACCCCTTCCTTTCTCCCGTCACAGCAGGCAGGCGGAACAAAAACGGTAGAAAATATTCGGGCCCCTCCTTCCTCTCCTGCACTCCAGTCTCTACTGGGACTTCCTTCTGAGGGGAAAATGGCGGACGGGAGGGTTCTGGAGAAGGTCTGTGTAGCGGAGGAGTGGATTCAGCAGGAGGAGGGCAGGGAGTGGGTGGATAAGAGGTGGGGGGGGGGGTAGTGGCTTTAGTGTGCATCTCATGTGGTGGGGGATGTCATGCCTACCTCTAGGGGTGTGAGAGAGGGATGGGCGGGGATGGCTTCAGGGTCCATTTCCCTCCAGTGATCCCGTTACAAGCACATCTGCCGTCTTTTCCTCAGACTACCGACACAAAGACCACCTGCGTTGTGAACTCCATCCTCAGAAAAAAAGAGCCTCTTCAATCTGTTCCTGTAGTAACAAAAAACAAAAAAATTAGAAATCCATCGCCCTGACAACATGCTCCAGAGGACAAGAATAAATGTTCTTTATTTATACACAGTGTACTGGTGGCAGGCACCACATGCCTGTCACACAGCACGCCTCGGGACACATCATTATGAACATTGTGTGTTTTCCTGTTTCACCTTCATTCATATATCATACAACCAGTGTCTCCCTAGCTCTATCACTTTCTCCCATCACAACTGGACAACCTCATTTTGTATTAACTCGTAACAAAGCCTAAATAGTAACCCATAGTATGTTTTTGGGAGAAAAGGTTGGAAATGTAGAAAAGATAGTCAGAGCGGTAATGAATAGAGAACGCTTGTCGAGTGGATATCAAGTCTCCGTGGTGTCTAAATAAATATTTCAGTAATCGGTCGATTTATCACAGATGGTCCATCGAAAAATAAATAATCTGCAGCTTGTCCAATAATCGTTTCAGTTAAGCAAATTTGTTAAATACTCCAGTTCAGTTTGAATTGCTTCCTTTGTCACATTTGATAGCAAATTAAATATGTAAAGGTTTTGAAAGGTTGGCTTGCGCTTGTGAATGCCATTTGTAAAAAAACTACTTTTTACATTTAATAGATTCATCAAGAAAGAAAACATTTGTTATACTCTGCTTGTTGACTTGCAAGGATTGTATGATTGTATGCATCACACTAAAGATTGCTCGTGAAACGAAGACTACCTTTAGTGGGATTCACAGTCTCGTCAGTGTTGGCCTCCTCTGCTTCTGTTGCGACACCACACACCGACTGCTCCATTTTCTCCTCCGTCCCTCCTCCTGGCTGCGGCTCCGGGGGGGAGGATCCTGTTGTTCGTGGCTCAGCGTCTGCTGCGACTGCTTTGGATCCTGTCTCCTGAGCAGCAGCCGTCTGTTCCAACAGAGGCAAAGACGCTGTGGTAGAGAACCAGTGTCGTACCAAGTCTGCTGTTAAACCACTAGCCTGAGCTAGTTCCTGCAACTGTGCACAAAGAATAATCTATGTTAAAGGACAGGGAGGATACATTTTTTAAAACCTAATTAAAGCTTGTCATACTTAACGTAGCTTAAGAGCAGCCACCGTTATCACAAGTGACAATTACAGGTTGACAGTAAATGCTAAAAACCTGTGTCCAAAAGCATAATGAGGCATTCATAAAAAATGCTTTAAAAAAACGTTGCTTATAATCAAAAGTTCTCTTATTTGTTTATAACTCACATTAAGTCAAAATGATTTGCTTATTTCAGAAAATAAATAATTGTGAAAATCCTCCTCCAACACACACGAACGTGCACATGACCAATGAGGGCACAAGATAAGCTTGTGCACAGATGGAAGGCTGACAGGCAGGTAGGCCATCCAGTTATTTTAGCCGGGCCGGTTAAAATGACTGGTCGTGCTTTTTACAGCGCTCCGGCTTCCACAGATGAATTTTTTTCATATATTTATTGTCAAAGCATTTAATATATTCATTGCTATTGGGACGTTAAGAGCATTCCATGGAATACAACTAAAAGTGTTTCTGAAATAAATTGCATACCCCACCTTTAACACTATTTGTTGTCTCCTTACCTGTGACTCCTCCAGGCTGCTGTAGGTGTCGCGGTGGGCCTGCAGGATCTCTATGTTCTCCTTCTGGAGGTCCTCTTCCAGAGCCATGGTCTGGTAAGCCTCCAGCCACTTCAGCTGGCCGTTCTTCTGCACATAACGGCAGTCCCCAAACCAGCGCACCACCTCTGGTCGGGGCAGTCCGGAGCTGCAGATCAGGTCATCGTACTGCGTGGCGCTGGGCCACTGGGTACGAGCGTACACTTGTTTGAGCTGTTGCAGCTGTTCCGCGTTCTTCTTACCTCGTAGGGCTGTGGGTTTGGGGGAGTTGGATGGTTTGTGTGTTGGGGTGGAGGGTTGGGATGGTTTGGGGGTGGTGGCTGGAGTGAGGCCTGGGGAGGATGCAGGTGTGTTACTGGAGTGCAGCGGGCTATCCAACCCTTCACCCTCTGCTTTGCTGTTGGCCTCCGTCACCTTTAGCATCTTCAGGTTGATTTTAATAGGGTTCACTTTCAGTTCTCCTGAGCCTTCCTCTTTATGTCTCTCCTCCCCATCAACTTCCATCTCCCCCTCCTCCTCTCTCAGCACCCGCTCAGCCTCCTCTTTCTTTTTCTCGGCTGCCAGCCTCTTCCTCCTGTCAGCGAACCAGCCATGGATCTCCCTCCTGGTCATCTTTGTCTCAGATCGCAATCTGTCCACTTCCTCTCCTGTCGGGTCTGACTCCTGGCAAAAACTGGCCTCTAGAGCTTTCAACTAAACATAAGACAGGAATGGAAAAGGTCAGAAAAGGTCAAAAAGTAGACTTAGCAAGAAGGATAATCGGCACAATTTAAGATTTTTCTTTAGGCACTTATCTAAAGGCATTTCAACGTTTTAAAACTGTATGCAATAACACTCCTGAAAAAGACCCGCAAACAGACAAACATTTTGAAATAAGTTGAATTATTTCAAAATGTTTTAACTTAATAATAAAAAGTCAGTTTCAGCATTAGTACTGATTGATCACAATAAAACATTGTCAGCCTCTAAGCATTGAATCCCTAGAGTTTCTTACGAACCAATAGCCTCACCTGATGAGGTTCTCTCTCCTTGTAGCGGATAGCTGTGAAATCTGGAGAAGGAGCTCTGGGGAGTCGACGGGAAGGTGTGGTGGGAGAGGTTGGAGTCTGTGATGCAGTCGGGCTCAGGGGGGCCGAGCTGTGCTGGGGAGTTTTTGAGCCGGAGTTGCTGCTGCTCTCAGACAGATCCACAGGTTGGGCGCCGCCAGCAGCTCCGCCCCCTGCCGTACCTGAAGCGCTCCCTGCTGCCCCCGCCTTACTCTGTGCCCCTGTGCTGGAGCGGGACCCTTTGAGGTTGCGGAAGTGGTAGCGCCGGTCACTGAACCACTTGCGGACTTCACGTACTGTGAGCCCAGTCAGAGCGATGAGCCGGTCAACCTCCTCCTGGTCGGGAAACTGGCAGACCAGAAAACTGTCCTTCAGGTGGTTGAGCTGCTCCTGAGACTTTTTGCCCTTATAGAAGCTGGGGTCCAGGAACGCGTTCACAGACATCCGAGATGCAGGTGAGGGGGAGGGAGACTTTGAGATGGGGGAAGACGCCTCTTCCATTTTGATGGCTGGAGAGTTGCTGGTGGAGGTTTCGACATCATGTGTGTCATTTTTGATGCTGCTATCGTTGGCATCTTTGATCTTCTGTCCCTCTCTGCTGCTTTCTGTGGACCCTTTGTTGTCACTCTTCACAACGTTGGTCTTGTTTGCTTTACTGAAATCAGTGTTCTTAGCATTTACATAGCTGCTGACATTATTATTGCTCTTGTTATTGTAGTTTGCACTGCTTTGTTTACCATTGACACTGCTAACCCTAGCATTACTGCCCCCTAAACTAAGGTTGATGACACTAGCCTGACTGCTAGTAATAATACTGCTTGTGCCCCCTCTACCACTCCTACTACTATTACTGCTGCTAATTATGTTGCTCCCAGTGCTACTGCTGCCCCCTGTCCCCACCACCATGCTGACGCCTTTGTCTGCCACCAGGGCGGCAGCGGGACGGGCCTGCATGGGGCGGGCTGCTGCCTGGGGCTTCGGTGTGACAGCCAGGGCCAACGGAGTGCTGCTGACCTGGATACCATTTGCCATGATAACCCCTCCTTGGCTGAGAAGAGAGCCCTGCAGGAAGTGAGGGATCCCTGTCGCCCCCAGCGAGGCAGGCAGGACTGTGAATGTGTGATGGGTCGAGGTTTGGTGACTATGGATGTGGTTCTGCGAGCTGGCAGGTGCCGTCTGTATGATGGTGTTGAACATCTTCCTCCTGGCCTCCTCTATCTCCTCAGGAGACCAGCTGATGCCTTGTTTGAGTCTCTGGGCCGTGAACCAGATCTTGATCTGCTCTTCTGGGAACTTTGTGACCACAGTCAGGTAGCAGAGCTCCGCCTTTGTGGGGTAAGGAAACTTACTGAAGGAGGTCTTCAAGAAGGAAGAGGAGTCCATGGAGGCACTGTAGGTAGGGATGCTGCTCAAAGGAATCATCACCTGGGAGGAGAAAGATTATCGCATTATTCAATCTCTTATTAATCTCATTACACTGGGACACAAAAAATTCATTAAAAAAAGTTACCTTGGGGAGATTTTTGGAGGTTGAATACGAAGCCGAGGAAATATTTGAGGAGACTGTGATTGGTGCAGATTGATGAAAGTTTCTGTTTTGAACCATTGAGACTACCTGTAGGGAAAATATTTAAAATGTATTAAATGTTTTTCATATCCAATATAAGTCAATTATAAACCAACTTTTCCAAAACAGCCAAATGACCACCTACCTGTGTGATGGGAGTCTTGAGCATTGGTAGTGCTCCAGAGCCGTTGACTATCTGGATTGCTGAAGGCAGAGTGACTTTTGTGGTCCCATTGTGGACGATGGTGGGAACATGGGTGACTGTGACTGCGGGAGGATCTTTTCTCTCAGTCTCTCTAGAAGAGGAGTCTGAGGAAGGCTCATCAGAAATAGGGTGAGACACCACTATCCGTTTGGACTCTGATTTGCCCTTCAGCATCCTAATCATCGGGGTTTTGGTGATGGAGATCTCGCTTTCTTTCCCTGTTTCTGCCCCAGTTAGCAGATTCTGCTCCACCACAACCCTCCTGTCCTTCTTCCTCAGCTGCAGAGTTGTGTTCAATGTGCTAGGGTGAATCCTGGCATTATGCAGGGCCAGCCCCTCAAACTTGGGCGCTGAGACCCTGCAGCTTACACAAAAAAAGCTGGGGTCCGCACGAAAGTCTGGGTGCCCAGAGTACACATGATCCAAGAACAAGTTAAGGTCATGGGTTTCAAAGTTACAAGGCTTACAGGTGTAAGTGCCAGCACTGTCTTTGATGGCGTCCTCCGCCTCTGGTCTGAAAGACTCTCCTGGGTCGGGAGAGCTATGTCTGCCACCTGCAGAAAACCTGGATTGACAGTAAAAATCCGGAGAGTCCCGGTCAACCTCATCTGTTGGGCGTATGATCTTGCTGGGGATCATACAGGGGATAGTGGTCTTCCTCTTGCTGGCCATGGTGCGACCACAGGGTGGGTTCTTCAAATGGGTGGGAACAGGGTGTGAGTGAGATTATGGGCTGACTATAGACCAGGCATGGGGGAAGGAGGACAGCGGGACATTTCCATAGGTCCACTTGTAGTTCTCACCGCAACTTCAAAGAGGGAACCTGGAAATGAAAGAGAGTAACACGTTTTAGAACAAGTCAAGTTTTAAGATAAGAGGTAATTTATTGATCCCAAATTGTGACATTTTAGAAATGTCACAATTTGGGATCAATAAAGTACCTCTAAGTTTTGGATTGTGGCATAAAATGTTTCAAGTACAAATGACGGAAGAGTCGTGAGAGGGAGAACAGATTGCAAAGAGAAGAAATTAGATGGGATATCTTACGCCACTCAGTACAACCCAGATTTCTCAGCTGGAAGAAAATCCTCCATGGCTGGATTTTTCCAGGTAAAATATCAACAAAACAGGTAATAATAAGCGTTGGTGTTAAGATTCAGCCCGAAGCCTTTTAAAAACTAGAGTGTTGCTTGAAGATCTTTAAATAAAAGAAATCTAGTCTTGTCTTCAACTCCCATGAAACTCAAGGCTATCTCTTTTATGAGGGCATTCAACCCACCTCAGTCTGCTCCTTCACTAAAGGCTTTTTAGGAGAGCTCCTGTCCTACCCTCCTTTCCCCTCCCCCACACAACTCTGCCTCACTTCCCCTCGTTCAGACACACCCCCACAGAGAGAGCACATTCTGTATTTTTTTTTTTATCCAAAGCCGCTGTAGCTTCAGTGAATACTTTTTATAAAGATTTCCACAGAAATTCTTTGTGAATGAGTTGCTTAAGATAGAGTCTACTTGATAATTGTGTTAGTGAGTGGATCAACAGATGTTCCTCAGGAAAATGACGTTCTCGTCCAACACTAGCACAGACAGTGCAGATTGAAACCGTAGGCCTGCGTAAGTGTGAATGTGAATCTTCAAAATGTTCATATCACCCCTAGATCCTTTGTCCCCCTTACAAAATGGCGACGCTTCCTGTGGAGGAGTGTTCCCCTCCCTCTGACAGAGAGGTAGTGATGCAGAATTGGAGGACAGCTCTAGGGCAATTACTCTCCCAATCACTCTTCACCGACATGACACCTCACGCAAAGAGCAGCAAAAGCTCACAAAAGTTCAGCAGCTAAAAGACGTTTAACAGGAAAACCCTAAAACCTTTCAAAGTCCAGCCCCTCCCTTCACCAACAAATCCAAATGCAGCTTTTCTGGTAGGCCGCCCAAATCTAAAATAATCGTGCTCTTTCAAAATAGAGCAGTCTTATAAAAAAATGTTAAACTTGAGAGGGACTTAGTACTTAGCGTAACCTCTTGATGCACAATAATGCTGCAGCACCACTATGTCCCTTTCAGGTGAGCAGCACACTACAAGTTGCCATCATACAATTAACCAAACCACCAATCAAATGTAACTAATTCAGTGGCAAAGGCATTCTTTCTTTTTGACCAACAAACACACACACACACTCTTTGCTTTACATAAAGGTCATGGTACATTAGCTCAGAGCACAGTTAACCGTCACAGGCCTGGGGTGTGACGGATGCCCTTTCACACACTTACCGAGCAAAGGTATACTTTCCTGCAGTCTGAAGCCAACAACCTCAGTTAAAGTCGATTACTTTTTCTAACTTCCTGTGTGTCTACTTTTCAAAATGTTTTGAACTCAATACCACAAATAATTAATCAATACCAAGACACTGTATCAAGCATCTTAATTGAACATGCGATTTGTTATCTTTATCTTAGTTTGACGTTATGCATCTGAGAGTGAGGGGTAAAGAGGCAAAATAAGTTTGCTACTGTGGGGGGAACGTGATGCCCCCTTGTCCCCCCGAGCATGCCTCAGAGAGAGTAACTGCCCTCAGCTCGGGCTGTTGTGCACCCCTCCTACTGCCCTGCCATTCAGTTCTGCATCAGGGGGCACCGCTCTGCCAAGGCAGGCTGGTAACATGAGCAACACAAAGGCTTATGGGGGGGCAGTCTCAGCCATCCATCACGTGGTTCGGTTGGGTGTGGGGGGGGCAAGCGAGAGGAGAGGAAGGTGGGGGATGGGCAGCCGGTTTGGGGGTGAGGAGGCAAGGGAAGGAGGGGTGTTAACTGTCGAGGAGGAAGCACTGAGGTGTTTCAGTGAGGAATTTCTCCTCCCTGATACCCCCCTCCAACCAGCCAACACCACCCCGCCCTGCTAACCCCCGATCTTCAACGCCCCCTTCTTGCTCCAAACTACAATCACAGTCCTTCCCTCCCTCCTCGCTGCACTGCAAAGACTGGAATGTTCCAACCCGAGCTCTTCAGCCAGTGGACACAGCCTGAAGTTCAGCTTGAGTGTCTGTATGTGCACACTCATGCGTCTCAGTGTATCATGCTCACCAATTACTCAAACTAAAGACAAACACATAAGGTATCACAAATTATCAAAATAAATCATGTAAAAACCAACAGGCGGTTACACCGAAAGACAGCGCTACGATGGCGACAGATCTTGCATCTCACACTGATGGCATGTGAGACAAATGAAAACACTGAACACATTTGCAGATAAAGCTTGAGTGTCTGCAAGGCGAGTTACCAGCGCAGACCCAGAGGCCTCACACAGGTGAGGACAGAAACAATGCACAATGAGCTATTATTGGCGAGTCGACATGGGCAGCTCATGTCTCCGCAATGCCGGGCTCAGACAGAGCACTGTTGACTCACGGGTATGAGCACATCGGCCAGAAACTTTAATTTGAAAGCTACATATAGATTGACTGACCATGTGGTGAGGGTGGGTTTGTGTCTGTTATGCGTGTCAGCATTTGCATGTGTGGGTTTCCTGTGAGATTGAGAGTGGAGAGAAGGGGAGGTGGGGGTGGGCGAGTTGAGCAAGTGTGCTCGCGTCTGTGTGTGTATGTGGCGTGCGGGGGTGGCTGCCTGCATGCCTGTGTGTGAGGCTTGTTTACCGAGGTAGTGAGGCTGCCATTTTTTCTGCATGTGAGAGTCAGAGATCTCCCGGTGACACACAGAGGCGATGTTCTTGACTTACTGACTCTCGTCTAGGCCCGGGCTGTGTCCTTCGAGTACAGGCAAATTATAACACACTCTAGAAATCCTACAGCTCGGCTGCTTGGCGTAGCAGTAAGCTAACTCCTCACCTAGCTGAGAATACAGGTGTAATGTTGATATGTTTACACGTGTAACAAATGTTCTATGGTGTACAACACAGGCAGTCTTTTCCTTGTTTGCTCTTGCTTCCACACTTGTCTTTTTTTCTCCCTCTTCCCCTGTCTCTTCACCCTCACTCCCCCCTCCCTCTCCAACAGTCTCTGCACCCCTTAACTCCCTCCCTCCGTTTCTTCTTCTCCTCCCTCTCTTAGCAAGTTTGGCCCAGGGAGACAGGTCGGCAGCGCCACTGGTGTGTTACTGTCCCCATGGCAACCACCTCCTACCCCCTCTCTCTCTCCCACCAGCTCCTTTCTGTAAAGCACATGCGTGTGAGTAAACACACACAGACATGGTTACTCAAACCTTGGCGCGCACACACACACATCTCTTATGCATCCAGTCCCCAACTTGTTTGTTCCACACACCCCTGTGAGTGGTATTTGGCGAGTCCCTGCCCTGCTCCTATTTCAGTGCCTACCTCAGGCGGTGTTGATGTCTCCCAGCTAGGTGTGGTCGCCGTCGCCTGGGCATGCTATTGGCCAGAGCTGATGGCGTCTCTTCCTGTTTAACTCTAAGTCCCTCTCCAGACATACTGTCCTGGCTCTCTGTGGCTCCCGTGTTTGGCCTCAACGGCCTGAGGCATGCAGGGCTTCTGTATTCACTGTAGGCAACAGAAGCATGGATACATAAACAGGGCTGGAATCTCTTTCAGAGACGACTGAGGGACCACCTCTATCCCCAAGGGTGAGCCCCCAGGCTAATTATAAAGTCTTCACCAAACCCCTTTGCCATATACTAGTCTATGTTCCTAAACCGTTGCTTTCTCTACCATGTACCAAAAGATAAATCCTTCGCCATGTTTTCTTCTCTCCCAAAACAGAAATATCTTGACAGCTACTGATTATACTCCCACCTTAAAACAGACATGGCTCCAATATGACCCCTCTTGTCAATAAACTCTAGGGTTTTCACACACTTGTGAATCTGCTGACGCACGTTTTGTGGGTCTGAACTTATTACCACTACCATTTCATCGCCAATGCAATAGTGGCAACGGTAAGGAAACCTCAATGACTGTGTCCTACGGTGTCATTCCATCTGCTCCTGAGTCCCACTTGGGCTGCTCTCAGGTCAGGGAGCGGATGGCTGTGTGGGTTGCAAACGGCTGCAATACTGTGGCCACTGCCAGTGCAGGCTTTAAACTGGGTTGCTGAGAGGGGAGGGAGAGAGAAATGGCGGAGCACCATGCTCTGTGCTGTCCAACCTAAAATGGCTGACATCCCAAGCTGTTAACCAGCCAAGCAGAGCAAGAGGCTGCTGCTGACCCAAACCTGCTCGCTGTGTCCGGACGTGTGACTGGATCACACTGCTACCCCACAAAGATTGAGAAAAGGCTCTAGTCGCATCTGACAATATTTGTTGTTGTCAAACTCGGTAGAGATCTGGAAGTAAATTGTGGGTCAACACAGAGAGAGGAATAAACTCACTGATTAAAAGTGATTGCTGAATCAATCTATCTATCTATCTATCTATAACACACACACACACACACACACACACACACACACACACACACACAATTTCCTTTTAAGATGTTGTTAGATGTGTAAAAAGGAAACTTGAAAACACAGAAAATCATTCTCACGATGATCAGAAGTGCAAGGCCAAAATACAGTTTACGTAAATGTTCTTAAGATTCATCCTTTCATAGAAAGCAGCTCAACCTTTCCTAAACTGAGGGATAGAATGGGAGAAAGAGAGAGAGGGGAGGGGGGGGGTGAGACTTTTCAGATTGAAATGTACAGCCATTGAGCTCAAGCATCACCACAGCAAGAAGGGGCATAATAATAACAATAATATTAACAACAAAAATAGCTGACTTTTGTACTTATTGACAACAACAAAAAACCTACATAGCCAAATTGATTATTTAATCAGCAATAGTATAGGAGCTGACCTCTTGTGTACTGAGAGATGTACCACTGTGAGAGATAAATATATAGGTGGATTAAGCTGCCTGTCTATGCTGGGGACTCACGTGGACATCAGACACAAACGAGCTGTCTGGGAAAGCTTTGCTCTAATCCCTGGAGTCACACACTCATGACAACACTGACATGATAGAAATCCAAGACAACAACTTCAGACTAGTAGGCAACATAAAAGCATTAAGTTATGCAGCTTTATGAAAAGTGTGTTAAACCAATCTGTGAACATTACACTTTTATATGACAAAAACAACAAAAATACAGGTTTTATAATAAGGTCGTGGGTAAATCATAGTTAATCAGTTGCACAATTGTCCAAAATAAACTCTGAAAAAAGTCATAACTGATTGTCTAAATGATTTCTAACTTCATTTATGGCACAGACTTAAAATAGGGAGTTTAAACTGGATATATTAAATGTATGAATTTAAAGTAAAGCTACAACATCTAATAGCTCCTTATATTAACAATACATGTTTTAAAAAGATGAGGAAATAGCGGTATTTTATTAAATGGCACAGAGTGTCTGTACTGTACGCTAGTCCCAGAGCGCAGCGGCGTCAAACATTTACGAAAATGATGCGTGTTCATCTTCCGCTCAAGTTAGACGGAGTGAGCCCCAACTTAATAGGCTTGTCTGCGTTATAGGTTTTAAACATTGCAACCAATTCAGAGTGGAGGAAAAGGCAAGCCCCCAGCCCAAAAAACTACTCTCTCTCCCCCCGCTGTCGCCATTTTAAGCAGGCGACATGCAGCTGGCCAGCAATGAGCCAAAGCGCAGCCCGCAAAGGTAAGGCTGCACTATTATAGCCCGCACAACTTTTGGGAAAGGTGAAACACTTGTGTAAATGTGTATTATAAAACCACACTCACCTCGCTTTGTCGGAGCTCAGTGTATGCAGCGCAGGATTTAAAAAAAAGTTTACAATGATATGGGCTCAGTGGAGGCAGAAACTGACGGGAGGCTTGGGCTTCACTGATGGCAACTGAGGTGTAAGCCCCCTCTGTCCATAGGCTGGTGATAAACGTGACACTGGAGCCAGGCCGGTCCCTACAACGCTTGTTTATTTCGAGTGGCTCTCAGTGTTAAAGCAGGCAGTGGAGGGGAGGAAAATACGACGGACGTACCGAGGGAAGAGACGCACACGTGACTCAGACGTCACTGACGGTGGAGTTGGCGTGAGAGCTCGAGCTCCGCCGTGCTGAGAGCAGTAGAAGTGAGTCAGACATCCCGTCCTGACTTTGACCCAACAATACGTGGGGGTCCTGGTCAAGTTTTAGTAAGCAACAAAAGAATCTCCTGTCCAGGTGAGACGTCATGTGTTACAGCAACTCACACCTGTCCCTCTCTTCCAGGTGACCCCTCTTAAAGAGATAGAAGGCTACATTGTGTCAAAAGTTCATTCATCACACCTCAACTATACTAAAGAACTATCGAAAGATAGTAAAACAATAACATATAAATGACTGCTCACCCGTATGTTCAGTATGTAAGGCAATGAGCCTTGTTGTTTTGTCTCCAATACATTTCTAGAGGTGGGAGAAGTACTTAGATCTTGTGTAAAAGTATAAGTACCAGAATGTAGGGATACTCTGTTAAGTAAAAGTCATGTGTTCAAAATATTATTCAAGTAAAAGCATCAAAAATATACTTAAAATACCAAAAGTAAAAGTACTAATGATACAGATTGGCCCATTTTAGAATAATATATATTATAGGTTTTGATTATAATTATTGATACATAAAGTGTTATCAAAGCTGGTAAAGGTGCCGTTTTAATTACTTTGTATGCTGCAGGGTATAGCTTGTGAATGTACTCCAGGTGTAACTAAAGTCTTATGTATGTGTTGATTATATTTCACATCATTAATCCAAATCTGTAAAGTAACTAAAGGGATTAAATAACTATAGTAGAGTAAAAGTACACAATTCACCTCTGAATTCTAGTAGAGTAGAACAAATTGATCAATTACTTAAATTAAGATTACAAGTAATCTGTTGAAGGAAATCTTGAAAAACACCTAACAAACTAGCAACTGGGTGTATACAATCAAATCAAGTTTTCACAATAAACTTGTCTTCTGCTAATATAGGTTTGCTGGAGTTTGAACCTCATTCAAAATATTTACTGTCTGCATAGACATACAAGGTAGTTGGAGATTGTACGAGACCATCAACTGTGGCTCTTCTACAAGTAGGATATGTAGATGTATTGCTAGTCAGTTAGTTAGAGCACATGGTTTCTTTCCACTGCTTCTCAAAGGAATTTTATAATTCAACAGAAAAAGCTTTTCACTTATCATATAAAAGTGTTATTGATTTTCCATTAAGCTGTGTTTATTATGCAGCCATGCAATGAGACACAAATTTAAGATGTTCATCACACATCCCCCACATCTTCCTGAATGACTCATTTAGTAAAGATGGATAGTGGGTAAATTTGAAGACTCAAAAGAGAAACTGACATTCCCAAATGGTTCTCGTATGTGCATGATTACAAATGTATTCATAACTACACTGATTTTAGCATATTACATCTGTCATAAATACAGATGAATTCATGAGAAATATATTCAAATATCATCAGAATACATTTGGGAGTAAGAGAACATTGATATTTTATAACAGGCAACTGAACATTTGTTTCCATCCTAATATAATGTATTCTAATTATCTATGTTTTAAATACTATTTCCAGGGGCATTTCCTTCTTAAATCAAATCTTATACTCAAGTGTCAATTTTCATGATGTATTTGTCCGACTGGTTTAAGGAACGAGGCTATGGTTGGACCGTAGTAAAGCATTATTGGAAAGGATTAGCCCAATGTCTCCATTCACACAAGTTTATTAGGTAGTATAACAATCATGGTTATCTCAAATCAGAGTGATGATCTGGAGAGGATGAACAGGGGCTTTCACCAACTGCAGTGAAGCTCTCCTTCATGAAGGGAGCCCTCTGCTGGACAGTAGAGAGAATGACTGAAAGAAGAGCAAGCGAGTGTCACTTAAGGGTAATTTTTTTTTCATTATTTCAGATGTTGCTTTGTTTAAATTAAACATGTAAACGTTGAAAAACTGCTACTTTTTAGCGGAAAATTGATTTCAGAAATCCTCATCTTGTATTTTCTTACAATTAAAATGTGTTTTACCTTTATTTTGTCTTCCTTTAAAAATGTGTATTTACCATAAATATATATTTAGGTAACTCTTGGTTTGTTAATCATTTTTGCTTTACGTTGTAGTTGTTCACCTGTGGTTGATGTTTACTTCAGTGTTCTCTGAAAAAACTGAATATATTAGTTTGAGTTGTAGCCAATTGACTTTAAACCCCTTCTTATATAATCAATTTGAGATATGTACATAAGCTGCATTGATTATTCAATTCAACAATTTCTCAATCGAAAATTAATTTGTTTGATAAAAATACATAAGTTCTCAAAAGATTTTTCACCCAGCTTCTGAAATGTATACGTAGTTTTTGTGTTTTCTTTGCCTCTTTGATTATCCACAATTGGTTTGAATTATATGTTCTTTACATATTATTTTATTCATTTATTCAAATGTGACTTACAATAATATACAAAATACTCCTTCCACAGTTTGTTTCTTTCATCATATATCGGATGATGTAATGTAAAAATGCCTTACATATTAATTAATTAACCTATAAGTTTACTATTGCTTACTTTATTAACAATAAAGTAAGCAATATAGTAAACTACTTAAATCACTTGGCAATGGTGTCACAATGTTTTTAAGGAGAGATGAAATGACATTAAAGACTGATTTTAAATACTTGAATGTCTGAAAAACAACTTTGGCCTTTGTGAATGTCATGTTTTCTGATAAAAAGTGACTTTACTGTTAATGACACTTCTGACATTTCATTTTTATGTAAAATCACCTCTGAGATACAACCCTAAACCATATGAGACACCCAGGTTAATGAGATAATGTAGAATCAGAATCATCCCACAGAGGGAACATTTACATTATACAGCAACGTATAAATAGAGACGTAAAAAATTAAACACAATTGGATAAAAGGCATGCACATAATATTTCAATATTAATATTTATTAAAGTTTACATAAGTACACATTCAGGTAGATAAGTAAGTAGCTGAAGTATTTATAAAATGAAAATAAGTGTATGTCTGCTAGATACCAGTATTACAATGATATATTGCAAAGAGTTATTAACAGATTTGTGTTACAGTAATAGACGGTCTAACTAAGAACATGCAGTAAGTCCAATAGCCAATATAAGTCCAAAAGTTGTTTGAATGAGTACATAGGTTTAATAAATTACGAAAACACTCATGAGGGGTAACCCAAAAGTATACCACAACCTGCTTTGACAGTTCTGAGTTGCATTACACATCTTGATCACTAGCTGTCGCTGCAGATTTTAAGCACTTTCTGCCACGAACGTTGCAGAAACGTCGCACTCGCTCATTGGCTGTTGTAGGCCGGGGTCAAACTGCCTTGCGCATGCTCAGATGCCCTTTTTCGGTTCCAGACTGAAATCTGTCAGATCAGCGTAGCATACGTTGCCTTAATACCTTCTAATATTTCAGTACTTTCTTCCCCTAGTCTGCGCTAGAGACTTTTATCTAGCCTGAAGGGTCCTCGGATTTGGATTCTAACATTTTGACGTCTACAGCTGAAGGAAACAGAAAATAATGACGACCAATTTAAAGCGGAAAGAAGAAAGTCATCTGCAGAATGGGGGTGTAAAGCAGCCCACATGGAGCAAAGTCTTCAACAGTACTGCTGTCTGGGAGGAGAAGGTCAGACAGCTTTAAAATGTAGCTCAGTTGTCTATGTTGTCGCTATTTGTTGCCATAAAGTTATCAATTCACCTGATTTGTTGTCCGGTGTTCATAAAGACGGCTATCTGGAGCTAGCCATCATGCTAAGGATTATGTGGTTTGCCTGGGTTACTTGTCAATTGGAGAAAAAAATAATGCTAGGCCTGACGTTAATTTTCTTAAGAGATTTGTTCATAAGAAAACTACTGGTCTTGAAGTCTAATATATGTATAAAACGCTGAGGTGTATTACTTTATATACGTTGGATTTGAAGGGATCAAATTACTAAAATGCTTTTTACATTTCTCAATACGTCCTCTCACTGAGTAATTTGCTTTAAAATAGTCTAGTGTTGCATCCAACACTACATGTAATTATACACACTTAATTTAAGCAGCTGCAGCTCTTGCTAACTTAAATTGCCTTAAGTTACATTTCGGTTTATTGGCTCATCAATTACACGATTAATATTCACAAAATAATGATAATTATAATAATGATCATTAATAATAAAACAATTTTATCCCAGCAGCTATTGCACACATTTAAAAAATAAATAAAAATAGGCATCTGTGTGACGCTCCTATGATGTGTTAATGTGTGCAATAGCTGCTGGGATAAAATTGTTTTATTATTAATGATCATTATTATAATTATCATTATTTTGTGAATATTAATCGTGTAATTGATGAGCCNAGAGGGCGCTTTAAGACCTTCGCTTTTTGATATAAAGGCTACTAGTTAGGGGGCTGATTAGACATTCAGGCCCTCCCGTTTTGGCTGATATAGCGGCTTAGTTTGTCGGGGACCACTCTTACTTCTTCCTTCTCTCTGTCTATATACTGTGTACTCTCATGTTCCGATTAACCCAGCTTCCCCAAATTTCTTCTCTTTTGGTGTCGTATTATACGCCGGGCAGTCCGGATCATGGATGATCCTGCGGTCCTGTGTCATGGATTGCGAGTCCTGGATCTTGAGCCGTGGCTGTGGTCCTGGATCATAAGTCCTGGATGGATATACTCGTGGATTCATCTTCCTATTATACACACATGCATTTCCAAACATTTGGACTACCTATGTTGCAAATGTATTATCTTTTCAATTTACACACGGCATCTATTGCACGTCTGTCCGTCCTGGGAGAGGGATCCCTCCTCTGTTGCTCTCCCTGAGGTTTCTCCCATTTTTCCCTTTAAACTGTGGGTTTTCTCTGGAAGTTTTTCCTTGTACGATGTGAGGGTCTAAGGACAGAGGGTGTCGTATTGTCATACTGATATTCTGTACAAACTGTGAAGTCCACTGAGACAAATGTAACATTTGTGATATTGGGCTATATAAATATTGATTGATTGATTGATTGATAATGTACCTTTTTTCACCAAGTTCTTTTTTATTTTTTATTCATGCATATTTTACTAATCACCCCCTCAAATGGAAATATGTGTTTACATAAATGGTGACCAAACCGTTTGAGACCCACTGACAACTTATGACTAAGTTAACAATCTAAACACTCAAGAGTCCTTAACCTCACCTGAGCTGTAGTTATCCCGAGCTTGAATGACACACAGAGACCAATCAAGGGCTTTGATTTATGATCTGTATGACAGTGGCCATGTCGGCAGCCCACATCATGTAGACAGCCAGTCACCCTGTGTGAGGCAGACCCACATTTGCGCAGCATTGCGTTCACGATACATACAAAAAACTAAAACTAAATGGATCACGAAATATAACTGGGCGTCCCGCCCAAGTAAAGTCTATGTGTGGGAAACCCTGAATTCTGCTGCAAGAAATGGATTTCCGAAAATTGATCAAAACTGAAATAATCTTACACACTAAAATAGCTTCTGGATTAAAAAAACACAAAAACCATGACTTTGAAAATGGAGGCCAAATAAAGCCCATGTTTAATGATTCCCAAAAGATTTGATCAGAAAATACAATCCTTTCAAACACCAGCTGCGTATCTAATATAACATTATAATTTTAATAACTTTGCAAGAACTGTTTTTAAAAGTTCTTCACTATAAAATACTGAGAAATATGTTACATTAAACAAGATATAACATAAGTACAAATAAATCTGTTTAATACAAGGTGGATTTGACAAAACGGACATTGTACAGAATTTACAAACAAATTTAAATTAATTTCAAAAACAGGTAAGACTTTGATCTGGAAGCTACAAGTGAGAATAATCTAATTTAAAATTAGGTCTACCCTCCTAACTAATGCCATTAATAAATGACATCTAGATATAAGAACAGTTAGTCATGGCAGCGCACCGACTCGTTTTAAGCTTAAATCTGTGAACATTTGCATCTGAAAAGGGCATGCATGTTTCCTCTTTGCTTTGAGGAAATCATTTGTATGGACAGATTGCTTGGATAGTTTTTAGTTCCTGTCCTTAGCAACAGCATATTGATACTACTGGCAGATCCCGTCATCGGGATTGAATATCAGCCGATATGTGTATTTTACGAGCCTGCATTTGGTTTTGATGTTAAAATTAGCACGAGTGAGATATCATATGTGTGGTTGCCTAAGAACTTTCACATTTGTTGGACACCAGACCTTTAAGACAAAATGACTATTGACAGATTTTATTCAAAAATGCTACGTTTATATCGAGTGAGCAAAAAAATCAAAAGACAAAACATAAAGTTTGGAGTGAAATTTAAGAGATGGTATTTAACAGTAAAAACCACAAGAACAATTCATTACTGGTAGTTATATCCGGTATCATGTGTTTTGTCCCTACATTTAAAAAAAGGTAACAATTCACACTTATGGGTTGACTGATCCTTAATAAATATGACAACAGTTTGTTGTCAGCAACTGGGATGAAACACATGCTGCTTTTATAGTCTAAAATGTCCGTTCATGTCTTCTAAAGCAGACGAAAGGCCCTGTAGTAAACCAACAAAGGAAGTTCTATTCTGATTCACATCAAGGCAATCTTCCATCGCACATTGAATTGCGACCGATCTCAACTGACCTTTTCGGTAGTGTTTTGAAAGAGATGATAACATTAAAATTAAGAAGGAAATATAAACATGTGGGAAGTGTGATAAAGCCTGCCTTAAAAGGAACCCCTGAATTAGACAGGTGTACATTTTTTTGTTCATCACGGTGTTCTTGCAGGATCCTGTTAATCAAACAAGGATTCCCATGATGCACTGCACACTGAAAAAGTCATATTGTAGGGAGGAGCATTGAGACCCCTCAAGCTGTGGGGTTCCTCTTTCTTGGCAATTTACTTCAACAGAAATGTTCATATTTAGTGTCTTATGGATCCCTGTCATTCAAAATGTAGTGCTGTGTAAAAGATTATCCACACCACCTGGTAAAGGAAAAAGAAAAAGGAAATTAAAGATACAAATGAACAAATTAAACTTAAGATTGATGCAGGTCATAGTGGTTAGCAGCACAGTATACTCAATTACAAGCGGACTAATAATAACTGGCTATTCGCTAATGAAAAATACACTGACTGAGCACAACTCCTACAAAAACAAAAATTTGGTGTTCCAAATAATGTTATTTTTTATCGATACAATTTGTTTTAAGCTTACTTTAATTGTAGATCCCCTTTTCTAGCATTATCATACATTTTTATAATTTATAATTATTATTATTAAAACTGTGAATACACACTGTTGTTAAGGGACCTATTAATCTTTGAGTTTTATTCTCACATATTTTCTTAGTGGTGTTCTATGCACAGATTAAGTAAACCACGGAGCGTTAAGCATCACTAAATTAAACGTTTTATTATTTCAAATCATACATTTGAGAACCTAAAAATATCCAGTCTTTGATTTGATGACGAATTTGAAACCAGAATAAGCTATTTTATTTAATTATAAAAGGAAAATAACCAAAAGCATAAGATGCCATGCACATGTTAGCCATCTCCACCCGATATAGCGGCGCTCAAATGCTATGCAGCTGAATATGACGTAAAACATGAGTTAACCGTAATTATATAGTATATTTGCCTTTAGCCCATATTTTGAACCTCTTATTCTAAAGAAAGCTGAAAAGCCAACAAGTCTTTCAATAAATATTAGCATACTCACCATAAAGAGAGCAAAAGATGTCATGAAGCCTTCTTTGGTGAGTTCCCACGTGCCACCATACTCCTCCTCATCAACCTGCTGAAAGCTGCTGAAGTATACGTACAGGATGCCAGCGTTGATGATGCAGAATCTAACGGAAAAAACACATAAACATGTTAACTTTTCTGTGTTTTCTTTGGTTCAATGAGATATGAATCAACTAGAATGCTCAGTTAAATATATATTTTAAGACAGTCTGTCCAGCACACTTACATGGCTATTGCCAGGAATCCTTTCAACGGTGCGACTCCCCATATCACACCAAGAATTATTGCAATAATTTGCCGTAGCCAGTAAATCACATCTAAAAACTCATCCTGTAAAAGAAAAGAGAGAAACTTCATTTAGAGAACAAAATACTTGAATGAAAAGATGGTAATGCATTATTATCCCCTTCATTTCATTTGTTTATGTTTTCTATTTAGGGGATGTATTACAAGGGGTGTGTGGGGGTGTGTGTGTGTGTTGGTTCTTTCTACAGAAAAAAAAACAGAGAAACTGTTTATAACACAATGCATAATCTATTGTTTTGACTAAAATAGCTTGATGCATCACTAATCTTTTGTCAAAGCCTGTTTCTCTTATAATAAGTGTCGCCCATCTATCTGAGGTTATGGTTGGGTGACTATACGATGATTTGCTAGGGTTTGACTTAAGGTTGGGTTTAGGTAACATTTAGGGAGACAAATACTGACACAAAAAACTTGTGATTGTTCAGGTTCAGGTTATTTATTTGTACCCGTAGGTAGATTCTGTTTGCAGAGAAAAAGACACAAGGGTTCCATCCTGATACTAAAAACAAACACAAACAACAGACACATCTCTAATAAAAGGACGAGTAAAAGTAAAGTATACCCTGCTCAACCAAATCTCAAAAATATTTTAGAAACATTNTAACTTGTCTCAGCTAAAGGTGGAACGGAGATTTGGTGCGTGGAGTTCAACTCTGAACCTATCTGGGGTCAGAGTTCAATTTCACGCACCAAATCTCCATTTCACTTACATATGTACATACAAAATGTGTGCTTTTAAAAATGTTATATTCAATATTGTCATTTAAAAATTAAAAATGTATTCAATAATTTTTTAGACGGAGCTCCATGGTGACTTGTGCTATTTTTAGAACATGCACGCGGGCGACCAATTTCCCCCCTGCGGGCGACTTAGTGCCCGCGGGCACCGCGTTGGCTACCCCTGCTCTGGAGGCTCGCTCACATGAGACGTTGAAATCTCGCGGGACAAAGACGCCCGCAGCCTTGAGAGCGAGGCGCGGCGAGGCGGCGCAGTTTCTCTCCACGGGCTGCGGAGGCGAAATGCTTGATGGGAAACGACTCGCTGGTATCTCGAGCTGAGCGCTCATTGGTGGTTTTTACCACGTGCTGCTGATGAAACTCTTCAATTGGCTCGGCAAAAGTTTGTTGTTTTGTGTCAGTTTTACCTCGCCACTTCCATTCACATTTTTCATCATTGTTCCACAATGTTTATCATCATGAAATTAATATCTATATGTTATACTATACTTGCACTGCTTACCGTTTTCATACTTTATATATCTTAGCATATTCATACACACTGTTCATACTGCTCACAGGCTGCTGTGTATATTCATACCCCTCACTGTTTATTCATCATTCAATTAATTCTATATTTTATTCTGTAGATTGTGTACATTACTTTTCACTTTACTGCTTGTTGCACTCCTGGTTGGAAGCTAAACTGCATTTCGTTGTCTCAGTACCTGTAATCTGTGCAATAACAATAAAGTTGAATCTAATCTTGAGCAGGAACAAATGTATTTACTTAGTACATATCTGACATCAACGAACACATGTGTGCATTCTTTATAAATGCAAACCGAGTCAAGCCGACTCCGGAGATGGCGGTATGCACCTTAAAGTGGTTTTCAATCCGCCAAAAAACCGAGAGAAGAAGAAGAAGAAGGCGAAGAAGAAGAAGAAGCCGACTCGGAGCTGTCCGACTTCAGGCGAGCTTTTTGAGACCTCCCCCGGCTGCGATCGATCGACTATTCTCGTCTACTTTCGAGGCGAGCCGCAACGCGTCTCAAACAAGCGGCAAGCCTTGTGTGAATCAAAACATGTGGCAGAGGTGACAAAACAAATACTCATGGTAGGCTACAATATGAAAGTTTTAAGACATTTTACATGAGTATGAGTAGCAACACTATTCAATAAATATAAAACAAACTAAACTGCAGAAGTACAAACAATGTAGCAACAACATTTAAAGTATCATAAGTAAAGAGTACTCATTGGCTGGCAGTTTGCCACAGCAAGAGTTTTGGATCATCACTTGTTTAAAGTTACTGCATTTTGTATGTTGCATTCAGCCAAGCAGCAACTTTTAAATAGTTAATTTCCTATCTGTGGCTTCATATTTTGTAAACTGGCCCCTTGATTTGTGTGTTAAACCCTGTTCTCTAAATAAACTAACTATAGCTGTAAACTCAATTAAATTAGTATTAAAACATTTGTATAAAGCGGTGGCTATGTATAAGTATCTCAAAAATAATGCTTAATTAATGGTAGCCTATATTTCCATCACTGATTAGCAGAATCAAAAAACATGAATCAATGAATCAAGAGAATAAAATCCTATCTTCTGTAGTGTTATTTGTCCATCATTGTTGTTGTTGTTCCTAGATGTTGTTTATTTCTGTGTATAATGAGAGAATGGATAAAAGGCAGGCCCATTCCAATTAAGATGATTATGATTATTCGCCTAGATTTGGTTTTGACCATGTTTTGTTGCTGCAGAGTTTTCATTGTCCACCTATGCTTAAGCTTATTTTAATGAAACAGTATGTATGTCCTATTACTTAGTCTTAAGCGCATGTGCATTTAGTTGGCACTCACCTGCTGGAATGAACTAAGCTATTCGTCTAACTTGAACTCAACCGCATTCACATCAATCATTCATACATCATTCATAAAATCTAACCAGAAAGCCCGATTCCTGACGTCATCAGCGCAGAAGGGAAAAAAAATATGTGACGTAGAATCCAAGATGGCTGCTCCCCTTTCCACGATGAAATTTTGGAAGCCGGGTAAGTACGCTAAAAAAGAATAAATCGGGCATTTATTGTTATTTTCCGGGGTTGGTATTCAGTAACGGGAAGCTGCTTGTAAAGCTCATTTAGTCTCGGTTTCCCTTAGCTGCTTTCACAGCAGCTGCGTGATCTCTGCAGCCAGTTCAGCCCGGGTAACGATAGCTCTGCGGAATCAAAGTAACCATGTAACCTGCCAAAAATAAAACGCATGTGCTATGAAGCGGAAAGTACGACAGCTACGTGCAGACGTGCAATAAAATAAGGGGGTTTCAACACCTATAGATGCTTTAGTTTAAGTCTTCGCTTTGCACTAAACCCTTTCATCATCTGGAAGCCTCATTCTGCTCATATTTAAATAAAACATCTTATCTTTACCTCCACCATCTGCTCTGCCCCAGGGGCTGAGGCTCCGGGGATCACTGAGGAGCGGGAGCTCAACACAGAGACCACCGGCTCTCCCATCATCTTCAACCCGCACACAGCCCTCTCCATAGAGAAGCAACGACAGAAACTCCCCGTTTTCAAGGTTTTACATCGCCTCTGAACATGCAAAGATGTTACATTAGTGTGGGAAATGTGTTGAACTGTGTGTAGTGTGTATTTCAGTGATAAACTTTGTATTCATTGTGTCCTATTCAGCACAGAAACAACATCTTATACTTGGTGGAGAGCTTCCAGACTGTCATCATAGTTGGTGAGACAGGATGTGGAAAAACAACGCAGTTACCCCAGGTTAGTGCTGTAGTATAAGTACAATTTCAACCATGGTACATTGTGGCACAACTTAAGAAATACTGGACACCAGTACGCCAGTTTTTACGTATTTGTCTAAGCTGAAGCAAAATGTCCTCGAAGTCACATATCTAAAAGTCAAAGGCACAACATTGCCGCATTGGACTGATGCCCTTCATGTGGCTTTACTCCCACCTTGTTTTTACATAACATTGTTGCTTAGTTGGCTCTTTTTTTTAAGAGGGCTTTGGACCACATCAGCCATTGTATGCAAAGTCTGCTCCTTTGCAGTCTCTCTTTTGCTTCCTCCATCTTTTTTGATCTAACTTTTCTTTCATCTGATTCACTTCAGTATCTTCTGGAGGCTGGCTGGGCAACGGAGGGGAAGGTGATCGGAGTGACACAGCCTCGTCGTGTGGCTGCTATCTCTGTAAGGCCTCTACTGATGTCCTCTGTTGCTGTTTGCCAAATGTCATTTCTCTTCAATAAATGTAGTTCCCACTGAAAGACACGTGCCAAATTCGGTACTTCCCCCTCTTTCCTGCTGGTAGGTAGCCAATCGTGTGGCAGAGGAGCGAGGGGCCCAGGTCGGACATGAGGTGGGATACACCATCCGTTTTGATGACTGCTCTGATCCTCAAGCCACAAGGATTAAGGTAATTCCTGCCAGATGTTTTAAGCTTTCATCACAAGCTGTACCTGTGTTTGGGTCCTTTCAGTACTTAATGTGCGTTTGTGTTTCAGTTCCTTACAGATGGCATGCTGGTGCGGGAGATGATGGCTGACCCTCTTTTGAAAAAATACAGGTAAGTGATTGTAATTAAGATATTATGTCATCTTTTTTCAAATCCCATAGTTTAACTTGTCATAGAAGAACAGTCACTGTTACCAATAACATTAACAGTGGCTCTGTTCATTTCAAGTGTCCCTGAGCGTTCTGATAATATGACAGGAAGACACTATGCACAACACCAAAACCCTGAAGCAGCTAAATAAAATCAACCCCATTATTTTACACTTTTTTCCCTTCCTGTGACAGCTGAACATTTCCCTTGTGAATAAAGTCATTTCTATCGGACATGAAAACTGTATTGTGTCATTAAAAGTGGTTTGGATTTACTCTTTCTAACTTTTGTACTGTGCTGTTGTCCTTAGTGTGTTGATGCTAGATGAAGCGCATGAGAGAACTCTGTACACGGACATAGCCATTGGTCTACTAAAGAAGGTAATTCCTGCTGATTCTGAAAAAATTACACTTGAATATTTAACTTTCATTCATTCTAGTAACTATACAAATAGTCCTAGTAAGTTGTAAGTTGTTTTCCGTTTTAACGCTGACTCTCCTTCTCTGTTCCCACTGTTTTGTACACTCCTGATTCTTCTATAGATTCAGAAAAAGCGGCGAGACCTGAGGGTGATTGTGGCCTCTGCCACTCTGGATGCCAAGGTGACAGCATCATTAAGATGAGCAGATATGCCTGATAAGCGTGAACAGAAACAAAAAAGACAGAAAGGGGAAAAGTTGGTGTCAGGTCGGATCACATTGTACTGACATCTGCGATAGACCGATGAAAGAACTGACACAATCGGGCCACGGCTGCGCTCAGCATAAAAAAAAAAACTAAAATGCCATATCAGACATCTACTGTCTGTTTGAAAAGACTTTGATCTATACATGCACATTATTTAGTTATACTTCAGTAGTAAGTTGCATACTTTTTTAAGATGTCGAATTGAGGGTACAGAAGTTCTTCATAGATTGTTTTATCTGCAAAACATTTGTAAAATATCAGTTGATAAAAAGTCTGTTTACTTTCACTTTATATATAAACATGTTTGCTTTAAACATGATCTACAAATGCCTCATTAGTGCTTCCTTTACTAACTGAAGTTATCACTATTATCTACAGAAATTCCATGACTTCTTCAATTTGAACGAGTCCGGGGATCCCAACAAGGACACGTGTGGAATTCTGACCGTGGAGGGACGCACCTTTCCAGTGGACGTCTTCTACACTGTCAGGTAGTCAACGCACATAATCCAATGTGAGGAAAAAGTGTTTCAGTAGTATATTTTGTTTCGCTAACTCTCAAGGGTTTTCTGTTTGTTCTCAGTCCTGTCCCAGACTATGTAAAGGCCACAGTGGAGACAGTGCTGAAGATCCATGAGACGGAGGAGGACGGAGATGTCCTTGCTTTTCTTACCGGACAGGTTAGTGGCAATTTAAAGCTACTTAATATTAATTTGACAGAAGGACTAGATGGCATATAATAACACAAGCATTCAATTTGTTATTTTATTACTATATTTTGGCATGGTCCGTCTTTTGTCTTTGTCTAGGTTACCTTCTTTTCATTGTCCATTTGTATATTTCACTTTAGGAAGAGGTGGAGAAAGTTGTGTCCCTTCTGCAGGACCAGGCCAGGTCTTTGTCACGAATCGGCATGAAGAAACACCTGAGGATTTTACCCATGTACTCGGGTTTACCTTACGCTGATCAGATGAAAGTCTTTGAGAGGACGCCGCCCACTGTTCGCAAGGTGAAGTCGCTGCCATTGTTCTAATGTGTTTAATAGCCATTGAGTTACATTAACAGTGTAGGTGTCAACATAGGAGACGATAACTGGATAAATTGTGTGATATACAAAACACTTATTTCTTTCTTTTGTTTCTTGCAGGTTGTGGTGGCCACTAACATAGCTGAGACATCCATCACTATAAATGGGGTTGTGTTCGTCATTGACTGTGCTTTTGTGAAGCTGCGAGCGTATAACCCGAGCACTGCCATTGAATCTCTTGTGGTAACTCCAATCTCTAAGGCTTCCGCCAGCCAGAGAGCTGGGAGAGCCGGACGAAACCGTCCTGGGAAATGCTTCAGACTTTACACAGGTATGTGTTGGTTTTCAGAAATAGAAGAAGGATGAAAGTGTTGTAGAATATAGTCTGTGAGCGGAATCATGCTAGTTAGCATTTTAGGCAATCGACCGATATGGCTTTTAACTGTGAAACTGATAGAATTGGATCATAAGATCGTGGTGTTTTTGCAACTTCAGCATAGGGGATTGGGATGTTTATTGAACTTCGGCTTTCAACTGATTTACCTTCGAAACACCGCACACTGCTGCTGCTTGCCTCTGTCTGTGTCTACGTTCTTCACACCTGCCTGTAATCTGAGAAGGTTCCGCCTCTCTGACTGGCTGCAGCCCGGAAAATCTTCAGTGTTGATTGACACTTCAGTAATAGCCTATCAGATAGCACTGCCGCTGTGGGCGGGACATTGCTCGTGTACACAGAGTGGTGACTGCAGCCAGAGAAACGGCCGCATCAGAGCCAAAGTTGTATCGGCAATTTGATTAAAAAAAGGCCGATACCGATAATCTGTAAAATGCGGAATATCGGCCTCGATAATCGGCCAGGCCGATAATCGCTCGACCCCTAATGTGTTGTAGTTCTATCCTCCTCCTTCAACCCTCTCTGCCTGTTTTTTTCTGTCACTTTTCATTTCCCTTCCTGTGTTTCTTATTGCCTGTGTTCCTTTCTTCAGAGGAGGACTTTGAGAAACTGCCTGCCTCTACTGTGCCAGAGATGCAGCGCACAAATTTGGCCCCTGTCATCCTGCAGCTGAAAGCGCTAGGCATTGACAACGTGCTGCGGTTCAGCTTCCTCTCGGTGAGTATCTTCTCTGCATCCACAGGGTGGCTGTGATGGGTTCACCCACTGTGAAAGGAATGGTACTTTGCATTTTAATTAGCGAGAATGTCCCCTAGCCTCCGGGGAATAATGCACAGAAACCATAACATTAATGCAGTCATTGTGTGTTCCGGCTTTACAAGATGTAATGACAAGACTTCACAAGTAAAGGCAGTTCCTTATTTTTTTTTGTCTTAAACATTGCAATTGTAAAATGTAACATTATATTTAACAATAATTTTGCAGCCTCCTCCAGCTCAGACCATGGTTCAGGCTCTGGAGCTGCTCTACGCTCTCGGAGGTAAGAAACAAGCCGTCAGCAGGGCAGGATAGTACAAAGGGAAACTGTCCTTCAACTGCAAGACCTGTGTTCAAAATTCTGTCAGCAAGCATCTACAAGCTAAGGTGTCCTTGTACATGATGCAGAATCTTAACCAGCTGTGTGTCTTGGCAGGACTAGACCATTACGGACGTTTGACTGATCCCATGGGTGTGCGGATGGCAGAGTTTCCTCTCAGCCCCATGTTTGCCAAGATGCTCCTAGAGTCAGGAACCTTCGGCTGCTCCAAAGAGATTGCTACCATCGCAGCAATGATGCAGATTCAGAATATATTTGTTTTGCCGGCCAATCAGAAGAAAGCTGCCGTAAGTGAAAACCGGCTTTCAAAATGAGCGTGTTGTGTATTTGGCAGAAATGCTTTGTCAGCATAACAATTATCCAATTTCCGCTATCGCACCCTGCAGGCTCGAGAGCACAGGAAATTTGCAGTTGCTGAGGGAGACCACCTCACCATGCTGAATGTGTATGAAGCATTCATTAAGGTATAGTGTGTGTGAATGTATGTACAATGTATAGCTCAATCAGTGACAGTGACCACAACACTTGGCGAACTCAGCAGAATGAGGGTTGACTATAATCAAACAATGAAACTTTTTCGTCTTTACTGCAGCACCAGAAGAGCTCCCAGTGGTGTCAGGAACATTTCCTCAACTATAAAGGTCTGCTGCGGGCTGTGACTGTACGAGAGCAGCTCCGGCGTCTCATGAACAAGTTTAAGGTGCCGCGAACTTCCAGTGAAGGTTTGTTTGTTTTATGTTTGTTTTATGTAAGGTGGGATTGTGTCAGTGACATATTTCATTTCATTTTTATTTGTTCCGTTCATGGTATGCACAACTTAATGTATAATAATTGTTGACAAAACATGTCTCTGTAAACACACCATTGAGCGAAAAGGAGCAGGGAGAAGAAATAATCGTATAGGACCTGCCCCTTCTAAAAAAATAAATAGAAATAGATGGTCTGTCCTACATATGTCTTATTCACAGCCAAGCTTATTCGCAGCCAAACATAACAGTATAGTAGGATAATAAGAGAAACACAAAAACTTACTACAAAAAATACTTAGTTCCCACTTGATAGTTAACGTAAAGAAACAAAACAACAACACCGAAACATCACATGTACAAGGAAAAGTGCGACACCCTCATCTGAGTCCTACTGGAGAAGAAGGGGGAAAGCGGCGCATCATAATAATAATAATAATAATAATAATAATAATAATAATAATCATGGGACCTGCAAATAAAGAACAGACATCACAAATATTTACCAATATTAAGGACGAACTCATGTTCTAATGATGTTGCAAAAGTAGATGTTTTTTTTAATGATGCAAATGTGTGCTACTTAAAGGCACCTTTTGCTTCACTGTCATAACTAAAGTAAAATGGCCATTTTAACAATTCCTTGCTTCTTTCTTTTGCACAGGTGATCCTGATGTCATCTTGAAGTGCATTGTACTTGGGTTTTTCTCAAATGCAGCACGCATTCACCATTCTGGTTCCTACCGGTGAGAGTTCTCCTTTTTATCATCTATAAAATGCATAAAAGGATTATTTTCAGTTTTTCATCCATTTGCAAATCACATGACTCATTCTCATATTCACTTGCAATGACAGGACTTTACGAGACGACCGTGAGCTTCACATCCACCCCAGCTCTGTGCTGTATGGAGAGAAACCTCCAAAATGGTCAGTGCATTTTCTTTTGCAGCAAGTTTCCTTTGCTCCCTTATTCTTGAACATTTATGGTGTGCAGAAAATGTGCACGCATTCAGACTTCTATCTTACTTTGTCTCCTTTTCAGGGTGGTTTTCAATGAAGTGCTGCAGACGGCAAAATACTACATGCGCGATGTGACTGCTGTGGAGTCGTCCTGGTTGGTCGAGTTTGCCCCTCACTTTTACAAGCAGGCCAAGGTAGGTCAAAGAAAGCTCCTCCAACTTGATATTTGTGTATGTGGCTGTTGAGCGTCTTCTGAAACGTGAGTTGAATATTAAACGTTAAAGTGAGTTAACTGTCTGAAGCCCCAGTATATTATCGTCTGATTGAACATAACCTGTCCCTTCTCTCTTTTAGCATGGTTCACTGGCCAGCAAGAGGTCCCGGGTACTCTGAAGCTCTCCATCCTCTTAAGACTGAAGACTCACGGGTATAAAAGGAGAAACACCCTCTCAAATTGCCACTGTGCCCCTCTCCATCTCATTGTATATACAGATGTATTATAAACCATGTCCACCTGCTCAACCCCTCCACACTATGTGGCCACGCTAGAATGGGATGAAGTTGATACATTTTTAGAGTTGACATTAATGTGACTTCATTTGGAAGCGTCTTTCTTGATTTTTGGAAGTAATGTAGTGTACCTGTGATGGAGTAAATGGTGACGAATGTAAGATGAGACGAGACTGTTTCATGTATAGTCAGGTAGTTCACTTCATTCATACTTGTACATAGTCCGAGCAGGCTCAGGTCCAGGGAACGGCTCGTATGCCACAGGCTTGTCCTCACCTGGTTCTTGGCTTAATTATTTTTTTAATCGCTGTATTTCCTGCTGCATGATGGAGAACGAAAGTCAATGGTATGTGAGGATGATTCCCTTTGAGAGACTTATGGCTTACTTTGTTCTGTTTAATTTGCGTCCCCCTAGCCTGGGTGCCTTTATGTTTCTAACTGGTTCACTTTATCTCCAATTTATTTTTGATTTCTTAACTTTCTGCACCTTCATACAGAATGTAGTAATATATATTTTCAGGAATTTACTGCAGAAGGAAACGCATTTCTTTATCTTTTACATCTAATAATGATACTGTGAAAAGACCGCTTTACTTTTTGATCCTCGTTTTCCATACATAGTGGCCTTGTTACCACTCTGTGCCAATTATTATTTTTCAGACTATTTCACATTTCATTTTCAGATGAAATGTGTAAATACACCCAAGCATTGTAAATGCAAAGCTGTGAAATCAAAACTAAAAATGAAGTGCCATTTGTTCCTGTGATGACATAAAGTGCATTCAGAAATGCATCCAGAGCTTCAAAGAAACAGTAGCATTTATTCGATCTAAGCCATCTCTTTTGTCATAATAATTGCATTTCCTTTTACATTTTGTCTCAGTTTTGAGACAGACCTTAATGTAATTTTGTCCCGTTACTGTCAAAACCATCTACCAGATGTTCAGTAAAATGGCAAATTATTTGAGACTTCCATTCCATATTGACAGCATCTGTTCTACATTTCCCGCTTACGTTTTTATTTGTTTTTATATTTCTTCAGAAGTATTTGGCCCTGAAACCGCCAGTGAGCAGTATGTTAAAGGTTTGTCATATGCTTAAAAATCCATAAGGTCACTGTCACTAAACGTTTACTTCTGCCTGCATGGTTTTTCATACATCTTGTTCTTGAGGTTACTACTTTAGCTAGATTCAGTGAAACTGTAATCAAACCACAGAACACACTGTACCGTAGATAGGTAAGCCAACTCAAATTAGATGGATATACAAAGGAAGTACCTTTGCATGTTAAATGGTACTCTGATAGACTATACACTTACAATCACCTTCTAGGACTTATTGAAAATAAAAACGTATTAACTTGTTTGTGCTGATACGGAGTATGTATGCAGCCAATGCAGTAATCTTTAGTCCTGTGTAATTGCTCACCGCTGAGATAAAAAACTGTCACCTGCCATTTCTTCCTCACATTTTCAAATAAAGCCTTATTGTCATGCACTCTGTGTTGGCTGATGATTTTTTCTTTTTTCACCCACCCAACTACTGTTATTTTAATCTTATGAATCATACTGATGCTTTTTATTCAGTGTAACATTTTGCCAGGAGGTGTCACTGTTGTACTACAAATGGTGCCCACTTCAAATGATTCAAATTATAATTGAGTGAAAGGGCATTTATGAGTGTCTGTATGTATTAGTTCCCTTTTTGATAAGTGTGTAAATTAAAAATGGTTGTTTCGACTTAGGTTGATGAGCCATTCATCAATTTAGAGGTGCAATGTGGTTAACACATGGACTTAAATTAATATATTTAATCAATTTATAGTAAGCATATCTGGGGGCATGTAGTATTCTACCATAAAAAGTGGTGCAATTACTTTGTGGCAATTTTGATAATTACATTATGCACCACTAAAACCAGTGGTGAAGGAAGTATTTAGATATTTGACTGTGGTCAAGTAGAAATACAGTGTATAAATACTATATTACAAGAGGAACTCATATTTAAGTAAAAATTACATTATACTTAAGTATTGGCAGGAACCAATTTAAAGTAACTAATATATAAATATTCATAATGCAGAATGGCTCATTTTAGATATATTACTGGATTTGTATTATTAATTTAATAAAGGGATTATCTCTTATATTTAAGAATCATTCATTGTCAAATAGGTGGAGTGTAAACAAACAAAAACAATAGTTTGACAGACAATAGCCTGCATTTTTAACACAATGTGACAGCATTTAAAAATTGTTTATCAACTTTGACTTTTGGGAATGGGATTTTGCATCTGGTAAAGGTTGGGTATTAACCATAGACTGGTATTAACCACTAAATAAACTGCAGGGTGGTTTAACACAACATCTTGTATCCTTATTTGTTAGGTGATTTTATTTAATCTGAATCTGCAAAGTAGTTAATAACTTGAGTTATCAAATGAATGTTGTATGGTAAAATGTACCCTACAATATTTTCTCTTAAACGTATTGGAGTATAGAGTAGCATACAATTAAAACATTTAAGTAAGGTAAAAGTGGGCCTCCTCAAAATTGTACTTCTGTGGGCTACAGTCATTACTTACTAGTAAATGTTCAAAACTTAATTCCATCGGTAAAAGCAATAATTAAAAAGTGTCTGCTGTATTCTTGGCCCAACTTGGGTCAAAGAGAGATGGAATAAAAATATACACCTTAAATTATTCCGAACTATATTATGTTTACATGGTAGTTAACAATTTCAAAGAATCCACTAGAGGGCAGGTGAAGCTCTCATCTACTCAGCAGCTGTAGTTCACCTTTCAGCCCTCAATGGAAGCACTGAGCTCACTATGGCTCAAAAGCAGAGTTTAACGAAGAAAAAAAGGCGCCAATTTGACCATACCTGCGTACTACCCAAGATGCTTTCCTATCACCTGAGTGTCGTGTGGGATTAATGTCTGGTTGTTTATGTTATCATAATTAAATTTTGCGTCATGTCAGTTTGCACCTACTGGTTACATGAAAGGACGTTTCGACGAAGATAAACCTCCAATGTGTTATGGGAAGTCCAAAAGGTTTGTTTACAAACATTTATTGAACTGACATGTTTTCTTTCCATGTGCACTGGTCAGCCCATTAGCTACTAGCCAAACGTTATGGTTAGCCAATTTAAAATGGCTGCTGTTTGTTTGCATTTACCTAGCTAATGTTGAATTTATGAAAATAAGACAAAATGCCGCTATTTTTCATGTAAAATATGATGAAACAGTAGCTTGAATGTCAATACATGTTCCTGTTGGCAGCATACAGCATGCCTTAGGCTAATCGGCTACCGTAGACTTTAGCCAAAAGGCTACTGCTAAACTCTGTAGCCTCCCACAATTACAAGGTCAAAGTCACTTATATCATGATTTTTCTCTGCAACCATATTTGTTTTGGTCTGTTTAAACATATAGAGGCTGTTGTTGTCTTGTAATCCGTAACAACACAAATGTTTTTGTATTGCAAAGGGCTACTTGTCCCAGCTGAGTTTATCATTTGTGTCTCAAACTTTATATTTTAAAACTGGCTTCTTATCCACCTTCTTTCCTTAACAACTTTCCCAAACTACTGTCATTCTCAGGAACTGGATTTTGCAAACACATCATTACAATCAATATGTTGTTGGCTATGAGTTTATTTTTCTATACTGTGATAGCAATTTATATTAGCTCACTGCAATTCTTGTGTGTGTGTGACTAAAGTGCTTTGGATAAAAGCTCTATATTCTGTAGCTCTCTTAGTTTGCAGTTACTCGCTTTTACCCTTTGTCTTTGGCTCAGTGGTACAGTTTATTCTTACATCACTGACCTACACATTTAACATTTAGACCTTAACAAAAGGTGTAGGGAGGGAGGACTGCTCCTGAAGATATGGCTGGTAGCTTCAGAAAAAAGAATTAACTTAGAGGGTATCATTTTCTCTGTCTGGCCGTTGGCACAATCAGATGCTTCACTAATGAATCAGTTCAGTTCTCGGTGTGTGTCCTGCAGTTGTTTTCCTTTGCAAACTGAATGCATTTCCCAAGGTCTATAAGCAGAAATCTCAATGATATGTTTGTGTTAGTATTAGGAAGATGCAGTGTTCTCTGGGAAAATTACACAGATAGGAAAAGAAGAGTAGTGCATATCATCCCAGTGCTATGACTGTTAGTTTATCTTTAGGTTACATGAGTTGAGTATGGACTGGTGTGTAGTGTTTGGGCTGGTTGCTTCTCACATAGAAAATGACAGAAGAGTAACTACTCAGTTAAAAATATGGCTTATTAAAAGTTCAAATATCTTTAATATTCAACATGTCACATCTGAAATAATGGTTTGCCTCTCGAGTCAATTAGTCAGTAATGGCTATTAGTTACTACCCAATTAAACTCAGTAATTAGGCATTAGCTGCATCAATTAAAAACAATGCAAAGTGAAGCACCTACATTAGTCAATTATGACTGAATATCCACGTTACCTAAATATCATGTGCAAAATGTAAATCATTTAATACACAGTTTTCTTGACAGTTGACTGACTAACTTGAGTAACCAGGTTTGGGTAACTGCAGACAGTTGTTGTCTGGTTATGTTGCCCCTTTTGGCAGCTACTACTTCTGTGTTTTTAATCCTCTTTCATTTTGAACAGTGTACATTTTCCATGGTGATCAATTGCCAAGAAGAATGAGAGTTTTGTGTAATTGATTTTATCTTTTATGTTAGAAATGGTTTGTGTGTGTAGAAAAAAAAGTCAAACTAAAACCCATAAACCTAATGAGATTAGCTTCAAGATCGTGGTAGCCTTTCTTTGGTTGCTAAACTTAAACAAATATAAATTAGTAACTTCAGCAAAGCTTAAAAAAGTATTTACATTAAAGCCATTTATCAAACAAACATTCATCAGTAAGATAAGAAAAGAAAATCAAGCGCAGTGCCACAGAAATGAATAAACAGGGCAAGAAAAAATCTGAATGTTGTTTAGTACAACACCTTTTATTGGACTTACTGTATCATTTTTTTAGAATTTTGCATTACTAGTGAAGGCGAGCCACGTTTATTTTGTGACTATAAGTTTGTGTACTTGTGTGTGTATTTGCGACATAAAGAGAACCAACGGAGACATTTTTTGCCGTAAAAATATGGTGAATATTATTTTATTATTGTAATATGGGGTGCATTTGGACAGCGTTATTGATAAATCAGATCTAAATATTACTTGCAAACAATTTAGACTGGACCACCAAGTTGTTAGCAACCTAAAGTTTCACGTCCTATTGTTAAAGCTCGTCAGTGATGCAGTAAATCCCAACTGTGTCACAAGAACTGTTGAATCTCTTCCAAAATACTTTTAAACACTAAATGATGTCATCTGTCAACGGCCTATAACATGGTGTGATTATTGACAGTTTCTCAGATTACTATTTTTCTTATGCTTCTTATATATCCTGTATTTCAGGTATCCTGAAGGAAGCAACGCTGCAACGCCGAGTCATCAGAGAGGAAGGAGGCCGTTCCCCACCTGATGTCTTCAAAGAGAACGGAAACAAGTAAGAGAAGAAAGGCCGATTTCTTCATGTGTTTTTCAGTTCCACTCAGTTGCCCATTAGTGTTGTGTAACTACATACGTGCGAAGTGACAGCCGGAGGCATCAGTGATTAATCGCGTGCATGTGACTCAGACGAGGCAGCAGTTTGAACAGGCTGCATATACGTGGTTGAGTGTTCCTCACCATATTTCAGTGCTGTCAAAAAATCATTGACATGTTCCATCCAATTCAAAGAATGTTTAACTGTTTTAAAGGGTTTGATGGGAAAGCAAGTGGTGTGTGACTTGTAATTACCCCCTGTTCAAAGTTTGTAGATGTTTTGAAAGGAAACAGTGTGGTTAATATTTCCCCTTCAATGAACAACCAGTAATAAGTGCTTTTCCCCAGTTTTTGATGGTGGTGTTTGTTGAAAGGGTTCATGGTGTCTCTGACTTATACTCGTTACATCCCACGTGATGTTTGTGTAGAATTGTGCAATATGACTGCATGAGACCATACAACTTTGATGTCCCTTTACATTGGTAGTTGTATTGACCACTTTGGGCAATGTTGAAAAAAGCAAGCAGGACTGATTTATGGCAATATAGATATGAAATACACATTATTATTATGTGAATTTGGCTTTGATGTGATAAAGCATGTTGATTTGTCATGTGTTTTGACACATCATCTGAATGAGCCTAAATCCAAAATTCCAATCTTGTTATTTTATGCTAAAGCAATTCTCATTCAGAAGCATAGCAAAGTGACAAGTGATGAGAATATATAAACATGCAAGAAGGATACTGCTCTATTTAAAAAGATTATTCTTCTTTTATTCAGAATACTATATTAATAACAGGGTTCCTACGGTCATTAAAAACCTGGAAAGGTCATTGAAATTCAAAATGCAAATTCCAGGCCCTGGAAAAGTTATGGAAATAATATTTTTTCCAAAGTTTTGGAAAAGGCATGGAATTGTAACCAAAGTTGCATCAAATATAATTTATATTTGATCTAATCGCCAAGATAGTAATACTGTAACGATAATAAATACTGTATCGTATAGTAATGAAATGTAAAATGGCATTTAACTGACGAGGTATTTTGCTGCTGAGAGATTTTTACAATCACGCCCTCTAGTCTCCAGTCAAATACGCCTAGTATTTGATTTTTTTTAGATAGGCACAACATGTTTTCCAATGCAGACCTTATTGTCCAGCTTACCATGTTAAAATAAAAATGTTTCAGTGGTACCGCTGAGAAAGAGTAATTTCTTTGGTCATGGAAAATTAGGTAATGGTCATGGAAAAGTCATTGAAAATCATTGGTGAAAAAGTGTATGAACCCTGTAATAAATACAAAAAAAGTAAATTTGTAGTTAATCAGTATCATGAGTGATTCATTATTTTTTTTAAATCATGTTACAAATTGCCTTTTTGTCCTGGCTATATTCTTTAGCCCCACAGACACTACATTCTGTACATGGTGTGTGGATGTGATTATCTCACACAACCTTTTATTGTAGCATGGCAACAGGAGGCTCTACTTCCAAGGAGCTGTATGCATTGAAAAAAGAATCTGAGAGATTTCAAGCATGGGAGGAATTTTTACATTTGGGAGGGAGGATGCAATCAGTAGCATGGGACTCGCAGAGGCCTCCTCGGGTGACAAATTGAAAGTGTCTCGGTCTAGTTTATAGCCCTGATCAGGTCAAACGAAAGATATTGGAGGTCTGGGTGAGGAGACAGGCCCGCCTGGTGCAGATAAATGGACTGATCATTTCTTATTGAGAAACAATTCCTAAAAGGTAGTTTACTGTGTGACTGGGGAAGCGGCAAGCGAGGAGCAGAACGCGCTCCCACTGCTCCCTCCCTGACCCTTCCTCCTCTGCCGGAATTAAATGGATAGAGAGAACGCGTGTTTCTGATGGCACTCCTCTGCCGGAGAGACACTCCATTTGTTATGAAGTAGGGGTTCTGATGAAGTGTAGGGAGCTCCTCTTCCTTTTTTCTCCCTTTTTTTTCATCCTTCCTTTCTCAGGCACTACAAGGCCGGCCTTCAGTCTGCTTCACATGAAATGGATGGAAGGAGCCGATTGAATTTTACACTCCCCTGGTCATGATTAATGTGTTTGGTGTGGGGAGTCTTGGCAGGGTAACTCCACTACCACTAGCTGGTGCTCAAGCTCTCCCATGGCTGCAGCCCTGATAGAGGGGTGGGCGGGGGGGTTGCTGTTAAAGCACGGGAGTTTTGTTCAAGAAACCGTTCCTAGCCCACAACCCCTTCAACTCCTCTCCCCTCGTGTTAATAAAGAATCTCTGCTCTTGCCCACTCGCTCGTTATTACTTCACGGTCAGTTTCTCAGTGTGCTCTGTACCCAGTGTACTTGGCAGGCTGTGCTGTAAATGTCAATTTATCACTTAACCCATTGTTAAAGGGTGAGAGGCCTAATAAAAGATGCCAGGTCATGTTATCGGATTCCTTAACAGATGCTCATGGTGTCAGTTTATTATCTGGCTTATTCAGACTTAATGCATAGACCTGAAATTCCCCAGATTTCCAGAGAGTACCATTTGTCTTTGAATCTTTTTGTTCCTTTCTTCTCTTACGGGCAGCTACAAATGTTAACAGCAAAGTTGTAAGTAATGTGTTGACTGCAAACAACACACAGGGAATTACAATAAGACGTAAACACAGGGGTTTCACAGCGATAAGATCATTGTATTGTCCTGTGAATTAGAAAATGAACTCCAACCACAGCTGATCCAGACATCTTCAGAGTATCTGGTTATAAGGGAGCCATATTTAATGACATTAATGGCTGGGAGGAGCAGACTGGATTTACACAAGTGCCTTAGATGAGAGATCAATTAAGAGGATGAGCCAGACTAAGCAGGAATAGGAGCAGGTTTAATTTTGCATAAATAATGTACAGTCTGAGGAGAGAAAACGAGCAGGCAGATACCAGTTCGATCCTTCCTTTTTGTAATTGGTTTCTCCAATATTGAGATGCAGTATATTTTTTATCTCTAATGTCCACAACATATTGTTTTCCCATTTGGTTTCAGTCCTAATCTTATTTCCTCGTCACTGCTGTTCGTTTTTATTTGCCTTCTACGGAACATATGAAATGTGTTTATACAGCTATAGCCCAATAGAAAGCCTTTAAGTGGATTGTGTGTTGCCCTGCTGTGCATCCTCCTCCAGTCCAAACCCTGCTCTGATCATCAGGACTTCAGCGGGTGATGGATGGAGCTGTCTCCTTCCAGGTTGTCATAGCATCTGTTGCATGGTGCTCACTGGATCCTGCTCTGTTAATGCCTGCATGCACACAGATAGGTCTCGACCACTGTTTGTGTGCGGGCTGTTTGGTGGGTAATGATGGAAAATGACAAACAAAAACCTCACTTTTAGAAAAAAGCTCCCCAGGTTTGACTCAATGCCCGTCTTACATGCCAAAGGGTTATTTGAAAATGTCCTGCTCTCGTTAAAGTCTCTTTCGCTTGCCCTAAGCTGAGTTGGGTGTCTGTGGTTGAATTGGTTAAAAGGTGTCTGGCAGGTCTATCCTCTGCTTAAGTCTGGTGGGGGTTAAGGTATAGAGGGAGGAGAGAGGAGATAACTGGAGATAAAAACAATGGGAGAGTGACGAAGGGAGGGATGGCTGAATGAAGGAGAAATCAATAGGAAATCAGTGTTTGGGGAGGGCCTGTCGTTTATCAGGTGACACGGTTAAACAGCGTTAAGGCACTAAAAGTGAGAAAAATATGGGCCGTCCACATGTTGGTATTGATCACAGCGGAATGGGGCGGCAGAAGGCTGAAGCCACTAATAAAATAAGACGTATCTGAGTGGGAATCAGCCAGGGATCGATGGGCACGGTGATCAAGGCCAAAAACATCTTCACTGGGATTTAAGCTTGTTCTGCTGTCCTGTGCCCACACCTCGGTATGAGCAGGGGTTGGTGTGATGAACCTGGTGGGGTCACTGAGAGGCCCCTCAGGTTGGACTTACCTGCAATATATAGATCTGTTGAAGAGGGAGAATAAGATGAGAGAACTTCAGGGATGGAAAGCGTCGGAGAAACTCTGCTCTTTATTTCCCACATGCTTTGATTTATATGAAATGTAAGTACTTTTTTCCAATCTATACGTAGGTTTGATGTGTCTGGCACAGTGACGGACTGCCTCGTTTACAGTGGCATTTAAGTCCTTTATTCACTACTTTGTAGAAGCTACACCTTCGGGTCTTTATTAGATTTGCCAGCTCCCTGCATTACACACATGGATTTCTAGAGTTTCTCCACTTCACTCCCACCAGATTCTCTTAATCTGTGTCACATTGACGGGGAAGTGTTATTAAATGGCATTTCTTCAAAGATTTTTGTATTTTCAGTTGGGTTCAAGTCTGGGTTTTTGCCTGCTTGACCAAAGCTGTGTCGTATAGCTCTAAAGCTACATGTGCTATGAGCAGTTTTATTTCCAAGGAATCCCTCTGCATTTAGTTTAGTTTGTCTTTCCCTAAATCCACGTGAGTCTCCCTTGATACCAGACGATGTTTTCTGCCTTGAGTGAATGAGTAAATTATTGTAAACAGCATTAGATAAATGGGCTATTTTAAAAAAAACTTATTTTGACAGTTTGTAAGAAGAAATGACTTTATAAAGTCATTTCTTCTTACATGTTTTGTCATTTAGCGATCTTAAATGTCTTATTTGATCAATGGATGCAGTGGTCTTCTTTTAAAAAAAAATCTGGGCCAGTTTAGCTTTTTATAGAGGGATCGATTGGAAAGGAGGAGATGGGTGGGTTAACACTCGTAAAGGGTCCACAGGCTGGATATCAGTTCTCATTGAAAACGGTATTCTGTTGGAGTTCCTCTGAGCTCATTAGACTTCACGCCTCAGTGCTTTGTGTAACTTTCTAAACTCTGCTGTCTTAGTGACCTCTGCTAAGAAATTATGTTAAGTAGTTAAAATACATATTTTTCCTTCTTTCATTATGGGATATTGAGATCATAGCAAAGTAGTTTGAATTAAATATGAATCAACAAAACATTTGTTTGGAAGTTTTTGGGTTTGCATCAGCAACTATTAATGGTTCTCTGCTGTCAATAACAATAAGAATCCTGCGACATCTCTCAATTTCCTTCCCTCTTTATCTTCATCTGCCCTCATTTAAAAGCTGCTGTGTTTGTGTCATCATGCCAGAGGTTTTGTCTCAAAATGGGCCATAACAAAGGGAAAAAACAGGGAAATTAGTTGTTGTGGCTGATTAACATCTGGCAGTCGCCATTAACGAGTGCATCAAGTCATTCCAGCTTCTAACTTGTGCTTTAGCATTGGAGCAGTGGTGGTAATAGACAGGATATCTCTATACAGACCACATTTTTCTAACTCTCCTCCAATTCCATTCGACTTTTCTCCTCATTTATTGCACACCAGATGGTGCAATAAGGATTCTCTGGAACAGTTATGATAGCGGAGGTGCTAATAGAGAAGTTGAGGCCTGTGGTCCAAAGGGACATTCATTCCAGTAATCTGAAATGTTCCTCTATTGTTTTGTATTAATTTACTTTTTCATAAACAGATGTCAGCGGGCTAACTGTCCTCAAGTGTGAATGAGGACATTAGATGGGCTTTGTCTTTGAACCCCCTCTGGACCAGTCTGCGTTCTGTACTCAGTATATCTTTCAACATTGCATACATAACCCTGCAAAAACCTTCAAACGTGTACGAACCACTGGCCAGCTGCTGTAGTTCCTGGAAAGTTGTGGTTGCTGCTGGACTTTCAATCTTTCAGCATGTTGATGTGTGAGCAGCTACTCACAGGATTCAAAAAGACATTTCCTGTGTTGAACGAAAATGCCAACTGGCTACAAAGGCTCAGTGAGGGTATGGTGAAAAATCCTCATTTCCATGACAAGGAGGTTACATTGGCTCTGAAAGACTAAGGAAAGGCCATTTGAAATACTAAACGACCTATGACCAGAATCAGTGTCAGTAAAGGACAAGTCTTTTTTCCTTTAGTCCCACATTTTTCTGCTGCTCATGCTGCAGTATGTTTAACAAGTGCTACAAGTGAGAGGCGACTGAGGAGTGAGCAGAAGTGTGACAAATAGCAGCAGATCATGCAGAAAATGTGCAATGCTAAACATCAGTTACTGCACATGGGAGAAATGGTGTGTTTGTGCAGTGTTTGCTGTCCAAGGAGTTTTAGTAGGGAAGTTTAAAGGGGGGAAAAAAAAGGGTCGCTCTCACAGCTGGGGACTTGGAATTGAATACATGGCTTCCTTTTCACAGTTTAAAGAAATTATGTTGAGGAGGGCAGAAAATCTTGCTGGGGTTTTGAGTTTCTTTTGATGTGTCGTGATGACGATTATGAAATCCAATAAAAACTAATTATGAAATTAGGAGGCGGATCAATAAGGTTTGCTCTGGTGGAGCATGCTGTCTGCGTGTGTGTTTTGTGTGTGTGTGTGTGTGTGTGGCAGTCAACCCCCTTCTGCCCAGGGAGTGTGTTGCAGTTGTGACCTGGCCAAAGCAATTGTTACTGATACTCCTCTGTGGATTCAGACTGCTCTAGCCTCACATGGCTGTAATTTATATTTTGTTGACTGCCCATTTCTCCCTTCATGTGTAATCTGATTCTATGGGTTCTCATTTTTTCTAATGCCATCTTCTAATGTTTCACCTAATGTACCCTGAAACCTCTTTATTGCTCTTTATTGCTCCAGCTTTGCTTTGTTTACTTAATTTATTTATATGGAGTCGGTTCGACCACCACAAAAACAAGTGACGTAGTGGTGTTGCATTGGCAGGAATGTGATGGAGGGTTGTATGAGGTTTCTGTCTCGTCCTTGTCTTAAAAGATGAATGCCTGGCTCTGTTAACAGTCGGTATTGAAATACAATACTATCTTGAATTTTACACTTTCAGCAGTGTAAACTAAAAAAGTTTGGTATTCATGAAATGAATACCCATGTTTATGATAAGCGTATCCGCCAGAGGGCCGTCTTGCCGTCATTTGACGCCCTTATTCAGCTCGGAACGCCCTGAACGCGAGCCGAGGGCGTCCAAAAATATTAATAATTCGAGAGAAGATCGAGAGTTTTTATCGCTTGAAATGACGAAAAGGACAAGGACATCCCGCTGTTGGAGGGGCAAAGGAGTCTGGTGGGATTATTTTCGGAGTATTGAAGATTGTTTCCCGGACATCGAAGGTGCCTGCTACTTCAACATTTATTTCCTGTTACTTCTGGACCATGACGGTTGGCCAGCCTTCAACGTTTAACTGAGTGGAATATGTTGAGCCAACCGTCATGGTCCAGAAGTAACAGGAAATAAATGTTGAAGTAGCAGGCACCTTCGATGTCCNTTTATTGCGTCGCTAAGTTCCTCGTACTACTTGTGTACTTTAAAGCGGCACGGGCATCGTTTACAATTTGCGAGCGATTTTTCAAGTTGACCGTCTTCTTGAAAAATCCGAAGTGTTGCGCAAACGTTTGATTTGTAGGTATTTTTCGGTGCGCTGTGTTTCTCTTTCTCCTCGACTGCTCCGTCGTGTGTGTGATAAACTGGAGACGCTCGGCCTCCGTAGTGCGAAGCAATGATCAGAAATCGTCTCTGCAGAGTGCTGACAGGATGAGGGGATTATTATTTGAATTAATCGTTTTTTTACCGATGCAAGACGCTACAATCGATGCATCGCGGAGGTTCAACCCAAACTGTAGACGATGTGCACCCTTTTCAAACCGGTGCACTCTCATCTTGAACGTTTATGCCGGGTGGCACCGATGCGAATCGGGGATCTTAACATCCCTAGTTCATACAATACTGATACCATTTGAAGCCATTTTGACGTATATTACCTATGTCAATACGTTTCTGTCTGTAGTGTATTTGTCCTTTTGTAGAGATTTTCCTTTATTCTTTATATATAAAATCTCGCCTAAGGCAAATTGACTAGACCGGCCCTGGTACTAGGCCTCAAGAGCCTTTATTGTGCTGGCAGACACATAGAAACAAATTGGCGGGGCGCACTTTGCACGTGTACACACTAAAAAATTCCACGCTCACGTTACCACAGTTTACCACGGAGCCTTAGTTTTGCCGCTGCGAGGCTCTGTTGCTTGCAGCTCACGCGCGTGCTCCACTAAAACCCCCCCCCCCGCTCAGCTCGTCCAAATCGCGCACGTTCCGTGTTGTCCTGTAGCAGGCACCTTCGATGTCGGGGAAACGATCTTCAATACTCCGAAAATAATCACACCAGACTCCTTTGCCCCTCCAACAGCGGGATGTCCTTGTCCTTTTCCCTCATTTCAAGCGATAAAAACTCTCGATCTTCTCTCGAATTATTAATATTTTTTGGACGTCATCGGCTCACGTTCAGGGCGTCCCGAGCTGAATAAGGGCATCAAATGACGGCAAGACGGCTCCCTGGTGGAAACGCTGCTCCGATCGATCGGTCACCGATCGAGATCGGCCGATACTCACTCTCTACCGATCGATCGGTGTTCTCTAAACATGCCGATCGCGAGAGCCGATAGCATGACGTAAAATACATGACACTTTTCTCGCGGCAAAACAAGCTCGCCAAAATGGCTTCACCGGTCTGGCATTATTTTAAGGAGTCCGAAAAAGACAGTAAAATAGCGGTATGCAACGTGTGTGTGAAACAGAAATCCTGCAGCTCCGCCCGCCGGACCGGTTAGCGGAGCGAAACAGACAAGAGTTAGACCTAACACACTTAGCTACTTTATCTACCTCTGGAACAAGCTAAACTAGTTATACATATATTTATTCTTCACTGTCAGGCAGTGTTGGGACGCGTTACAAAGTAACACGTTACTGTAACGCAACTACCTTTTGCGGTAACTAATAGCGTTACTAGTTACCTATTCCCATTGAGTAACGCCGTTATAGTTACTGTGATTTAAATGGGTGCGTTACTGCGTTACATTATGTGATGGAACTGAACCGAATCTCCCTGCGGATGTAACTTACAGGCGAATACA
>NW_011369945.1:19571672-19579378 GCF_000735185.1 Notothenia coriiceps
TTTATTTTTCATATTAATATATGTTTAGTATGGTTTTGGAAGTGCGCTCCAACATATTTGTTGATCTTGTTTATTGGTAAAATATTATTTGTTTTTTAAAGTTCAATAAATAGTCAATGAATAATCGTCAAAATAATCGTGATATCAATTATTGATCCAAATAATCGTGATTATGATTTTTGCCATAATCGCACAGCCCTACTGCTACAGGACAACACGGAACGTGCGCGATTTGGACGCGATGAGCGGGGGGTTTTAAGTGGAGCACGCGCATGAGCTGCGAGCACCGGAGAAACTGTGGGCTGTAGGCTCCGTGGTAAACTGTGGTAACATGAAGAGCCGTTTGGGAGCTGAAAGAGCCGGCACTTTAAGAGAGCCGAGCCAAATGATCCGGCTCACTACAGTATCTATAAGGGACGGCTCAAGTCAAAATTCAAAACAACCCGCCCCCCCCGCTCTCGGGGTGGACACCCTCTCAGCCCTGGTCTGGCGGAAACACTGTTTAGGATGGCCTTCCAAACTCAGTTACAAAGTGTATCATAGGACGTTCCCTTTCAAACTATAGTGTGAGCTAGAAGGAGAACTAAGACCAGCATGAATACAACCAGCTTGCTACTGGGAATGGGGTTGAGGGGTGTGGTGTGAGTAGGGTTTTAGTTTCAGGGTGTATGGGTGAGAGGTGGGTTCGGGCCATGGGCCTGGAGGATTATGAGTTGCCAGGCCAGGTCAGGAGCATGGCAGGGTGTATTGGGCAGCACCCAGCTCTTCCAGTTTCTGTCTCCCACACCCCAGTTCTCTCCTCGGCCGTACTTGCCGCCCACCGGTCGGTATGGAAACGGGGCCTTATTTAGCGGCCGGACTAGTCCGTGTCCGTGGCTGGCGATTTGTCCTTGTCTAATTACGGCTGCTGGCTGCTGCCCGCGTGCACATGACTAATGGAGGGGCCGCATACGGGGAGGGGTGAGGTTGGGTGCAGGAGGGAGGCAGCGGGGGAGGAGGAAGCAGTGGACGAGCAGACCGGCCGCTGGTGATTTGTGGACCAGGCACTCTGTCATTGCCCTGGACCCATTTGTCTTCAAGAGGAGTCGGGAAGAAGAGGGGTGGAGATGGAGGGGATGGTGGTCGGGGGGGGGTTGTCCTGGGCAGAAAATGGTTTACAATGGCTCCCATTTTCCAGCACTTTCATCCTTGGCCACAACAGCGTGCATGGATTGCCAGCAATGGGATGAAATGGGCGGCTGACGTGATGTAGGATATGACAGAATCCTTGACAGCTCGCCGCTGCTATTTCCTTTCACCCTCCCTCTCCCCTGAGAGCCAGCCTTATCTGTTTTCTCCTTGTCATGTGGCGAGAGCAGAGGCTCTGTAGATTCAATGCTCCGCTGTCTGGACTCTAACTTGGAGACCAATTATATCTCACATGTCTCCGTCTACGCACATACATCACCCACAGCTTAGACTTTGGCTGTTGTGTTTTATTTGTTATGTCCCCATTCAACGCTCAACATGTGTAACTCATCCATAGACAAAGTCATTATAGAAAGTCAATAGAATTAGGTTGTAGTACTACTGCATTTGTACTATCTCCTCATTCCCTAAAAGCCCTTTTTCCGCATTTCGCTCCTGTTATGTGCTTCTTCCTGACGCCACCTGCGTTCCTCTTCACCTGGGTTCCTTATTAGGCTTGGGTTTCTGCAGCCGCACAGACAGGAAAGAGCAACACTAGGGCAGGAACTAACTCTGTATTGATTTTACACAGTTTTTATCTGCCCCCCCTTTGCTCTTTCTCCAGGTCTTTTTAAGTAAATAAACACCAGATTTGTCATGTTTGTCCAGGGAGAGGAGGGGGTCGATTGGGGGGTAGAGAGAGGCAGATAGAGGCAGAGAGGGCCAGGCCCAGGCCGCGCGCTGGGTCAGCCATGATTCATTCTGCCATCTCATGGATGGAGGGATTCGGGTAGGATTGTTGAAGGGTGCCTGTGGAGCCTCTCTCTGACCTCCCTCGCTCCTGTCCCTCCCCTCACGCTCCTGGGCAGCCCCGGTCCTAAATCACCGGCTGTCAGCCTGTTGGCAGAACAATGGGGCAGGGTCTTCTGCTCCGTCTCAGGCTCCAGCCGACTGGACACGGTTTCCTCCATCGTTAGTGTGAGCCCGTACCCTCTCTGGTCCTTCCTGGCCCCTGAGCCCCACGGGGCCCAAAGGAGCCTTGGGGTGAGGCTTAACCTGATGGTCCGACGAGTTGCTGGGCTTTGGGCTATGGGGGTGGGAGAAGGGAGTAAGGGATGTTTCCTCATGGATATCTTGTCTCTTCGCTTTCTATGCAGATTCTGGTCATGTGATGTAACTGAGGCTGTGGTGGCAGTAAGGCCGCAGGTCGTATAAAGAGTGAGTATTATACATGACTTCAGGTGTTAAAGAGTCTATTGACAAAACTGTTCTGTCAATTAATTTATTTGGGGGGGTAAGTGACTGTAGCTTTTTGCTGATGCTCTCTAAAACTCGTTTTTGGACAAAGTTACGTTTTTTGAGTCAGTGGATACATTAAAAATGAAATAAAGTGCACTGCAGACGGATTGTGCAAACACAGATATGCCCACATTCACAATGTTCGATAAATGATTATTAAAGTCCAGCGTTTTGTGTATTAACTTGTTCTGTTTTACTTGATTCAAAAACAACAATATATATATGTCCGCTATTAGTCACCCTGCTCTCTAAATATTGGCATTGGCCATTAAAAAGCCATACCGGTTTACCACGGTTTTTCAGACTATAAATTGAATGGATTATCTGTAGAAAAGTGAGCAAATCAATCACTGATGAAAATAATCATTAGCTGCACTCTGGAATGAAACATGCTTCACTGGATGGCCTTCTCAGTCAATGGTGTCTCTCTTTTAGCCTTTTGTCTTGATTGTTTTCTCCGACTTCCCGATTTGCCCTCCTCCCTTTTACGGTTTAAAGTCAAGAGTCCGAGGTCAATCTATCAAATCTCCTAACTGAGGGTGGATCAATATGTCAGCAGCCCAACACTCCCTCAGCAGTTATGATGATGTTGGTGGTCCTGCGCCCGCCTCGGTTGCTGTTCCTGCCGCTACAGCGCGCTGAGCAGGGGATCGAACCCCGCCTGTCAGGGGGCTTGACGGAAAGCATGAATCACTATTACTGGAGCTGCTGCTGTGCTCCCCGGTGCTCGGCAGACATGTTCAAACTCTGATGCACCCTAAGTAGTGCACCAGCCGGGACCACACACAAACACACAAACACACACCTAGGTTATTTATGACTAAAAACGTGTTCATATACTGGAATGTAAAGGTGAATGAACCCCACACAAACAGACACACATTCATCCATCCTCACCTAAATGTGCACTCTTTATCACTCAATTAGGTGTCAGTTGGTATTTGACCCATTAGCTCCTGGAACCTGATCCAGCCGGCCCACCACCTCTGGACTTGTTAGCCCGGTGTGAGCTCAGTCCAGCGGGCCTGGAAGGGGTCCGGTTACCCCTCTAATCTCATTGGAACGCTTTAGCCACGGCCAACGGATGCCTGCATGTCCGACAAACACTAATGCTTTGTGTTTATGGTTTGTGTATGTGTGTGTTCATGCACCTGCACAAAACAATACATTTATGGATCTGTTACTGAATTGTGCGCTCAGGGCTGGGGAATATGATGTTGAAGAATGGTTTGTGTGGGTGTGTGCGCAAGCAGCGTGTTTGTGTGTAGAAATAATATTCTAGTTTACAGGATGCAATTTCCCCTTAATATGCCCATCCTAATGTAATTTGGCGTCTATGGAGTGTCTGTGCGCTGGTGTGTGTTTCTGCTGACTGCTCCTGTTTTGTGTTTATATGGATGAGTGGCTCCCTGGAAGAGCATTATGCATCCTTTTCAGCATTTAAAGATTATATGCACGGCGGCGGCAGAAGCATTAGACAAACAAGGAAATATGTCTTTGATTAAAATATCTTTTATCTCTTTATTGATTAAAAGGCTCAGATGGTAATAGAATGTCTCGGCCCCTCCCCTCGGAGGTTTTTTTTTCTATCTTTTTCTTTCTTTGATAGCGTCCCCTTTTATAGCTTAGGATAGAATAAATTAAATGTTATACTGTAAGTACAGTATGTCAACTCTACAGCTAAACAAAACATATTCTGTGCGTGTAATTAGCTGTACCAATGTGAAATTACGAATAATAACATAGTTCAGTTATTGCTTATTTTTTTTCCCTTCCCACTGATAGTGTTTTGTACATTTGGGACTGCAGTTTTTTCAGAGTTTGCTGTCGACCAGTCACTGTAGGAGAAATAAGAGGCCCGCTTGGATGGAGGTCATCTTCCTATTGTTAAAGCATAGTTCTTACTTTTTTAATTAATTGGTTTGTATTGCTTTACAACATTTTCTGTGCTTCCCCTTTTAACATTTGTCACAAAAAGGAGAATGAAAGTAATTTCGAAAAGTTAAAGAGTTCACTTTTACAAAGTCACTTTTACCAACAGTAGATAAAGTGCCCAAACTGCTGAAATCAGAAGCGCTTGCTGAATGTATCATTCAAGTGACAGAACAATTATAATTTGTACTTTTATAACTACGTTTATAGTGTTGATACTAAAATTCTGCTGAACCTTGTATGGACATCTTTTTTTAGACAAAGAAAGTTATTTTAACATAATTGTGCACTCTTGTGATATGTAATGCTCATTTGTCATTCTTTTTTGACATTTTATGGACTATTTAAAAAAAATCCTTTCTGACCCACTTTTTAATATTCTGGACGTCAGACTTCTTGACTGCTCCCCTACATTTCCCACTACATGTAAGAACAATCATTCATTCATTATTTATTAATGCAGTGAGTTGCTTTCCCTTTTCCACTTGCATGTGTGCCTTGTAAGTGGAACAAGTTGGCCCAGATAACTTTTTAAACCTGGACTTCCCTGAAGGGTCCCATGTGACAGCGAGCTGACACACACTTACACAAACACGGGGAACGTCACGCCTACAATGGCTTGATATTCTCTGGTGGCTTCTAGACATCAGGGTCAAGCCCTGTCTGTCCCTCATTAGTGAGGTCACGAGACAGGAGGGGTGGGAGGCCAGAGCATGTCCTTTAAGTCACAGCATGCTTATCAGTGTCACTGTGAACACCTTACTGTCAAGTTATTTCACCTTTCCACTGATGACAAAGAGCGACAGAGTGTGTGTGTGTGTGTGTGTGTGTGTGTGTGTGTGTGTGTGTGTGTGTGTGTGTGTGTGTGTGTGTGTGTGTGTGTGTGTGTGTGTGTGTGTGTGTCGAGGCTGAATGAGAACAGATGGAGATGTGCTCTTTAATTAACCCTGCAGAATCACAGGGCTGAAAACAGGCCTCGGTCCGTGAATAACATCCAGCACATCCAGGGTGTGTGTAAGGTGCAAAGTAAGTGTATATGACTTGTGTGTGTGTGGAGTAGCCGGAGCATCGACCCGTTCCCCCCCATCCCCCTTCCCTAGAGCGGGGCGTTTTATTTCTCATTAGCGGGCAGCAAACTGCTGGGGGATGAAATTTGCTAACAGGAATTAAAAGTGCATTAACACATCTGAGAGATTCATTTCTGCTAATAGTTTTATTAGTGCTCTGACCTTTCAGTTCATTAGAGGACTGTGGGAGGAGGGAGGGGTGGAGAACAGGGTGGATGAGAGGGTCTTAGGGCTCACTGTACTTTGGTAGACCTTTGGAAGTACACAAAATGGTCATAATAGCGGCAAATTAGTCTTCTTGTTAAGCTTTTTTGATTTGTTGACTGATTGTCTTTTTAAAGACTTGCATAGCGTTACTATGTCCTTCTACTTCAAAAGGTGCCCTCTCCTTTTAGTCGATGTAATTGATGCAAAAGTACCGACCTCCTGATCTTTCAGAAACTGACGGCGTCTCACTTCCAGCAGCCGGGTGCTGCACACCTCCCTCCACTCAATTACCAGAATTTATAACACAATGTTTTTCAGGTCTGTTAGCGCTTGAGTGTATCACTTATCCAGCCGGTTAATTGTTTATGAACTGGGCCCTCCCCCTCTCTCAAATGAAGTGAGAGGAACAAAAAGCAGTGACTGTGACAAGAATGGCATTTGGTGGAGGGGAATGGGTCAGAATATTCAACAGTGTTTTAAACAGAAAGTCTACCAATCAAGTCCAACATTGGTATCCTTCCTAGATGCCATAGATAGACAGTGAGCTAGTGTTTGAATTGACCTTACCAAGGAGGGCAGCACAAAGGGAATTCATGTTGTTTTCTTTCCGTTTTATTGGAAAGCAAGTGAGACAAGTTACAGTGCAATTTGCTTTCCCCTGTTCCCTATAATTAGCACCTTACAGAAATGAAATAACATTGACGAGAAGGTCAATAATCCTGATCTATAGTGAAATTAATCCTGCTATCGACACAACAAGCAAACAATACAATTAAGAGCAGAGGGAGGAGAGAGCGGAACAAGAGAGCAGAAGGAAAGGAGCAGGTCTGAGGAATAGGATGTATTTTATCTCCTGGGTTCACTGTGCAGAAATCCTATGAAGGTTTCTAATTAATTCATCCATTGTTAATGAAGGCACAGCGAGAAACCAGGGATTACACATGAGGAGAGGAAGCAACACAATTAGAGATACCGGCCAAATGATTGCTTTTTGAACTTGCTGTTGTTTCTCCCTTGTACTTAGTTGATTTGCTGGGGAACATTTATTGGCCATTTTAAAATGAGCTTAACCTCTACGACGAGAGACATCCAGAGGAGCGGTTAAGTCAATGTTTACTCTCAGTAACTTTTATCTTGAGAAATTTCTTTATATTACTTTTGATCCGAATCAACTATGTGGGACTAACTATTGTTATCCTTTTCCAGCTTAACCAATGTTTTACTTCTGCCTCTACGTAACTTCTGTATTGGGTCCGCATGAGGGGCCTCCCTATAATCATCGAATTGACCAGGCTCTAAACCTATGAACGATGATATTTTGTCATACATTTCGCAAGGGGAAGTGAATACAAGATATCCATAGAATGAGACATGCATATCTGAACAACGTCCTCCTCGTGTTTCTGATCCCAGACTGACCCGGCTCTCGGTAGCATTACTCTCACATCTACAACCAAACTGTAACAGGAGGCTCTGTCCTGTCAGCCCATAGCAGATAATCCAATGCCAGTGACAGAACGGGGGCATGATGGCGTTTCCAGCTGAGTAGTTTTAAGTGGCGTTTGGACCGGCCCGGGGATCCAGAGGGGAGCAGAGGCCGGGCGCGGAGGGCTGCCGGAAGGATGGTGCATCTGAGCGTCGCAGGGCGAAGAAGGATTGCCTTTCAAGAATTACGAGCCATTAAATCAGAGCCTGGAAATCTCAAGGTTCCCCAAGACTGCTGCACAAGGAATCTGGGCTGGAGAAATATTGTTTATGGTTTAAAAAGCCTGGCGATGGATTTATAAAAGAAACATTCATCATTGCAGGAAAACGGAACAAAACATTCCGGAAATAAATACTCACCCTATAGGTATACTTGTCACCCAGACAGCACAATAACAAGTGAATTGGGAGGGAGATCCTTCATTTGCTGGCAGCTGGCCCCCAAAGTGTGTGTGTGTGTGTGTGTGTGTGTGTGTGTGTGTGTGTGTGTGTGTGTGTGTGTGTGTGTGTGTGTGTGTGTGTGTGTGTGTGTGTGTGTGTGGGTGTGTG
>NW_011369945.1:19579408-19585854 GCF_000735185.1 Notothenia coriiceps
AATTACGATTATGGCTTGCAACGATTACGAAAACAACGCAATCGAAATAAAACGATTATTTTTTTATTATTATTATTACTTTTTCTTTTTTTCATTAATTTTTTTTATTATTGTTTTTTCAGTTGAATTATACTTAAAGTTCAGGGTAATCAACTGTTAAAAACATACTGTTCAAAAAATGCTCCAATAAATTGATGTTTTCAAAGTAAATGGATAATCGTTTTTAATAATCGTGATATCAATTATTGACCCAAATAATCGAGATTATGATTTTTGCCATAATCGAGCAGCCCTTACTAGGGCTGCACGATATTGGAAAAAACTGACATTGCGATATTTTCTTCCCCTGCGATATATATTGCGATATGAAAAAATACAGGAATTGAAGAAAAGGCAGTTTTTTTTGTCCGCAAACCATCCTTTCTTGAACTTTAATGCTATACAATTGGTATTTTTTTAACTATATTTAACCGGATGAAGGATTTTAGTCACGGAAGTCTGGATCTTAAGTTATCAGAGCAACAAGCTGAGCTAGCTCGGTTAGCGGCGCCGGACTGCCCTGGAGAAACACACGAAACTACTTTATTCAGTGTTTTTACCTTTAATCACCGGGTCCGTTTGGTTTGGAGATTTGATTGTGATTGGTGGTTCGCTGTGCATGCAGAGCCTGCATGTCACTCACTCAAGTAGCCCTGACATGAGAGTTTTCCTTTTGTAGCAAGCAGCAAAAGAATTGTAACATGACGTGTTTGAGTTCATTTGTTTTTAAATCGCACTTCCTGCGATGTGAATATCGCGCATAAATAAGCGATTATCGTCACGACACGATATATCGTGCAGCCCTAGGTGTTACCATGCATTGTCCTTGGCCTGGTTACATATTTGGATTCCGCTCCTTTGGGTGACATCCAGCTGATTCTTGTGTCCTGGCATTTGAGTGCTCCCATTCACATTATCTTCCTGGGGCACAGCCTGCTGAAGCCATCTGTATCACACATTTTTGTAACTTAGGCAGGGAAAAAACTTCAAAGCTGGGTGTGCTGAGAGACTCATGTATTTTCTTTGTCATGTCAGTTGTCAAGCCTATTTTATCTTATATTTGAACAGTTTCTCCCCTGGTTATTCCAATTCAGGACACAATACCTCATCTTTTTCCTTCCATCAATCAATCATCATGTAATGTTTATTTATATAGCCCAATATCACCGTCTGTACAGAATATGAATGAAATCCATCTTCTCTCTCCTTTGTGTCCCAGGCTGTGGAGGAGTTCCTGGGTGAGGTGCGCAGCAGGGAGCAGCCTCACAGCGCTGGGCTCGTGTCCCAACCCACAGCTGTAAAGTTTCTTATGGCCCGCAAGTTTGACGTCTCCAGATCCATCGACCTCTTCCAAGCATACAAGGTATTGCACTGCATTAAATGGTGATAAAACTGAAATCGGTATTAATTTATTTGATCAGCTACAGGTAAGATATTGAATTGCAAGCTTTGTGATCTCACTTTCTCAATATTGTAATTCTGATTGGAAATAAAAACAACTTCATCAGATTTATTTGGTGGTGTTTAAACTACCCTTTTGTAAAAAAGAAATAAATCAGGTCATATGATACAGGGTTTACAATTTCTTTATGCTGTTCTACTGGCACCCTAACATATGTCACTGCTCTCCACTGTAACATGTCTGCAAGTCATGATAACGATGTGTGAGACCACAAAGGCTTCTGTGCAGATTAAACAGGAGGCAGACATAACGTCATGAACACCCATAACAATCGAATGCACAACAACAATCACTACCTCTGTACTGTGTTGGAAGCATGTTTTGATTGTTTCTTTATCATCAAAATTGCATGAACCTTACAGAAACAATGCACCAAACAAAAAGTCTGACGGACATTTTTATTTACAAGCTTAAATGGACGATATATTTTGTTGCAGTTTGTTTACATGCTTTTCTAGCTGCAAGCTAATGGCACTTGTATTCTCTCCTGTCTCCAAGAACACAAGAATCAAAGAGGGCATCATCAATATCAACCCTGACGAGGAGCCCCTACGCTCTGAGCTGCTGAGTGGCAAATTTACAGTCCTGGTGAGTCACAATTCATGATACACTGAAAATGGTCCACATGCGGGTCATTTAGGGACAGTTTTTTCTTTGTGTTCAAATTCCTTTGTGTCTCTTTATGAATGGAGATGGAGTTAAAGATGGTCTGAAACTGTATACAGTTGCAATCTGAATTGATAGCTGCACGTCTCGGCGAAATGAATTTTCCATTGATTTCTGTGATAACCTGTTAATGCATCCTACCAGCCTGGCCGTGATGCAAATGGTGCCGCTCTAGCGCTCTTCACTGCTCGTCTCCATCGGCCAGACGTCACCACCCACAGAGCGGTGCTGCAGGCCATCATCTATCAGCTGGACAAAGCCATAGAGAGGTGATGCACTTTACCTCATTGTTCTGCTATACTGGAGTACTGCCTTATTTCTAAGTTACTCTCTATTATATTTTATGAAGTCGTATTTATTTGTTATAGCAAGCTTCTTTTGACTATCTTCCACTGTTTTAACTGGAAAATCTTGTTCATTGCTTCCCAGTTTACAAACTCAAAAAGACGGCCTCATATTTATTTACGACATGACCAACTCCAGCTATGGCAACTTTGACTATGAGCTCTGTGTCAAAATCCTCAATTTGCTCAAGGTAATTATAAGAAGCACCCTCTGTTGTTCTCGAATCTGCCTGCCTTCAAGTGCTTGTGTCAAATCCGTCCCCCCCAAACACCTTTCATCATTTCTTCTCTCTGTTATTCCTCTGTATTAGGGCGCATTTCCAGCTCGTCTGAAGTGTGTCTTCATTGTATCATCACCTCTTTGGTTCCGCGCACCTTTTGCAGTCCTCCGCTTATTTGTGCGCGAGAAGCTGAGAGAAAGGGTACGTAGGGCACCTTTTTCAGTTTGACTCACAGTATAACATTGAATATGTGGTTTGGATGTCATTTTAAATGTTTTGGTCTTCTCAATCCTCCAGGTGTGCACAGTGAAAGCTCATGAGTTGGCCGGTCACATCCCCGTCTCCTCCCTCCCTGAACACCTGGGTGGGACGTCCCAGTATAGCCACGTGGCTTGGATCCAGTCCTGCGTTAACGCACACACAAACGCAGATCAGGGCGACACACAAGAACAGGACTCCCGCGACTGTGTGGGGAGCCTGCTGCGCTCCTACAGCTTAGAGTGCAGCAACACAAGCGCAGGCGCTACTCTGTCCCACACCCACATAAACACACAGCTAGGTTCCGAGCTAGCCGTAGCTAACTCTAACTGCTACGACGATACTAATGCTAACCCACACAACCACTGCGGAGTGGTGGAGGGCAGGACTCAAGGCCAGGGGCAGAACCAGCAGAGCCCTCAGTCTGCTGCAAACAGGCGGCAGGGGAACCACCAACACTGGAACGGCTCCGCAGTGAGCGGGGACAACATGGCGGTCAGCGGCTCGAGCCCCAACTTCAACATTAATGGTCGTGGCCGCCAAGCCCCTCCCCAATCAGATACGCCCCCCGACACACCGCTTTCCCATAAAGATGATGGGGATGAAGTGGATGGACAGTTAGCAGACCCTGCCCAAAGCTCTCAGAACGACGATGTTAAGGAGGAGGATGACGAGGAAGAGGAGGAGGAGGAGGAGGAGGAAGATGATGATGATGGGGAGGAGGAGGAGGATGGGGAGGAAGAGGAAGGCGTGCCCCCTTTGCCCCAGAAATCATTGCCTCGACCCCCCCACCAGCCCTCCTCCCAGTCCCCGCCCCTGTCTTCATCGTGGGGTCCTGATGAGGAGGACAGCTGCATGGAGATGTCTGTCCACATGCCGGAGCAGGGAGGCATGAATGTGCCCGATCTGGTGGAACACGTGAAGAGGAAGAAGAAGAAGGGGATTTATCAGGAGTACGAGGAGATACGAAAGGAGCCCCCAGCAGGCACCTTTGACTACTCCAAGTAAGAGATAAGAATATTTTATCAATTGGGCTCATTTGTCTTTATTCTGTGTGCTTCTGTCTCTCTCAACCAAGGGGAAAATAGATAAAAGATAACGTTTTAATATTTAATTCCTCACATTGTATTCTGCCTTAACAGAAAACTGGCAAATCAGATAAAGAACAGGTACAGCGATGTTCTCTGCCTGGACCAGTCACGGGTCCGACTCTGCGAGCTCTGTGATGATGAAGATGAGGTAATCATTTATTCAACTCTCTCTCTCTTTGCTTTAAAAAAATACAAAAAATTGAACCAAAAGTTTTAATCTATTTCTTTTTATGTCTTCATATGTTTTATGCGTGATTGGAAAGCTTAATGCTCGTTGTTTGCCACCTTGGCTTCGGAATATATGGTTATAATGACCAAAACTATTAAGTTCAATTGGTTGTAAAAAAACGAAAATAAAAATCGGTGGTATGGCTTTGGAACAAATGTTGGTATTGGCCACGTAATCTGTTTCATAGTCATTATAATAACTTTTTTATGTGACTCCAGTCTACCGTTGAAACCATTAACTGCAATTATCTGGCCTAAAAATAAACCAAAGTTAAATGTGCTCCTACAGGAGGCAGTAGATTCTAACAGCAGGGAGTCTCACCACGTTTCTGCTGTGTTTTTCAGACACCAGACTACATAAATGCCAGTTTCATGGATGGGTACAAGAGGACCAACGCCTACATCGCAACTCAGGGTGAGCACTTTACTCTGCCATTTACAATTTTTGTTTTGCTCCAACACAACTCAGTCCTCCCGCAGACCTCAGTGGGACCATGACCTGACAGATTTTGTGTCCTTCAGGTCCTTTGCCAAAAACTTTTGGTGACTTCTGGCGCATGGTCTGGGAACAGATGGTACTTATCATTGTCATGACCACCAGGTGAGAATTATTTTACATCTTAGTTTGGAAGTAAATTGTGTGTAAAGGATTTGCAAAAGCTGTGTGTATTAGGGCTGTTTATTGTCAAAAACCAGGCGATACGATGCCTAAACGATCATGCTACAGGGGTGACTATTCAATACATTGCCATATCTTAAGCAACAAGATATATCACATCAACACAAAGTCAACAAATGAGTTCCTTTGCATGAAAACTATTAATAAAAAATGGATACAGTATCACAAACATACTATCGTGAAACTCTCCTATTTCCCTACTTCCCTACATCCTTACTTTGTATACAAAGTGGTAGTCCTAGTAACAGCATATCCTTGATGGGCTGATGATGAGCTAAAGAGATGTGTAACTGTGTCTCAGGGTGGTGGAGCGCGGGCGTGTTAAGTGTGGTCAGTACTGGCCTCTGGAGGATGGAAAGACTGAGCAGCACGGATACTTCCTGGTCAGGAGCACACACGTCCAGGTGTTTCAGGACTTCAAACTCTCTCATCTTGAACTTTACAACACACAGGTACGTCATGCTGACAGCATTTGTACTTGTAATAGTAGATCAATTCTTAATTATGTTAATTTAATTTTTTTTTATAAAGATCTAATCAAAGATAACTCGATATGACACAGCTGCATTTAGTTTGTGGAATTCCTGTCATTGCAATCTCCTCAGTGTGAGAAAAAGTTTTTAGAGAGTACTTGTCCATGGACAAGTGAGTTTGGCAATTTACTTGTCCGAATACATTTTTCACTTGTCCAGAATGGACACATCAAAATTGGGGCCACTGGAATCTTCTTCTTCGCCATCGGTGTTTTACATTTTCCCAAACGCGCAGGACGACGTTTTTTACGACACCGCTAAACGTAAAATGAGCGGTAAGCATTTTACTGCATTCAGCCATAAGGTTGGGTATCGTTTGGATTGTTAAGCGATTCCGGTTTCTACTTTTCGATCCGGTTATTTTCGGTTCTCGATTCCGGTTCTTTGAGAGGGTAAAAATAAGTCCCATGACAAAGGGAGAAAAATATATTTATGAAAACATTAAGATCAAATCTGTATTCCTATTTTACAAATCACCTCATACTGTTTAATTCTCACGGTTATTGAATACAATTATATAAAAAATAATCCTCTGCATTGTTTAGTTAGTTCTAAGTGGTGCAGTTCTGAGAATGTACAATTGGGCCCAGTCTCCTCTGATGCTTACATCTGCAACCTGTGCCTGCTGAGACAGAGTCCAAACCCCACACCAGGTCTTGTTGTGCAACACATGTCCTGCAAACACACATGCTCGCACCTGCCTGTGAGAACAGGGTCGCAACACCACCTGTGCGCGAAACACATAGGCCGTAATAATAGCATTATATTTATAGGCCTACTAGCCTAGCGCGTTTTCTAAACTCAGACCGGTTACACGCGATGTCTCCTGCCAATACACATGGCTCCAGCTTGCCCAGCTGCTCAGCGTGTTTGTAGAAAGTAAATAAAATAGTATTTCATTTTCAATAATGGTGACTTTCTATAC
>NW_011369945.1:19585899-19589172 GCF_000735185.1 Notothenia coriiceps
AGCATTCGATTTTATTACAAGAATGATTTCTGAATTTATTCACTGAAGTATGTTGTCATAGTAAACTCAACCAAAAACAAAAACAAGAATATACAGATAGTGTACGATAGCCTTTACATTGAGACTTTCCGTCATAACATAGATTTCGACAACCTATTCACAACAAAACCAGTTAATATCAGAAAGAGGACTTTGGGAACGCATTTTATGAAATAATGATCAACACGAGTGAAAGTGAAGAAGGTTGTTTTTGAAGGGGCGAGAGGAGGACAGGGGGACCAACAACAATTGACAACAGGGGTCACTGAGCTCCGAACGCCTCATATGTGGACACAAAAGAGACGACACAAAAGACACAAAAGGCACACACGCACACGCACACGCACACGCACACGGCGCCGCAGTTCGACGGACGGCCGAGGTGGGTGACTCGGAAGGGGATTGCCTCGACACCAAAACGTTTACACAGTGACTCCAGGTGCGACGTGAGTATACCGGATTGTAATCCGTGGGATTCAAGCGGGCTAATCACGGGGGTGGACTCGAGTTTAGGTGTCACGTTCACACAAACACACACCACGACTTGCTGGTTCTTACTCTCAGCCTCCCGTCACGCTTTTCTTTCTCTGCTCTCTCTGGAAAAAGAGCGGAGGAAATCTACTTGCGACCAGAGAAGTAGCGGTCACTGTCGAAGGAGTAAAAGAGATTTAGTTTACCGGACGGCGACCGACCAGCCGTACGTAGTCCCCGGCCGCCCTCAACCGCGGGGTAGTGAGAGAGGAGACTAGCCGAGAGGTAAAATAATGGTCTCAAACAAACGTGGAGAATAGGCGCCCGGCCCCCCCCCTAATGGGCACGTTTATTGTCCAACATTTATGAACTCTGAGGTAATATTTTAATGCAGGACTTTTATTTGTATCAGTGTTTTTTTGTGTGTTATTAGTAGCGGATTTGTTTGTGGGCTGAGAGGAAGAGAAAGAGATAAGTTGGAAGTAGGAAAACCATTCCTGCCTGAGGGGACACTCCAGGACAAACTCTATTTGCGTGCATGTACAACATTTGTGTTTGCTATTGGTTTGTTACTTGCGTATGCTGTGCTAAATCTAGGTGTACAATCCTTCACCGCTGTGACGCTGTTCTCTGTGCCACCCATGCGCTATGATTACAGCCTGGCAAAGCAAAGGGGGCAGTCTCTATGTGTTTGCTTTATTTATTTATTTATTTCTGTGTGTGTGTGTGTGTGTGTAGCACAGCATAGGCACAGCTGGGGGAAGAGGAATTTGGGCTTGCACCTGCACGGGGATAATTAATGTGGACGGAGTGGTCCCGAAATAAATCAGTGCCTCTCGCAGCCTCAACAGGACTTTTCTGTTTAGGGTCAAAATCTTCCCACTCTGCACTGGATTAATCATGCCTGCAGGCGGGGACCAGGTACAGGCGGCAGGGACGCAAGCTGTATTTGTGTGTGTGTTTGTTAGTTTTTTGTGTGTGTGTGCGTCCGCGCCCCCTCACAGAGAAGCTGCGAGGCTATTTTCTCCCCCTCCGCACCTCCATCCTCTGCATTGTAATCTCTTAGAGGACAAACAAAACAACAGAAAGTCATAATTTCCACAGTTGTATAATTAGCCCCACCCTTTTCGCTACAGTGATGAATAGGGGAACCTTTTGTTTGCATTTGTCATGCTGCGGTGGCATTGTCACAGATGTGAGAGCGTGTGATGCAGAGGTGCGGGGGGTCAATGCATGCAGGGATGGGTGTGAAAGCAGGTTTATGATGAGATGTTTCTGTGTGTGTGTTTTTGGGCCTCTAGCAGTTTCCTGTCCTTCTCATTTTTCTTTGTACATATATTTGCTTCCCCGGTCCACAGAATGCTTATCTGCACCTCTCGCTGCAATCTCTGACAGCTGGTCTGCTGTTCTAGTCCAGCACAGATATACGTCCTCCTCTGTTCACTCCTATCTGCCAGACTGATAGCCTCTGATTGATCTCATCACCTCCCTCATCTATTATTCATGCTACCTTTCCTGTCCTGATGAAGGAAGAAGGGCAACAAAATGGAAAGGAGACACTACCTGTTTGCTCGGACCTCTGTGTGGCTTGTAGGCAAAGAAACAAGCCTACTGACAATTAGGAAGTCATTTTTTTCCCCCCAGCCCCAAACGTGTGTTTGTAGATCTCCCCATCCTGATTGATCTGTATAATGGAATAGAATAGGTTTAGAATTGCCGCCCCATGGGGGTGCACAGAGATGGGCACAGGGACAGAGAGACATGTACTTACGGCTGTTTGGGGAGGAAATTAATGGTGCATTTTTTGTTTTTATAATGTGATTTAATGATGCAATTCGTCTAATAAAAAGAACATTTTTTTAACATTTACACACAGGGAAACCCAGTGGGCCAATACAAACATCTCACTCGTCTCACCCACTCAGAGCGCTGCAGGCCTTTTTATTGCATTGTGATGGATGATTTCAGTTTGGCATTTTTCACCGCTGCGCAACACCCAAACACACCCCCTCCCCATTTGAGTGCATAAGGAGGCCATCCTATATTCACAAAGCCGACATCTAATGCATATTGAGTGTGTTTTGTAAAGGATCATTTGATGGTCTTGTAAATGAAGCTTTGCCTCTCAGCTGCTAATTTAACCACATTCCATCTCATTAGAGAGGCGAAGGAGAACAAACGGCAAACGCATTCTCTGAGAAATGAACCCTTCTTTGATTTCAAACCGACATCTCGGCTGCGCAAATGCCAACAGTTTAAGTAATGCCATATTAAAGGGAGTAATCGAAAAATGCAGGCTTCCCTTACAGTGTCTGATTCTTTATCTACCTATCTTTAACTTTTTTTTTTCTCCTACCGCCCCTCATGTTTCCCCCACCTTCCCACCCTGTCCCTCTATCGCTTTAGAGGATGTGCAAGTGTATCTGGTTTCTGAAGCGTTTAGCACCTTAGCCACAAAACCCGGACAGGAAGCCCACTCTATTTGCTATGTATCAATTGCTCTGAACAACACTCCCCTTCAATCTGCAGCTGGCTCAGCACACACTCCTCACATACCTGCACATGCAAGAGCTCAAGCAAACGTGCAAATGTGCAAAAGGATTTTTCCTGTAACGTTTAATACCGTGAATATACTGTAACCATGCATGTAGTCGTGGACAATAGTACGCGCACACACACACACACACACACACACACACACACACACACACACACACACACACACACACACACATACACAGCTGCAGTTGGGTAGAGCTTCCT
>NW_011369945.1:19589388-19597022 GCF_000735185.1 Notothenia coriiceps
CGCGCACACACACACACACACACACACACACACACACACACACACACACACACACGGAGAATCTGACCTTGGTTCCAGTCAGTCCCGGGGTTCATCCTTCGGCCAAGCTGGCAAGTCAAATGGGTCCGGCAGCCAAGACAGCAGCCCGGCCACTGCAAGGCTGCTGTCATCTGTTACACTGAGAAGCACACGGTGTAGAGAACAAGAGAAATCAAGTGTTTAAATATAACATTACAGAGCGGTAATGGAAACAGGAGAGTGTAGGCTTGGTGCTTGTCCTTATTTGTTGTATGTGGGAGTCTAAATGCAGGTGTGCGGGCCTCTGCATTTCTTGCATGTTAGCACAAATGTATGCATCTGTGTGCGTGCAAGTGTGTATACGACTTCACACAGATGTCTACATGCAAATGTGTGCGTTTGCATGTGTGTGTGTCTGTGTGTGAGGGAGCAGAAATAAGCGCCTGAGGTGATGCCTTTTGAAAGGCACTTTAGAAATTAAAGCAGTGCCACTGTTCTGTAATGGGGCTTAAATGATCCAGAAAACACAAGATATATTGAGCATTTAATGAAACACACAGCACACTCCCTAATTCTGCTCTCACCAAAGTGTCTGCCAAGCCTGCTGTATGCCACACACACACACACACACACACATACATACACACATACATACATACATACATATTTATCACATGTTATGATATGTATTCACTTTTATCTTGTTTTAATTAATGCCAATATTTATCTTTTAATAAATGCATTGAATACATATATTAAACACAACTTTTTTTCAATTTTTATAATAATGGGTTATCATTTTAAATTAAATCTGTTCTACTGCCAATACGCTATACCGGAATGGAGACCAAAACAATACTCGCTATATATAGACATATGTTTTGACCAAGACCACACAATTCTAGAAAGATACATTTTGTATAAAAAATTTAGTAACATTTGATCAAAAAAGAACTTGGTCTTTATTTAGCAAAATTGTCATTGAAGTAAGAAACTTCCGGACTCAGAATAGAATTTCCATTCAATCAAAACATTAATTGTCACCTTTCAGTTCACAATAGTTTTTACGGACACATTTTAAGCGTCTTTGAGCACTAGGAAAAGCACTATATGAAATGTATTTATTCAGCACTGATCGCTGTGCTCTTGGTGGGTCCTGTGTGGTCAGCGAGGCTGCACACCACATCGGTTAATTCAAGTAGCTCCCCTATACGTTTCACTGCATAGAGGAGAAGCAGTCACTTTCTTCCTCAATGTCCTTTGTGGTTTGGCCATACATTAATAATGTAAAGGTAATGATCTCTAGACTAAAGGCCCTGTCCTGTCTTGTCTCCCCTGCCTCCCTCTCCCTGTGTCCGTCCCTCCCCCCTCTGTCTGTAACCCGGGTCGTGCTGAAGAGGGGATGATTGTTGGCCGAAGAGGGTGAGTCAAACGGTGGAATTCCTGGCTGTGCTGTAGAAACAACGCAGCCCCGTTTTGCCTCTTTGATTACTTGAGGAAAAGGGAAAGGAAGCAAAGAAACATTCTGAGAAAACATCTCCTCTCTGCCTTTCCTCTGCCTCTGAAGTTTGGTCTTACAGAATGATGGATGAGTAACTTGCACTGTGGCCTCCGATGTCCTCTCTTCTTCCTCTCTCCTTATCCTCCTCCTCTTCCTCCTCCAGACACACACACTCGCAGACGCCCAGTGTTAGCGAGTGATGGATGGGGAGCTGGCAGTGTGGCAGTAATAGCAGACACCCAGAACTACACTGCCACTTATTCATTTGTCTCCGTATTCACATCTTTATTTATGTCTGTCCACATACCAACATCTACATTTAGGTATACTTCATGAAGAAAAGGAGCTTTTCTTACAAAAAGTGTGAAACCCAAATGTTTTTGTCTGAACTAACACTGCATGCGGGACTTTTCCTGCTCAAAATACACAGATATTAACGGATAAACATTGTTTATATTATTGCTTTCTATAGGTCCTTACTGTAGCGGTGCGGGTTTGGACCTGACCCTCGGCCCTTTACTGCAGATCACCCCCAAAAGAGAAATTCAGTATGGAGTTTTTAGAAGTTTATTAAATATATAATGACATTTCACATTGATGATGATATACCTTTATCCTGATTTAATTTAGACCAGGTTTATGTCCTGAGTTTTACACTATAAACATTTGAATTCATTCTTCATATCTCTGTCCTCCGAGTTCGGGTTTTGAAAAATGTCCGGCTTACAGGAATGATGGACAGCAGGCCGCTTACACAACATTACACATTGTTAATCATGTTCACATTGTCTGAGAGGGGGGGAGAAGGGGAGCAACGGCACAGAGATGAGATGGAGAAGAGGAGAAGGACGAAAAAAGAAGAGGAAAAGGGGGGTAGTGGAGGCAAGAGAGGAAGGTTGGAAAGCCACAAATAACTACCATCAATCATTAAGCAGTCAACATTTTCACATGTTACAATGGCCTGTTATTGGCAGCAGCCTGAGAACTGTGTGTGTGTGTTTGCGTGTATATGTGTGTGTGTGTGTGTGTGTCAGTTTGCTCGGTGTTGCCCAGCCCGGACTTCTCTCGCTTTCTCACTGTCTTCGCCTCTCCTTAAACTGACGGCACAAACAACAACAGTTGAAAAATCACCCTCGTCAGCAGTTAGCTGGCAGGTGTGTTAACTCCCCCAGTACCAAATTAGGATGTGCAAGATTGCAGAAACACCTCGGCTCTCATATCTCCCTTTTTAATCACAAACATTTACATGAGCCTGGATGGAAACACACATTAGGCTTTAGCCAAAGGGTTTGCTTTGGACACCGGGCAAGGCTTTGGATCACACGCAACCCTCCAAAAACAAACTGGATCTCTGCCCCGCGGCTGAGAGCATAACCTCAGGTCAGCCTCGTCTGGGGAGCTGTTACCTTGTGATGTATTGAAATGTTATTGCCCAAAATGTAAGTTAAACTGCATATCAAATCATCCAAATGTGACATCTCCCCTGATGGAACCAACATATATAATTTAAGTGATGTTCTTTGGGGAAGTTGCATACAAAGCACAAACTTATTCTGCAGTTTATATTACCGTAATAATTTTCTTAGTTGGAAAAAAAAATATTCCTTGAGAAAGTAGTCCCCCCATGGTCCATAGAGACACATGAAGGACGTTGTGTTCTTGAAGTCTTATTTCTATAGGAGTAAATCCTTCCTCATGTATGATCTGCAGTCTTTTGGTGTGTGAGTGTCTGTGTGTCATTACGTTGATGGCCGTGAGGATTATAGAGAATCAACACTAGGGGGTGCTCTAGGTTTGTCCAGCCAACTGTTGAGGCTTAATGCTGCTGAAAGCTCCAGGTGTGTGTGTTTGTGTGCATGCAGATGTTGTGCACTTGCTGTCCAGAGAGCGATCCCATTTGAAGCCAAGAGTCTTTCTTCCTTTCTCTCCCGTTACCATCACACCGCATCCTGCCACGAGACCCCTTTATCATTAACTCTGTGTGTCCGGTTATGCGTCTGAATGGGCAGAGGTTAAGTATCTTAGTTACAAAGTATTCCGTTATAATAGAGTTAATAGATGAAGGTTTTTCAGGAATTGGGTCCATTGCTTTATATTTAGTTACTTAATGCCATCGAATATGAACAAACATGCTGAGTGGACATAAGTGAACGCACTAATTGGATGTTTGAGAGATATCAGTTTAGTCTTGCTCAGGCAGTTTTAGAATGAGCAAGATGCACTAATTCTGTCTTTATTGATGCACTTTTTGTCCTTTCTGCGACTCAAACATGAACAACACAGTTCAGGAGGTTTTCGATGTGTCTTCTCAGTTTCCTCAGTGTAAAAAAAAATCCTGGTTTCAGACCTATTACCTCTCTGTGACGGCCGTGTTGGTTTCATTACGAAGATTAGGTTACAGACAGTCATTCAATCATGCAGCCTTTAGCAGAAACGGACTGTGATTTAGCTGTCCTCACAGACGCACAGCGTTCATGTGGAGGTTTATATGCACATTTCCCTGTTCTGGCACGTTGTCCGCACACACTGCTTCTTGTTGTGGAATTTTCCATCTTTGCGGGATCTGATTCCTTCCCTTTAATTTCTATTGAAACAGCACAAACCCTCTCATTGACCTCCAGCTCTATTGTTGTGGGGTTCACCTCCTGTGGCTGAGAAAATATCATAGTATGATGATTAAATTGGACACATGTTTTTCACAGAAAGAGCTCCAAAATGGCAGCATATTGAGAGTGGCGTCTGCTGATATGTGAGGTCTTGGTGAATTGCATTTGTATGTCTGTCTGTGTGTTTGTGGCCAGACTGTGTGACTGGTAGAAGCAGCGCCCAGGGCATTGTGGGGGAAAGAAGACTGTGGCATGGCGTGGTGAGGCATTCCCACTCCATCAACACTCAGAATGATTGTGTTTCAGTCCCAAGTTTGTGGTATTTTGAGAAAATAAAAAAATATTTAGCTTGTTTTTTCCCTGGGAATATTTGCCCTTTATATTAAAGACAAGATCCTACATACATTGTATTCCTCATTTTAATTCTCTGAGGAAAAATGTAAAATAATCACCTTAAATCTAAACTTTGGACAATAAGTCTTGTTGTGAGGATTTCTTATAAACATATTTCACGTAACAACAATTATTAAATAACTTTTCTATAAATCCTTTACAAGTGAACATTTGAGAAAAGAGAAAACATGGTCATGCAGTACATTTGACATTATTTTATTATAATTCTTACAATACCGAATACTACAAATATTTATACACAGTTTCTATCATTTCCTTGGACTTAGATCTTTTTCTCAGCGTCGATTGAGGAAGTGTTTAATCATTGAAGTGCAGCAGTGAGGGCTGCAGAGACGCCGCTCATGTTCACGCTCCAGATGAAAGACACAGTAATCCTGAACATGGATGTGTAGTAGAAATGCATCTGTTCATTGTCAACCTGTAGGGATGTTGAGTGATGATGCACCTCACTCTCCTCCTCCTCCTCCTCCTCTTCATCCTCCTCCACAGTCACTTTCCGACAGACCCCCCCCCTCCCCCCCTCTCCGCAGAACATGGGGGAGAATCACGGAAACACACAGCCAGATTATTCACCGCGCACCGTTATTGAATATGTGACTAACACACTGAGAATCGCTCTGGGAAATCAGATTAAAAAAATGAATTATTTATAAGGACATGGAATGCCGGTCCGATAGGGCGGAGAGAGTGGAGGAATACACCTACAATAAACCCAAACAACATTACAAGTTTGATCATGACACCCCACTGTAGTTATTCATTCTTATAATGCTCACAAATGTTCCCCTTTATATTCTGATATTGAAATATGACTCATGGTAAAATTACACGGTAAAAGTGTTTTATTATTTTTGTTTAAATGATATTACCTACGTTTTCTCTGCTCCCCACCACACGGTCTAAAGACAGTTTGATATATTTTCATCTATGTTATAAAGCCGGATATTGAATCAGTTAAACCACTTTTGTCTCTATTTCTGTGGAAACTCCCTGCTGCACACTTTAATACAAATACAATACATGAAATGGAGATTAAATATGATGCATGGGTAGAAAAATCCCACTTAAATCCCTTATTATAAATGTGTTAACATATGATTTATGATTTGGAAATGAGTATCAGTTCTTCTCATTCACGATTTTACTTCATACAATACATTTCATTAATTTTCTAATGGACATAAAAGTATAATAATAATTAGATGGACACATTTAATAAGAAGAAAGGGAGCTTGACTACTACAGGCTGATAATAATGGAGGACAACATCGCTCTTTGCTTTCCATTATAGTAATAGATAAGCATTTAAAAAAAGAAAAGGAAAACACTCAGAGCGATATTATCTCTGAGTGTCAACACTGCGCTGGCATTTTCTGAGCGGGTTCTCAAATGGCTAGGCCAGGAAGTGCCTCGTCAGTCTTTCCGTGTGTATTTTTACGTTCACACACTCGTCCTTCAAATCGCTCGTCTTCCTCTCTTTCTTTAAAATATTTTACAGTTTCCTCAAATTTGTTATTGATGTAAAAGTCTATTTTTTTTGTTTTCCCCTCTTAAACTTGCATTTTCTGTCTGCTGGATGTTTCTGCTTATTTAGTAAAGTGCCACTCACCTCCATCCCCGTCTTCTGTTGGAGAGGCAGCGTGCGGATGAGCAGTTGCACCCTCACTGAAGCTTTGCCCCCCCTCTCCTTTTGCATCTTTTTCTGATGTTTTTGAAAATGTATTTTGTATATCTGGGTAGTTGTAAATTCCTTCTTACTGGTTGGTCTTTCATTCTCAGTCGTTCTCTCTTTCTGCTCTTTGACAAGCAGCCAATGTGCTGACACGAGGAAGCGTTTAGGCGTGCGGAGATGTGCCAGAGTATCCCTGCCTAAGTGATCATTCTTTTATCTGATCCTTTTTTTTTTCTCTAGTGCTACAGACAATTTTTTTTCCATTCTTTCGCCTCTCTCTTTCCCTTTCACTCTATTTTCTCCTCCTGCTTTTGACGCTGTTGCACAATCTCTGTTTACCTCAAATTCATGCATCCACACACCTACCCCTGCCCCTGGCCTCCAGTGACAGGTGTGGTTTGAGTCATGCCGGCTATCAAAGGTGAATGAGGTTGTGCTTCTCTCACCTCTCCCCCAAGGGCCAAACCACACATCCCTCAGGGGAGTTCCCGGGAGTTTCCAGTATGAACACACAGAGGTGCGAAATAGAAATAATTCACATCTGGAGCTAACTCTCTCCTCCTTTTCTTCAACAGTTCTTCATTGTTCCTCTTTGACTTTTCGGCTTTCTTGAAGATATTTTAGGCGCTTCTATCGTGTGAGCAGCTCCGGATTTAAAGTCTTTAAAAGCTGAAAACATTTCCAAGACTGGACATCATTGTCAGGAGGTCTTGGGAACTTAACAACAATTTGTTCAATTGTCATTTTATTTTTTACATCAGCTTGAGTTCACTTTTGAATGCAGTTGTTTTTAAATGAAACAGACTTGTGAGGGCATGCTTGCCTTTTGGACTTGTTCACCACAGGGGGCACAAGGAGCACGCCACAGCCCTTTTAGATATAATGTCTGCCTCTGAGCTCAGGGCTGATATTCAGCCGTGCTCCCCATAACCAAAGGTGTGTGATGGGAGTGGGAGTAAGAGGGGAAGGATGAAGGAGTATTCACATCAGCAGAAAGTTGTTTTTCTGTGGCCTGGAGATTCTATTTAAAGTGGGCTGGGATGGGGGGGAAATGGGGGAGCAGACTTGGAGTGGTCCACAGCCTGGAGAGACGGAGGCAGGATGAAGGAGGGTGGTGGGAGAGGGGGGTGTGCCCTCTGTTTTTGGTTTTGAATGAGGTTGGAATGTGCGTGTGTTTGCATGCATTGGACGAGGATCCATGAGGGTGCCTTGCTGCGTGGGCACGACTGTGTGCGAGTATGCCCATGCTTGAGTTTGCGTGTGTGTGTGTGTTTGTTTGTTTGTTTGTGTGTGTGTGTGGCTGAGGTATTAATCTTCTTTGTCAGTGGAGCACAGATGCAGGGCCCTTCCAGCAGCACAAGCCCGGACTCAGCAGTCTGCGCTGGGCTCTGGGAAGGAGGCATGGGGGGTAAGAGGGGCCTTT
>NW_011369945.1:19597058-19668328 GCF_000735185.1 Notothenia coriiceps
CTGGAGAATCACAGAACGGCCGGTCGTCAGCGGGCCGCTGACGGCCGGTACCGCCCTTTATTTTAATTTTAATAATAACTTCCTTTGATCAAAAGCAAGTACCGGTCAAGGCTGCAGCCAGAGGATGATCTGCGTTTATTCCTCTCTACATTGCATCCCCTCATCATCCGCCTGTGCACATCGAAGATGCGGACTCTGTAATAAGGAGGCAAAGCTGACGTTGACGTTCAGTGTGTTGCACACACACCGAGACAGTCACGAGACAAGAAGAGAGAAACAGTCGGAGTCATTTCAAATGGCGTGCTCAAAAAAGAGAAAGGTAGACAGCGAAAACAGAGCGTTTAATGACATGTTCTCTTACTGGACCTCTTTGAAATACAATTGAATACCCCTGCATTATAGCAACAACAACAATAATAATAATAATAGCAATAATAATTGGGAGGCGGGGCGCGGCTGTTCTTATGTTCTCTGAGGGGAGGCTCACCTTCCCACACTTTGAAAACCCCTGGTGTATTGGATCCAAATGTCCCAGTGGGATTTAATATACATAAGAAAGCAAGTTATACAGTAATATATTAATACATGATGAGTTACACCACCGTTTCTTAACTTCAATGGTGGGAAATATAAATCTTTCCATTAGTTCTTACTTGACGTGCCTATATGTGACTCCTCCAGTAAACGTAATTAACAGTATTGATTATCTCCGCCTGACCCATCCCAGAAATAGAAAAATATGGCTTTAGTGAAGTAACATTTTACAGGAAGGTGATGGGTTTTGGTCAGCGATGCGACCTTGAGACGGTGTGAAAAATCTATGCTGTGGTCTTAGTGCTGCCTGCCACGAGAGGTGCAATGAACTGTGTTATTATTACACTGTTGTTATCCCCAGTAGTCCAGCAGTAATCTGATATTAGTGTTGATGCCAGTGTTGGTTTTAATAATCTTGTTGCAGTGTACATCATACAGTATTTTTTTTGACATTGGAACCTTACACATTAGAGTATATTTGTTTTGGTTAATCCTCGCTCTGTGAAATGTCAGAAAATAGTCAACATTACTAAGACAGTTTATAGTTGGTGATACATTTCTTTTAATAGTACAAATGTGAGCCTTGTGTTGTTCGAGTTACATTCAGGGGGTTCATGGGTCATTAGGACTCATCATATTTTTCTGAAAAGGGAATGAGAAAATATTTAACAGGATAAGTCAGGAAATCACCAAATCAGCAAGGATTGTATTTAAAAAAAAAGAAGCATTTTTGCTTTAGAATGACTTAAAAATGTGTTTATTAAAAACAGATTTGACCATTGATAGATCAATCTATAAGTTATTTGAACTCTATGGCTGTCTGATAAAGCGGCTTGAAAATACAATACAGAACCCGTGTTGGATATTCTCTTCTTACATATTTGGGTGCAAAAGTGATTATTATTTGAATGCTTCAATTAGTTTGAATGCATTATATTTAAAGAATAATGCTTAACTAACAGTCACTGTGTTTGCATGTGGTGTGTTACAAGATAGCAACGGTCGGCTAATCATAATATTTGAAATAGGGGTGTTTCCTCCTTGATCCGCTTGTTTTACACACTGTTCTCGTTTCCTCTGCACTTTGTCCGTGTGTTCTCAGACCCCCTGAGGAATAGCCAGGCATTTGTGAAAGTATTGATTGATGAATCTATAAGATTATGCGTATTGACTGATATTGACGAGTGAAGATTTGATCAATGCCACGCTCTTATACACACTTGTACTCTTGGGGATTTGGGGAAAGTGTCCGTAGAATGAAAATGAGAGAACGGGAACAAATAGAGCTGAAGAACGGCTGACAATGATGGAGTGGTGTGACGGGAACAAGAAGCATGGGAGAATTCACCGTTTGAACTACACATGTGAGTGTGCTGTGGGGGCAGCATATGTGGGCGTAGAGATAAGTGTGTGAGGGCTCATGCAAACGTGAAGCAGTATGTAAGTATGTACGCGTCTCAATGACCAGGAAGGCAAGGTGCTGACTGTCAGCGGGCATACGTGTGTGTATATGTGAGCCCGAGTGTTTCTGTGCGCGTTTGATGGATGGGCTGGCAGGGCAAGGCCGCGGATAAGAGTGCAAACAAACTGGGTAATAAATGAGAGCGACAGAGGAGCAGTGATGGGGCCCACTCCCCGGCCCCTGATGCATGCCGACCAGCAGCGGCAGCCATTTGTATTAGAGAAATGAGGAAGCTGTCACTGGGATGAAGAGACAGCGTTCATCCTAAAGAGGAGAAAAGGTCTCTCTCTCTCTTTCTTTTCCACTCCCTCCGACTCTCTTCTTGGCTCGCACACACACAAACACACTTGCACTGTGGATTTGAGCTCAGTGGGGGACTAATCAGGGCGACGTAGGGTGCTAATGTAGGCCATAATGAGTGCAGTGCTCAGTGACACATTGCAAACCACCAGCTCCGTTAGGGGAAGGCTCAGTGGTGGAGCTGCAGCTTGACGCGCACACGCACACGCACACGCACACGCACACACAGAAAACACACAGAGAAAACACACAGAGAAAACACAGGTGTAACTCCAAGCCTCGAGTCATCTGGGGACAACAGTTAACAACAACCAGGGGGAGGAGGAGAGCGGGGAAGTTTTTGTGGAAGAAGTTGAAGTGAGCACAACTAGTAAATAAGTATTTTACCAAGGTTTCAGAGAAGACTATAATTGACAAAACAACACTTATCCAACAGCTTTAGATAATACTGGCTTTTCAGAGTTTACATTCCGAACATGTGATAAGATAAGAACAAAAAACAAAAAAACACAAATAAAATACTGTGTATGAAGTCACTTATTTAAGTCTTTAGTAGAACATTATTTAGCTTACGAATGTTACTTCCNCCTCGCGTCCACACACACTCGCCCACAGACACACACAAACACACGCACAGCTTGGCAAGGACACCTTCCAGCGCAGGATATACCGATATCCACGCTTCCGCCACCAGATCACCATAGTCCCACGCATTGTCACACACACACACACACACACACACACACACACACACACACACACACACACACACACACACACACACACACACACACACACACAGCCCTGTTGAGTCACACGCTTCATCTGTCTCCCAACAGGGGGAGCCGGGGAGCATCTGCCGAAGAGTCGGAGAGGAGAGGCAGCCTTACAGTAAGAGAAGGAAACATTACAGCACTCACATACTGCATAATCATAGACAAACAGAGGAAATATCACCGCATGGGTGTGTGTTCCACATTGACTACAAATGAAGTAGAAAAAGGGAAAGCAAACTAGCAATTACATGCAAATGCACATTTTTGAGGAAACAATCTGCTTTTTTTGCGGCCTGTTGGAACATTGCAATACAATACTCTTTCAGAAGTTTGCACTCCGAAAACTTTGGTGGCTGTGACTGAGACGTATTGATACAGAAACATAAGAACAAAGATGTAGCTATTAAGTGTGGATTGTTGCAGAGAAGTTGTAAAGCAAAAAGAGGAACATCTGCCGGCACTGTGCGTTATACAACAGTCCATTAAGTCTTGCTCGAGATAATAAGCTTTTGTCTGTTTGTTTCTTTTCTTGTTTTGTTTTCCTTCCATTAATGCCTGTGCTCACATCTCAAAGCATTCAAAAAGTCCGGGACAAAGAGACATGGACGGAAGTAGCGTAACATGTTCCCCCATTGGTTATTTATATAATTCATTAATGTATTTAAATCCTCTCGCTCCTGTTGACATTGAACAAGACAGAAACAGAATTGATGGGAATTGCAGCAATTAGCAAATGAGCTCTAGGATGTGTTGCTGTTGGAGCTGTGTTTGGTGCTGCATCGGGGTGCTGGGGGTTGCAGTATGAGTGTGTGTTTGGGGGTGCGGGGGGGGTATGGTGTGTGTGTGAATGTGGTGCGCTGCCAGGTGTGAGTGGGGGTCTGTGGCAGTATATTTATTAGCGGCTGTCAGGGAGGTGACACTTTGATGAATGGTGCCGAGTAATCAGGGCTGGGCTGTGACAGGCTGCACTCACAGCCTTCTACCTGCCAAACAGCCCAATCACACACACTCATACACACACACACACGCGCATGCATAGGCACACGAACAAGCGTGTTTATATGCACGCACCAATGCTACTGTATGTACAAACACAACCTCCTGTAAAATTCCTGAACTACGTCATCAAACTCTCCTCATCCTCCCCTCCTTTAACCTCCCTTCCTCATCTCCTCAAGTCCTTTTATACGAGACTCTCTCATCACAGACTCCTCTGCCATGGCACTGTGATTTTCATAACCTTTAATGACATAAAAATGATGGAGCACATTTTTCCAAAGATGAATGAGAAGGATAAACTGGGTCGAGATGGTTTGAAAAGACAAAGAGACGGAGAGATTTGGGGTGAAAATGTGCAGAGCTTTTGTTTTTTTTAATTGCTGGTGACAGACAAGGTAGCCTTAATTAGTCCTCGTCTCTCTCCTGTTGTTCTGCAGGGTCATAATTATGTGACTTTTTGCTAATTAGTCAACTGCCGACTAACTCATACTTTCCCTATAGGATCAGAATTACGCTTGGTTTGGTGAGCGGGAGAATTTAGCCAGTTTGGTAAATAATTACACACATTTTCCATTGTGTTTCCCCCATTCAAATCTATCTTCTTTTCCATGTAGACAATGTCAATTTAGAAATGTCCAAACAACTGAATAATCAAGCAACTATTACACGCTGTCCTTGGAAAGAAACCACAGCAAATATTGTATTACAACTCAAATAAAAAATGGAAATCATTACTTCTCAGCAAGCTTCTAATGCTTCCAAACCAGCAAGTAATGGGAGGTTGTAATCAAATAATTTAACTGAGGTTTGGGTTTCCAAACAGTTTTCCACTGATTCTATCGACAGACCACAGTCTGGCTCTTTCAGAAAGGAGACAGGGGGGGGGCAGGCAGGGGGTGAGGGGGAAACTCAGGGAGAAACTTGGACAACAGAGAGGAGAGAATCACAGGATATGAATGAAGAGAGGAGAGGAGAAGAGTAGCAGGGTGTGTGTGTGGGTATTTTTTTTTTCTCATTGGAGCTTTGGTAGGTAGGACCTGCTCACACACACTTACTCTACAATACACTGTCCTCGTACCTTCTGTAAAACATTCAAAATGCATAGGGCCATTCCTCTCCTCCATTTTTCCAAGTATTCTCAATTTTCTTTTCACTCAAGGAAAAAAAACCCTCCTTCCTAAGCCATTTTTTAAAGCCCTGAAATCCAATTTTTCCAGTGCCAATGGTGTGAGATAATTTCCCCAGTCCACTTTTCTGGAATCAAATATAATTTTCTTGACTGTGTAATCAGTTTTGTTTGTTTGGTTTCAGGATATTTGGACAAATGTATAAATAAAACACTCTGAACCGTGTCATCATTGCAACCCATTAACCAATTTGAGAAGATTTCCTAAATGAGACGTTAGGACAGGGATTTTCAGCTGTGGCTTGAGGCTTATTTTGCTCAGTGGAGAAAATGTCCAGCTGAAGTTAAAAGTACATCTGACTGTTAAAGAAGAGATCTGAGGTTGCATTTTGTGCAGTGAGAGATCTAACTGAATACAATAATACCTAAACAGCCTAATCGTATGAAAGGAACATAATTAATGACTGAATGAATGAACTGGCAGAGCAATTCACTCTTTCTCTCTCTCCTCTGTTCCTCATCCTCAGAGGAGGATTCCCTGCCAGGTTGAGTGAACATTGACGGAGTAACACTTATTTTCTCCGTCACACCAATGGAAATCAATTGGGTGGTAATTGCAGTATTTGACCCCTCTCCTGTCTCCAGCACATTCCATCTCCTCTTTGTCTACACATCCTCCGCACTGTGACCATAAAGATGAGCCCGGAGACAGTCAATTCATTTTATACACCGGGCATTTTCCCTCAAACTTAACAAGACTATAGTGATATATTTCATCACTCCTGATACAAATCTGAGAGGCAGACGAAAGACAAACTGGAAAAAGAGAGTGTGGACCAAGTTGTCAAATGTAGTACAATAGAAGTCAGATGGAGAAAAGGTTTACAGAAGCTTATTATTTCAGCTGCCATCTGTGTGTGTGTGTGTGCGTGTTTGTGTGTGTGTTTTCTCTTTTATGTGTTTGGGTTGGAGATGGCTGGTCAGATGGGTAATGAGTGACCCTTCCTCCCTGGCATGGTTCTGTTGTCACACCAGTATTAATCTTCCTACATCACACTCTCTCTCCGAGCCGACAGTAGGCCTCTTGGGGTCACACACACACACACACACACACACACACACACACACACACACACACACACACACACACACACACACACACACACACACACACACACACACACACACACACACACACACACAAGCAAGCAGTGATGCATGAGCGAGGTGGCAATGATGAATGGAGATGTTCTTAAGATCTGTTTAATAAGTGTTAGGCAGGGCCTCGGTGAGAGCAGTGGGAAGAAGAAGAAGAAGGCATATTCATATCTGCAAATGGAGCCCGACTCACTGGGGCCGGAATTACTGTCTATTTGACTTCACACTCCTCACCAGGAGAAGATCGCAGAAATAAGTAAAGGCTGGAATTAAATGTTGGGATGGGAAGGAGGGTAAGAAAGGTTGTGCATTTTTAAGTTATTTGCAAACACGCTTTTTTCATTTCAACAGCGTATCTATCAACTAAAATGCATGACTGTAGCAGGTTCTAGAGTGGCCCCACCTGTTGAAAGTGTGTGTGCGTGTGTGACTGCTGGAGCTGGGAGAGGTTGAAGGTGTGAGAAGTGTGCACATTTAGAATCAACCTGACAGGCTGTCAGGATTAGACGTGCGTGACATTTCAAACAACCTGCTAATAACCATTGTACATATGGCGTTAACACATTCATGTCAATCAGTGTAATACATGCACACATCATTCTAGCTTGATTAACAAGTGCTCTGATTATTACAGATGTCACACGATGTGAACATCTTTATCTTTCACAAATCTCTATGAAAAGTGGAGCAAGCATAATTACCCTGTTATGAGACTGTGTTCAATTGAACTGCTGCCTTTGACTTCTGCACTTCAGAAATGACTGTAACAAAGTCTAATGTTGTTAGGAGAAGAAGCTGGGTCACTGATACTTCATATCTAGCATTTGAAGTAAGATCACTTGCGTTGTAACCTCAAAATAAAATATGTCAGGCATCTTAATGTATTTTAAAATCGTGCAGTGAAGCGGCTGTGTGTATGTAAATGTATCGGTTGCAGAGCACTGTCTCTGTCATGTACTCCTGTGATCTAATCTCTTTATCCGTCTAGAAGTGTGTATTTGCATGTCTTTATCTTCCCATCCATTTAAGTTATCTCCTCTCCGTCCCTGACAGAAGTCCCTCTCTTTTATTTTTTCTCTGGTTTCGGTCTCTGTTAAGAGCCTGGTCATGGAAGCTTGGTCTCTGTTGTCTGACAGCTGCTGCTGCGTGCCTTTTTTCTCTCTCCCTCCCTCTCTTCCCCCTCTCCTCTCCTCTCTTCTTTTTTAAACACGCGTCCTCATTTCTAAACTATCTATCATGCTGGCAGGGCCAGTGGGGCCTTTAAACTGTGGGATTGGCACTTTCTCAGCTGCTGAGCTGGAAAAGGCGGCTGCTTGCAGACGGAGACACAAGCGGTGGGCCAGCCTGCTGCAGGCAGAGGAACAGGAGGCAGCCTGTCTGAACGCAGGTGGACTGACGGTGCTCCTCCACCTTCTGAGTGTGTGTATGTGTGCACCTCCCAAGCTTTTGTGCTAATAACGCTCCTGTGGAGATATAAAGCACTCCTCGTTTTAAGGTTGTTGAGATTTTGCCATTGATGGTTGCATATCGTCTCTCACACTATAAAAGTTTCGGAGAGTGAGGAGTCATTTTAACAAATTAATAAGAAAGTCGATGGCTTTGGAAATGAGTCTGTGAAACGCAGTGTGTGGATTCCAGACGGGTCGTCTGCAACGAGTTGACAAACTCTGTCTCACTTGGGAGTGAGAGGTGTCTGAGAAGATGGGAACTGCTGACAACATCTGTGTATGTGTGTGAGTGAGTGTCAGTATGTGTGCATATGCATCGAGACACCACATTTGACAAACATGAAGAAATAACAATGCGGGGCTGTCAGCGGGTCTTGTCCCTGGCAGGGGGTTGGAAGCGAGCACGAGGTGTGATTTTCTCAGACGAGGAGAGAACCCGTGATGACGCCTCATATCGATTTGCACATGCACACACGCTTAAACATGACACATGCATGCCAGCAAACACACACACATACACGCAATGTACTCACTAGAACTCTGATATGAAATCTGTGCATTTAAAAAAGGGCAGGGAGTGTAAACAAAACAAAGTGTCCTATGAACACTTGTTTACGAGCTAATATCAAAGTCCCGTTTTTCAATATTAACTTATCAGATGAGGTCTGTTTCTCAGCCGCACAACATCCGTGCTCCTCTCAGTATGCATTTCCTCACAAGACCCCACCCCACCCTGAGCCACCCACAACACTCCCAACGCTCCATGTGTCTTCTGGCAGCCGAGCGGTCACACAGTCGCCACATCCTCATCTTCACAAGCAGAGGTGTGAGGCGATGCAGCAATATGTCCAGGAAGAGCACACATCCATCCCCTCTCACTCTCACAGTCAACAGTTAGCAGTGTGTGCCACTTGGCTGTCCCTGATGTGTCCCACAATGAGGTTATTTGACAATAACAAGACGTGATAAAGTTACTCTGCATGGCAAATAGGGACTAAACTACCAGGTGATAATGAAAAATACTGCACAATCTACTGACCTTCTGCGATGTGCTATAGTAAAGAAAATACAACTGAACAAGGTGTATACAATTTGAATAATGCAATGAGCACAGAAGAAGAAAAGACAATACCATGAATAAGATTAGATAGAAACCTGCTTTTATTCTGTTTTTGTGAACCAGAGTTGAAGGCTGGGTGCTGCTGACCTTTTCTGGTCCGTCAGTAGAGGGCGGTCTATCCTCAGTGGTCCAACTTCTGTGTGTGTGTGTGTGTGCGTTTGTGTGTGTGTGTGCGTTTAGTTCATTTCCCAGCACAGTTGTTCTTTTCTTGTCCTCTAATTAGACCAAGACACAAAAGGTACCTCTTTTTTTCAATCTCTTATATTTAACTTTTCTGTATTTCACTTTCGAAAGGCTGGAGATCAGTCGAAGTGGGGATTGTTTTTCCATGATTGTGGGCTTTACTGCCTCTTAGTGCACTGGAAATTCAGGGTAGAGCTAACATTACCTAATTATTGCAGCTGTAATTAAATAATGGAAATTATTACGAGTAGACAGACAGACTTGAGAACAAGAGTCCTTTAATTGTTTTCTAACAGGGTTACAGTTTCCAACTAAATGTTCTCTTTAGCTGTGATCTTCAGTAGCTTTCTCATATCGAATTATATCAGAATTACTTTTGTTTTGAAATCATTTCTAGCATTTATTTTCTGTTTATATCTTAAGCTGGATATCTGTTAACTGGTGCAAAACATATCTACTAAGTGTTATGAGTGAGTCACTTCCTTTCTCACTGGCAAATATGTCGTTTGCACAAGTTCTTCTTCTCAATGTATTTCTATTTTAAAGGTGACCTATCATGCAAAATGCACTTTTGTACGTCTTTTATACATGAATATGTGTCCCCGGTGTTCCAGGGAACTCACCAAGTGTCAGAAAACACAACCCTCTCTCTTTTCCTCCATACCCAAATCTCTTAAAAAGGGGCTGCAACGGATCTGATACAGACTGATCCAGATTTGAACACTTCTGTGACGTCACAGAAGTGGTGCTACGGCTATTGGGCCAACTCCACCAATCAGGAGGAGACAGCCACGGACATTGCCGTTCGAAAGCGCTGGAGACGCTGTAGTACATATGCCAGGCCTGTAGATGGTGCTGTTCTCACAGAATCAGCCAATGAAAAGACAGTGTTCAATTGAGCGAAATGAGGAATGGCTAAAATGCATGATCTGTTTGGTATTTTGAAAAATAAAAAGTATAAATATGTCTTATATAGGTATGGTCCTACACTATATTATTCAAATATAGCATGATAGGTCCACTTTAAGTAAGGGATAATGTAAGCTAGCCTTCAGGATGATTCGAAACGCGCATGCTCGCCCTGTTGGGGTTCAGTTCGCAGTGGGGTTGCTGTACATTAATCCCGCTTATTACAAGGCTACTCATTAAGAAGTAAAACAACGATTTAAAAAACATTTTATTAAAATTAAATTAAAGTATGATCTTGGAACTGCATCTGTAGCAATCTAGTTTTGTTAAGATGAGCAATTCATACTTGGTAAGCCTGAAGTAGCACTTTGGGAGATGTGGACATGTCCCAGCACTGATTTCTATCTGTAAAACAAGTGGTTGTACCATTGGACAGACGCATACAACTACTGCAGCACTGATTGAGGTGTTCTTTACCTGAACTGTCAAAGTTGGGTGACATTTTTCTTTCTTATCAACTAATATTTAAACTCTGCCATATCCCATACCTGCACCCTAGTGTTTACTCCATGCCTGTTTTCTTCCATTTGAAAGATTTCTCTGTCATCCAAATCTCTCTCGATGTTTATTGTTCTTTTTCTATACTGGAAACACTTCAGCCATCATGAATCCAAAGTATCTTAGTTACTAACTTTTTTTGTTGACACAATTGACATTGTTAGAGAGTCCATGGCAACGGTCCACTATAAAGGTATGACAGACCACAGAAAATTGAAATTGACCAATCAGAATCAAGTATACAACAACCGTGTAAAACGTGCAGTGATAATCAATTTTAAATTTAGGTGACCAAACTCTCCCTTTTGTAGTGCCCAGATTCATCGAGCCCTTCTTCGGTTTGCCATAATATTAATTGTAGAGGATGTATTTGCTACATTTAACAATTATTTCATAAGAGTCTATTCCTGACCAGAAATCTTCTTTTCATTTCATTCTCTGTTTTTACATGTTTGTCTTGTGCTGATTTATACCTTTGCAGAAGAACAGAGACAGACAGGAAATGTCACTTTTGAAGTTTCATCTTTGAAAATGTTCCCTCCGAAAATGTCCCATAACTGAAGGTTTTGTGTCCTTAACATGTATCTCAATAATTGTTAATAGTCTAAAATCTTTATAGTAAGTATAGTGGTTTTAAATTCAGTGTTTTCTCCTTAACCTCTAATGATTTATAATGATACTTAATGTTTTATTGTTTTGATATCTCTACTAGTTGTATAAGCGTTGCTTTGTATTAATCTGTGAGTTTAATGATAAAAAGGAAAGGTTGCGTTTGTGAGTGCCAAACAGTGTATCTTTTAGTTTAATAGTTTGCATTCAGAAGTTGCCAGAGCACCAGGTATGACTCGGTATGTTCGACCAATTGGGATGCATTCTTCTAGAAGACAGGGTTCAGGTGCGTGACATGGTGAGTCACTCTTTCCCATAGTTCACTGCAGTCCACTCACCCTGACTCTGAATTATACAATCGCAAATGCAAAGCTGAATTTTCTGCAGACTCTGTCAGACGTCAATCTTTATTCTCATACTTTGATAATATGACCCTTATTGTGATCACACCACAGCTCTATTATGCCTTCATGGCAGCGTGTAAGAAACCCTTATGGTCCCCAGACACTGGTGTTTATATGAAATATGGTAAACTGATTTATCTTTTGAAGCTGCAGGTCTGTTGTTGTAAGGTGGGTGAACACCCTTATATTTACAGTACATGGCTATATGTTGTGTGCCTAGAAATGTGGAGAGTATTGTATGTTTGCAGGTGCCATTCTCTTTAAATAACAACGCCTAAAATTGAGTGATATATATGTTCTCCTACTTTACTGTGAAACATGTGAGCTTACAGAACAAGGACACTTTCCTTCTATTAATGCCTTTGCCCCTCTGTTATTAATTGGTTGTCAACTTTCTTTTTTCTCGTTGCATAAAAGCTGCGTATGTTCTTCTCTCTGTCTCTGTGTGTGTGTGTGTGTGTGTGTGTGTGTGTGTGTGTGTGTGTGTGTGTGTGTGTGTGTGTGTGTGTGTGTGTGTGTGTGTGTGTGTGTGTGTGTGTGTGTGTGTGTGTGTGTGTGTGTGTGTGTGTGTGTGTGTGTGTGTGTGTGTGTTGTACATGCTCATGATAAAGAAGACGTGAGATAAGAGTCTGTTAGAAGCATGCTCGCTTTTCCCTCAATTAGCGTGCTCCAGGAGAGTCGAGGGGAACAATTGGATATAGATTGGCACTCCACTGGACAAGAGGGATGGCACATGATGGACAGTGTGTGAGGTTAATGACAGTCTACACTCAGGCAGGTAATCTCTCTCCCTCTCTTGCTTCCCCTCTCTCTTTGGGTAATCAGTTTCCTGTCTCTTCTCCCAGCAGTCATGATAATTATTATAACAATTAGCTTCCTACTCCCTCTGAGACAGTGAACCATGATCCATGAGTCTGAGGGAGTTTGTCTGAACCTGCAATACATCCTTCCCATCCTTCTCATTTGAAAAAAGCTGTTGGCAGCTAGAAGTCTTAGTCACAATTTTCATGACGATAAGATATTATATCAATGGCTTGACAGCAGTACGATATTTTCATATATCACAAAGACGAGATAGCATTTGAGTCGATATTATATGCCCAATCAACACAGTTACATTTACATCAACTCACAAAAAAGCAACTTAATTACATGGCTTTTCCAGGCATTTAAATGAAAATCAATCGATTTTATTTAATGAAAATAGACCTTTTGTTGTTAGAGGTTTAGTTGCTGGTCAAAGTTGGTGAGCAGGAGCTTATCTTGAGTCTTGAGGAGATTAGCATTTATTCAGCAAAAATAAACTACACACACTGCACTACACACAGCTATAATGGTACCCTTTACACGCCGTCATACACGCTTGCTATCGACAACACGACCCATAAAAGTTTAAAGATACGTCTCATTAACTTTATCAGGTTGCTTAATTGTATTGGGTTTATTTCCAAAAAATACTTTGACGCCAAATCGTCTGCCATCATCTTGTCAGTCAACTCTTCTGGCTCTCTTCTTTGAGTGAAATCTGACACCATCTACTCTGACCTCTGACTATGCTGCTGCTTACATATAGGTTCCAGTTTGTCAGACACTTTCATCAGACTTGTATTGATAAAACCAAACACACAAATTAGTTAATTTATTCGATTAACGTGGATGCTGATGGCATACGGGAAAATGAACTAGTGGGTTTTAGTCTTGTGCAAAAGGGAGAATGCCCTCTGGCCATCTATATAGATTTGTAATAGTTAAAATAAATATTTGTATTCTCTTATTCCAATTACCGTCGATCAAATTTCACGGGGACATTTCGGACCTTGACTCAGTGGTTGAAATCGTTTGAAAGAATGACCTTCGAGGTATTTTTCCACAAACTGTTGGGGAAAAAACAATAATCTCGACTTCTGTGTGTTTGTGTTCACGTGTGTGTGTGTGCACGTGTGTGTCCAGCGCTGAAGTGTGTAACCAGGCCTGTTTGGTTGAAGCCCAGTGCCGTCAATCACACAGGGTGGTGGGGGGAGATGGGGGGGTGGTATGCAGATACTACTAGCTGTCAACAGACCACAGGAAAATGGATGCCTGGGAAAGCCATAACTATGATAAATTTACTCCTTCAATTCTCCGAGTAGCCCCCCCTCCTCTCTCCGTCTCTCTCTCTCGCTAACGCATTCTGATAGACATGCATGCAGTTCACACACAATGCCCCCCTCCTCTCTTCAAACCTCCATACACTATCTCCTAGGCCCCTTCTCTTCCACCAGCAAGAGCCTGGTGTGACTAATGTATGCGGTAAAGCTGCTCGCTACCATGCCGCTCACCAGCCCACCAACACCCCTCCCCGATCGGCCCATCCATCTCTGCGTCCGCGCCAACGACCGCATTCAAATCCATTTGTCACTGTACGTTTATGAAATATTGATGGCGAGAGAGAGGAAGATTGGGACTGAACGGCTTGGTTTGGAACAGATCAAAAGGTTTGGCCGGCGAAGAAAGAAAGAGCCAAGGGTGAATTCGAGGGGTGTCATTTTTGAGCGGTGGCCAGGTGAGGCTTAAATAAAGACATGAAGTCTCAGGACTGCTGGGAGACAGAGGAGGGAGTTCAGTTATATCAGCATGGTTAAAAAGACCAAAGTGATTACATAAACAATCATTACATAGAGGGAAGCAGCACCTTATTATCTTGTAGAGCAGTGGTCACCAACCTTTTTAAGCCCAAGATCACCGACCTCGGCCTAGGTGAAAGGCGAGATCTACCTATTTCAGAATTGAGTGAAAAAGACGGCCCAGACAGTGCTTCCAATTTGAGGCCTTTTATATAGGCTAATTGCATCTGAATGTGCTATGTGCGAGTGGGGGGCGGACCTCACCTCCTCTAGGGGGGTCCTCACCTCCTCAAGGTCCTCACCTCCTCTAGGGGGGTCTGGGGGGATGTTCCCCCGGGAAGATTTTTTTTTAAATATTGAAGATGAAAGCATCAATCTGGTGCACTTTGAGAGCAACATGAAGAGATCTATGGATTCATCTCTCAGCACCCATATGAGACAGAACTGTAAACATATTTTCTTCTTCTTTATGGATATTTTACAAATCACTCCCCTTTTAAACTGTATTCTTGTTTTACTGCCATATAGTATTTCATACCTGTTTTTCATTTATTCTCTTATTGTTTGTATAACTATAATGATCATATGAAGGTGTACCGCGGAAATAATCTTTTGAATAATTAGTGACAAAACCGTTCTAATCTAAACACTCAGAGTCCTTTAGCTCACCTGAGCCCCTCAGTCTGACAGAGGAGGATCTCCTCCAGCTTGTTGTGGAAACAGCTCCTTTTGTCCGTTACTGTAGCTAGCTAACCAGATGCTAACATCACGGTCCCCGCTAGCACCGGTCCCTCTCGCCCTCTCTCTCTATCACACTAAATGCGCCACACACACACACACACACACACACACACACACACACACACACACACACACACACACACACACACACACACACACACACACACACACACACACACACACACACACACACACACACACAGCTTGAATGACACAAGCACACAGCCGAGCTTGAATGACACAAGCACACGTGTATTTCCATGCAACTCTCTGATTGGTCTGGAGACTTGCCTCCGTTGCATTCACTGAACACGGGAAATTGCAGTCCTGCCGTCCTCTCTTGTGTCATGATGAGGTTCACATAAAGCACGGTTAATGTATTATATTATTGAGGTGTCTCAACTATACGTCAATCAAGTGGCACCTGCTAACGGGGTGGTGGATGATATGTTTACATCTAAAAACATATTTTTCAAACCTTATTATTTTTATTTGATTTTTCTTTCTTTTTTTTACTTTTTTTGTTAACAATCCGCGATCTACCCGCACTACACCGGTCGATCGCGATCGACCACTGTTGTAGAGGCATTTGGTATTTCTGCATGTGAAATTACTCGTATAATCAATTGATAATCAGAATTGGCCAGCATTTGAAGCTTGGTGCTGCTCCAAAAGTAAACAAATGTCGTTTTTTTTTTAAAAATGTCATTGTCATTTAACTACTTTCTATTGTCCCAATGGAATATCTTGACACTGTATCTTTGGTGATATCCTAAGTACTTCTTCTTGAGAGAGATTTAATTGGTCAATGCTTTGCGTATTCTATTGACCTCCTATTTATTGGGTTGGAAGCTGAAAGCTCGAAGAATATTGTCTCAAAAGCTGTAAAAAAAACCTGTAAAAAAAACCTGAAACGTTCTACATGAATAGATGACACTTGAGGAACATGTTTTTAATGTTGTTGAACTGACCCTTTTAAGTATGATTAGTAATCAGATAGACCAGTGTGTATGCAAACCTCCAGTATAAAGGAGAATGGACTGTACTGTCTGCAACACAAACCTTGACTATGTCCCAATTAAAAGTCTAATAATCGGAGGCCGAGACATTTTATTCCGCACAGGGAGCAGAGTCCTGAGAACAAGCTGAATGTGAGTCATTCTAGCACAACAAGAGTCATGTGTATAGTTGTGTGTGTTGGCAATTTTGTGGGTGTTTGTGTGGTACATACCAGAACACAAAGGTCACAAACATCTCATTTGGGCAGAGGAATGATAGGAATTCTTGGACAGCGAACTGATGCACTTTCCCAATGGCAGTCTTTGCGCAACGTCTTCCCAGATATAACTTACCCAGAAACAACAGAGCAGCCGAGCACAACCTGTATCATGCAGAAACCCCAAATATTGCCTCCAATAATCTGTGTGTCAAGGCAAGAGACAGCTTACTGCGTGCGGAGTTATTGACTATTGTGATTGTGTGATTATTGCGTCGTGCCAGTATGATAAGCTGCTCATTGTGTGGTGTTGATGGAAAGAGGAGAATGAGGAGGCTGTCAACAATATTGACTCATCTCGAGAGGCATTCCTTCTTTCTCCGGCCTCTCTGGTAAACACATGATCCTTGTTTTCTCTTCCTCCCCTCCACCAAAACCTACAGTATCTATTAAACACCCCCCCTCCCCCCGTCTTGCTGTTTTTCATCCATCTGTCTTTCTTTCCCTCTGTCCCTGGGCCTATCAACACGATGAGTCACAGACGTACCCGTGTCAGGGGCTAAATGTTTAGTTCTCTGCTTTCAGCCCTACAAGCGGAAATACACAACGCCAAGCGTCCAAAACATGACGATGGTGGAACTTTCCACCCTCATCGTGAGCTGTATTTGGTCAGAGATAAACACAGTGTCAACAACACAGTGGAGACATTTTGTGCTTATTGTCCATGTGATCATCCTCAAGGCCACACGAAGAGATAAGAGCAACTAAGTGACGCTTAGCAGGAAGTAGGACTGGAGTTATCTGTCCACCGTGCACTTGAACGTTTCAAAGATCACTTTTTAAAAGGCTTAAGCAGCTATTATCAATATTTATATAGTAGCAACTGATCATAAGACGATCAGATGGTGTGAAAGTGGTTGCTCGTAGTGATGAACTTTCAGCAAATAATGTTTTAAATCATCAACTCCGGTCGACCTTTGAAAGCTTTATATTGAGTTTTTGCTGATCGTTTATCCGTCCGACCTGCAATTTCACTGTTATGGTTCAGTCTTACTTCTTTCTTAACATTGCTTTTGGGTTTAGACAACAGTGGAAACGTGTGAGAAGTTCACAGTACAGTAGCAAGCATCTGAAGAGCCAGACATTTGTCTTATCTGATGGTAGAGTCGAAACACAGAGCTTTAAGAGACCAGATACATGACTGAGTGATAACTTAAACCTTTCACCCTTTCCCATTATTTGTAATTGTGAGTAAAACCTGAAGAGGTCAGAGTAGGTGTGAGTTTCAGCCATAAACTGGGTCACGGTGTCAACAAGACATGTCGTCATCCAATGAAAGAAATGTTTCTTTGTCTTGAGTGAAGCTGACAAGAACTTCTTTATTATTATTGTCTTTAGAAATGTGCGGCTCTGTGCCTCTGACACACACACACACACACACACACACACACACACACACACACACACACACACACACACACACACACACACACACACACACACACACACACACACACACACACACACACACACAAAGAACTTGAAGCCATATTTTACATAACTAGAGATATCAATGATTATTTCTCTTTTTATTTCCCCATAGTGGCATATTTGGATGTTTTGTGGGCCTTATTGTTTGTGCTTTGCTCTTTTCAAGTGATGTCATTCTGGGCGTGCATAATGTTGAATTGATTGGTGTCATAGGGCGACAGATCAGTGTGGCAGGCTAATGTATCCTCTGTGCATATTTCATGTGAGCTTATGTTTCTTTCTACCTGAGATGTGCCTTTATTCCATATCATCTTTTTAACTGTGCATTTTCATGTGTGTTATCAAAAGAGCTTGACCCCTGAGGTGCAGGTGCGAGTGTGTGTGAGTGTTTTTGGACCACCTGAGAGGCGGATGTAGCGATACTTTGGGCCCTCGTAAGTCACGGCTCTCTATTATCTAGACAAGAACTATCTGTCACAACCTCAGTCTCACTCTTTCTGTCCACTTTATTTATCCCTGCTTCCCTTCTTATTTATCCATCTCTCCCTCCTCCCTCAGCTGACGCACACGCAGACATCCCGTAGTACTCCCTAAATCACTCTTTGACAGAAAGAGGGAAAGAAAAGTGAGATAGAGGGAGAGATAAAGGGGGTAGAGAGATAGATAGGGGAAAAAGAGAGGGATGAGGGTTTGAGCATACATGGAATGAACCTATCAATCCAGGGTGCCTATTATCCTGTGTGAAATGCCTCTCGCTAGCATACGCCTAGTTAGTGTGCCTGTTCAAAATTAATAAAACGCCAGCCGAGTCTGGGCTGAGACTGCGACAGGCCTGGTTATTGATTAAGTCATGTCACAGGAATGGAAGGCTCTGCCATTAAAAGTACAAATTATGCAGCACGTTTAGCCATGCCTCTTATTCATATAGGAGACATGCAAGAGTCACTAGAAGAATGGAAGCCTGCTCCATTTCCTTACACTGTCCAATGTGCCTCTTGCGCTCTATTGTGCGGGCCTTTTGTTGTATTTAGGACCCTAATAATGTGAGCCTGTGGGAAAGGAGAAGGTTAGACTGCCGGTGTCTGAAAATGGCCCGAAACAAGACAGTCAGAACAAGACAAAAGGAGAGGGAGACAAAGAGCCATCGCTTTGTCGTGTACAGCAGGACAAAGAAATCTCATAGTGCAGTGTGGAAACCACAGCGAGTGGAGCAGATGATACACAGAGCATGGAAGTACCTTTTTAGGAGTCAGAGCTTCCCAGTGAAAAGAAGCCATTTAATCATGTAACAAATTAAATGATATTATTTTGACACGCAGCCAGATGGCAAAGCTCCTCTCGTCTTCAGCGTGAAGACTGATGGAGCGCGGGGGTGAAACGGGGAGAGGTTGATGGAGACGGAGGCGCGTAGAGAGGTACAATTAATTTGTCTGGAGTATGTATGTGGTGAGCTTCCTGTGTAAGGTGCTTCGAGTCAGCGCTTTGATTTGCAGGGAGAGTAACAGGACAGGAGCAATGTGAAAGGCTTCAACCAGCAGGCCTGTTTCTCTGCCTCACAAAGGCTCTGTGGAGGGAAACAGAGGTTGATTTCCCCCTTTTAAGTGTTTGTGTGTTGAGGAGGTGGAGGGTATGAGTGCAGGGGGGCAAAGGGAGATAGATGGGAGGGAAATGAGAAGATAGGTGGGGGAGTGTCAATAATTTATAGCAAGTGCCTTGTGTCAGAAAGGGCAGAAAAAGCTCTTCTGTGGGATCCTCAGGCCACCACAATGCTTGGAGCACACACACACACACACACACACACACACACACACACACACACACACACACACACACACACACACACACACACACACACACACACACACACACACACACACGTGTAGACAACCAAAGGCATATGTAAATGAGCATTTGCACACACACACACTCAATGATACCTAAACGTGTGCACAGCTGTACAGACATCCAGTCACAGACACGCACACCACAAAAAAACAGCCTCACTTCAGTCAACTGGCAGGTCATTAATTTCATGATGCAAAACCAGAGCACTGGAGATGAAGATGGAGCGGGAAAAAAAGGCGAGGGTTTGTAACCGTGTGTGTCCTGATCCATCCAGGAAGCATCCACCAAGCCCCTTAAGAAACCCATGTTTATGCATTTTAAAGTCCTTTTGTTGTTGTGGTTGTTGTTGTTTCCAAAGCGCCGAAACGGTTGCAACGACCTTTCAGATCTCAGATGGAAGACGAAGGGAAGATTTCTGAGTGGCAGCTGCTTTGTTGTGTGATTTATTACTGCTCGAAAGTCAGAAGTGAGACCTCGGTCTTCTGTGACGCTCAGGTGGACAAATGCTATCATTTTTCTTTTCGAGAGATTTGTCATCTGAACTGTGACGAGTGTATGTCGAGGCACCTGAAACAGCCGTTAACAAGATCCAAATCGCTGCTGAGTCAGTCAACGGCAACCTGATACTCCTTAATTTTGTTTTACTTCTGTGAGTGGCTGCACTGAGGGAGGGGAGGGGGGTTAACAGAGCAATGTTTATCTGTTAATTGGGAATATTATAGAGCAGATGCTAGGGAATAAAAGGAAAATCTCCTTCGCCGTCCCTCTCTTTGTTTATTTTCTACTTTCCTCTCTCCCTCTTCTAAAGTACCTTTTGGCAATCAGTGCCTGTTTTCCCTTTTCCTCTTGGCTAAGGAGCCAGCCGTTGCTAATGGCACAGTGTACGGCAGGCAGACAGCCCCCTTGGCACCGCCCGCTGGAGGAGCAGAGGGCTTTAAGATGGCACGGAGCAGTAAAAATTGTTAGCTGAATAAAGAGGCACTGCAGGGAGGGATAGACCGGCTTTATGACCCTTTGCACACACCCGGGTGTTTAACTTATTGTGGCTTAAGTGGCAAACTATGAAATGCCTTGTTATTAAAACCCTAGAAAGTGTTGATTATTTTTGCATGATATTCTATTCACTAATCAGTCTGGTTGTGCATGTATGTTCTGTACATTTCTCCTTGTGACTTTGGGCTGAATGGTCTTACAGCCCCCTAGACGTGAGGAGGAGGGGGGAAGAGGAGTGTTGGAACGGGGTAGTGACAGAGGGGTAGAGGGGGGGTGGGGGTGTGAGAGCTGAATCAGCGGGAAGCTTCGCTAATCGCCGCGGCTCATCTGTTAATGGAGTTAATGAAGAATGGGAGCAAACCAAATGCGCTGAGATGAGAGAAGTTCCACCACACTGCATAGGCCGCTGCTCTCTGTGTGTCTCGCATAGACACAAGCACGCACACACACTAGCCTCCTTTTTCTTTCACATACACCCATGCTATCTTACTCTATTTGCCACGTTTTCAGCACATATTGACACAAAACACTTTCTTTTTGCACCCCTTCGCACCTATATGCACATTCTGCTACTTTCGCACTCGCCCTACCACACTCCCATCCTAACATATGCACCCATACACACCTTCCTCGCCTGTCCTCCTTCCATATGTTTCTTTATTTCGCCTCATAAAGTGTGCAGCCCACTCTTTAGCCCCTCCGCACTCCCCTGGGGAGGAGATACGCTGTGACACCGTGGTGTTTGCACGGGAGGTGAGGAGATATTCAGTGACGCCATGCAGACCTCTCACCCAGCTGATAAGGCTGATAGGTTGACAGGTCCCTGCAGACACACAAACACATGTACACACATACACAGTCACACACGCACACAGCAACAGATACACACACACAGCAACAGCTCACTTGTTACAGGCTTAGTAGCACTTATTAGCAATCTATCAAACACTTGTTATTGACACAGCAGTTATCGCTCAATGAAGATACCGTTTTGGAGCTCATCAATCAAACATTTAGTGCATAATTCAGATATTGGCAGAGGTCTGATTGTTTACATTGTGCCATAAGAAAAGTGATTTAATGGCTAATCTGACCTAGATTGTAATCTAAAAATGTGAAACTGTATTTCTAAAAAGCGGGAATGGGACATTCTTAAATGTTCTTGTGGAATTTTACTCTTTATGGTTGGTACAAATATTAATAATTATAATTTAGAGTGTAGGTTGACAACATTTGATTCACCTTATTTGACAGCGACAGAGCACTGAGGAGTACATATTTAAAGTGTTTATCTATTTCCGATTTTTGTATTCTCCCAAATATCGGTGTTGTCCTTAGAACTTTGATGACAACGTACAGTATTTCTGGTATGTGTTTATTGACTAAATTCTTTGACGAATAATCTCCTCAAATATGATTATTTCATAATTGTTGTCATAAGATGTATAGTACATGATTGTTATTATTATTGAGGCAGCATTGTTTTCACATTACTAGAAGTAGCACAACAAACCGCGTTAAAGAGAAAGTGTGACGCTCTAATCTACATATGCCTTCAGCAGTTAACACATTCTGACAATATGTGCATACTTATTCATGTCCACAGGCAAATCAATTGCTCAGTTATTGTTTTGTGTACATGAGAAAAAAAAACATGATCAGCTTAATTGGGTTCTAATGAAAGATTCTAAAATGTTTACTGACGTTTCACTCAAACACACGTAACGCACACACACAGTCTGCTGGTTAATCAGCTGTGTAAAGCGACATATCTATCTTTCAATTCCCCCCCATTAGGGCAGACGCTGGCTTGATTAGGCCCTTAATCTCCTGAGATTGAGACATTAGAGCATGGGAGTGATGAATTCACACATGCTCAGTGTCGCACCTAGCCAGAAAAAACTAATCTGCCACAGCGGTGCCATGTTGGCTGCAAAAACAGCACAAAAAAACTTGCTATGTGCGATAAAGTGGTTGTTTTTATAACTCATTATTATTAAATCATCTTTTTATTCTGAACATTGGTCCCCTGCAGTTAACCGGGTCTCATAGTGCAGATGTGTTTCCCACACAAGTCCTGCTTACATAAGGGTCATTAAAGAGAAGCTGGTTTGAGCAAAGGGCCGCAGAGGAAGCTGGGGAGGAGACTTCCTGTCATTTCTACGCACTCTCCCACACACACATGGCTGAAACTGGGCCTGTGGAGGTGGAAACTCATCCCTGTTATTCATTGAACCAGTTCAGACCCTCTTCCGCTTCTGTCTCTTTTTATTGCCTGAACTTGGCAAATGTGGCAGATTTGAAAGATGCCAAAGTATGTGCTTTTTGGCGGCTTAATAAAAAAAAAAAAAATTGTGTTGCAGCAAAGTTTGGACAGCAGCGTGGAGCAGGAGGGGCAGGTGTATCGAACAGAAGAGCGAAGATGTCTTGAGTTCTGGGCCATTTCCTCCAAGGACAATAACCCCCATCTTGTTTAACAACTCACCCGGCAGGGGCTATTACGCTCATTTTAATTGGCTACCACTTTAATTGCCCAGGTGGAAGGAGGGGGTCTTCTTCCTTCTCCTTATGCTGTTTAAGTTAGCCCTGCCAAAATGAGACTAAGGAGTAGTTGTATTGGGGTTTTCAAAAGTATAATAATTATCTTGGTGATTACAAAGACGTATTTCCTCTATTCCTTCCCTTCTTAGAATATAATAAAAGTGCAGACGTAGGTTTTTGTCTCAGGTGGAGTGGGGAAGCAGCAGGGGAAGCTGAGCAGTTTGGTTTGATGTTCAACCATCACACGTTACGGTCTGAGACAATTACCCTCCTGCTATTAGTACATCGCTAAAGCAATAGCCTACACACTGTCCCCAACAGCTGGTGGAGAAAGAGAAATGGAGGTGGAGATGGGACAGTTAATGACAGGGAAAGTGAGAGTTTACAGTGTTTGTGGGGGGGGAAAGTGGAGGGAGAAAGCCCAGGACACTGACGGTCATGTCCTCTTGGCTGCAGTGGAGGAAGAGGTTAAAAAAAGGCTGAGGAGAATGGGGAGAAAGGTGTTTCAGTTAGGTTGCACTGTGATGCTCAGCTCCACTCTCACGTAGCCCTGATAGTGATTTCGCTAAATGAACAGCGATTGTACCAATTAATAGTATTGAGTGTTATTCATTACAGCTGTCAAGGAGCAACCTCCTGCCTTCATTAGTCTGTCTACGTGCTACATTTATCTCTCTCCACCTCTTTCTCTCTTCAGTTGTTTTAGGTTTAAAGTCCTTTTGGGATTATAAACATTCAATTATTTTTTTTATCCTAATGCTGTCCTCATCCTTTATTCTTTCGTCTCACCTTTTACTTTCTCTTTTTACCCCTTAGCCTCTCATTCCCTGTCCTTTTTATTTCTGCGATACTCTCTGTGTGTGTGTGTGTGTGTGTGTGTGTGTGTGTGTGTGTGTGTGTGTGTGTGTGTGTGTGTGTGTGTGTGTGTGTGTGTGTGTGTGTGTTTCCCAATACAGCCAGAAGTGATGAGGCAGAGTGAGGCTCCTGCTGCGTGTAATGAGGCTCCCTGCAGCTCCCCCCCGCTCACCAAGTCTCCCTCTGTCTCGCTGCCCAGCAGGCTTGTGTTCGCACAGCAGCGTGCCTCGCCACTAAACCACACATGCACAAACATACATATACAATATAGCTTTAAAAATGTTTATTGTATTTTTTTTTCTTTTTCCATTCTTTGTTTCACTCTCTTGTCGTCTTCCTTCTTTGTTCTATTCTCCGAGCCCCTTCTCATCCCTCCTCATCGCTCCTACCCTCTGTCTCCGGCCCCTCCTCCTGCTCCTCTGTCAGCAGGAGTCCTGTGTAATTGGGCTGTTGTCAACAGCACATTAGCCTGGATTAGCAGCATAGCAACTTTTGGCTGGCGCTGTTGACCCCTCCGAACACAGGCCAAATAAGGTCATAAACAGCAAAAGCTGCAGAAATTCGCAGCTCGGCCAAAACCCTGCAGCTATGTGTGTGTGTAAGTGTGTGTATCAGTGTGAATGACAGTTTTCTCATCAATTTCTAGATAGATAGAAAAACATAGTGTCTTTTTTTTTATTATCATCGCCTGTCAATAATCTGAAAATGGTGTGCGTTTGGTGTTTGAGTGACACGGTGTGCGATAGTTAAGAGCTCAGTCTTTCACACATCACACACATCAGACTGGCTCCGGTGCAAAGGTTGATGTATGTACATGTGCCGACCATGTGTTACGTGTAAAGACCCTGTAGAGTGACAGGTTATCTCTCTCCCCCCCACCCACCCAGTCCACACCTCAACATGAGTGTTTGGTCTGTCCCGTCACAGCCTTCAGTTGGGGGAGGTGAGCAGGCGTCGCTGTTGAGCGTCCTATAACCGAAGCGTTGAATCTCTAATAGATCAACAAGACAGCCCTGAGGTGACTGTCTGTCAGGCGGTCGTTCTTTAATCGCTTCCACTTCGAGGCCTTATCTCTGTTGTGTCTGCTTGTCGTAGCAATCTGTTTCTCTGTAGGCCTGTTTCTCCTCCAACTTAAAACCTTGGACTATTAAAGCTGGTATGAACGAAGGGGTTGTGACGTAAATGCAGGGAAATCCATGTTTTGGTAACGGACTCCAAGTCTGTTGGCTGTGTGGTTGGAAAAGTATACTTTCTGTTCTTTTGGTATAAGGAAATGTCCCTGGTCAAGGATATCTCTTCTAATTTTGTCTGTCTCCGTTTCTCATACTCTGAGTTTCTGTAGGTCTTCCTAGCTCCAGATGCACCATCCGGTCCTTGTCCACCCACCTTTGTTTCTTAAACAGACCCACTTTTACTGCTGCCCCGAGGCGGTTAGAGCTAAGCTAAGGAAGCAAGAGGATCCTCGTGTTAGACTAGGTATGGAAATGAGCCCTCTGTCACAATACTCAACAATATCTCCTGCACTCCCCCTTATTCTGCTAAAAATAGAGAGAGGGGAGGGGACGCTGGACGGCATTGTTCTTCCTGCCCAGTTTTGTGAGAAATTAATTATGAATGAGTAAGTGAGTTAAGAAAAGGGGTTTTGGATTCTATTGGTGTTAACATAATTACAATTCTTTTTTCTTTTTTTGAAATGAAAGGATGGGGGGCCATTTCTCCCGCCTCTCAAATGGGTTTTTATCGTCTTCAATTTGGAAAAGAAAAGCTGATAAAAGCCTTTATAATGCTTTAATTTGGCATCGATTTGCATGAATCTCCCTTAGTAATTATCAACTTACCCCTCCCCTCTTGGATGACAGAAACAGTAGATTCTGATAAGTGTGAGTGTGTGTGTGTGTGTGTGTGTGTGTGTGTGTGTGTGTGTGTGTGTGTGTGTGTGTGTGTGGAAAAAAAAAGGGTGGGGGGTATCTTCTACTCTCCATCTCCCATTTTTCTATTTCCATATCTCATCCCTCTGTCTTTCATTGGAAGAGGCGTGGAGCGAGTGATGGCGATGGCAGGGAAGAGGGAACAGAAAAATCCTAAATCAAAGCACTCAATTATAGGGCTGCAGTAATTATGGGAGCCCTTGAATTGAAGTGCTCTCGGAGGAGAGATGGATAGATATATGGATGATGCATGAGGGGCGGGACAGATAGGTAAATAAATGAATATGCCACACAGAAATACAATGTAGCCTCTGGGCCTGGGATGACATAAATACACCTATTAATCGATAGGTCGCAAACCATCCCAATGCAATTAAAAGGGTATTGAGTGGAGTGGGCCGCACTTGGGCTTGGGAGTGGGCTTTGGCAGGCTGAAGTGGGCCGGGGCCCTGACCTGTGGGAGGATTAGTGCCCCCCTGGCCCTCACTAGCCTCTGGCCTGTGTATGGTGGAAAGCTGAGGGTCAGTCTATAAAGGGACTCCGGTCTCTGTGGGGCCCTTTACTGGTCAATAAGACTGAATGAGTTCTATCAACTGCCACTGCGAAACAACTCCACTGTTGATAACACTCCCAGCACTGCCTGGAGAGCAATGCACTGAATATACATTATGTTTCTGTGAGTGTCTATCTTTGCCAGTGTGGGTAGGTTTATTGAAAAGATAAATGCTGCTTCCATCTCCCTCTTGTGTCTGTCCATTCACACTTAAGTTAAGCTCATATTTGTCTCTATGCCGATCACAAGTGTTAAATGTCTCTCTACATAACGAGAAGTGCATTCACTTGGATGTTTGGCCATTTACGCATGCGTGTTTCTGTGTTTAAACGCGTATGTGTGTGTGCCAGCTTGCAATTGACTGGCTCCAAATCCATCCTCATATTAGCACATGCAGGAAGTTTGTCATGGGCCCTCCGCTGTGCCAGAGCTCATTTGGTTCGATATGACATTTATCACAGATGTTCCTCTTCCCTAACCAGGCCTCGCTGCCAGAGACCACAAAGGCAAGACTCTTCCCCTTACACAGATAAAAACCAAAAAAACAAAAAAAACAAAACAGATTGCAGTCCTCTGTTTGCAAAGATAACACACCATTATTAAGACATTTAGATTACAATCAGAGCACTATAAATGAAGTAAATGCATTGGAAGTTAAAAAAGGCATTCAAACTAGAAAATTAAACAATGTATTCTTTCTGTTCGTAAAGTGTGTATACAGAAATGTCCAGCTGTGTTAGAATGTCAGTCTTTGCTTTGGTCCATCGCTTCATTTGTGTAGCTATACGTTGTGGGTGTTAAAGTCGGTGCTAAATGGATAAATGGATGGGACAGCGCTGTACCTACAGCACAGTGTTGGGCCTATGTTTGTGATAAATGTGCTCCTGTCTCGGCTGACACTGTCGGAGGGAGTGATGCGTTGAGACGAGCGCCACAGCAGCTTGCTGATTTACTGGCTTCCATTTCCACTGGTGTAAAGTCAATCTCTGTGGAAGGTCAGCGGCCCCCGTGTGCACATTAGCGTCTTTTAATCCCCATCCGTCAGGCCGGCTCCACGCAGGAGGGTGGAAGTCTCCTACAGTGGAGACCTTTGGACACACACAGTTCCTCCCTGTGTGATTCCTTTTACCCTCATTACATCCTCACTACCAACTACCTTTAGAACATTCAACGATCATAACACTCAGGCCCCATACAGTTCACAAAGCAGCACCAGGTTCTCATGGGAAGCAATCGTCAGACTCATATTATTAACTAATGCATTCATTGCTCTGTAAACATTTTAGACAGTACTTTACTTAACATTTTTTGGAAAATTGTTTTTGGGGGATTTTTATGCCTCAATTAAAGACATAGAAAAAAGATAGATTTCTTTCTGAACTCAAACTTGGATTTTGTAGTTCTTGGTTGACTCCTTAACCCAAAAGTTGGGGAAAGCCCAGAAATTGAATACTAAACATGACATTTGTGACTTTATGCATGGTAATAAATGGTATTTGTTGTTTTCAGAAGTCTGATATTTTAAAAGAGCCACTGCAACATTTGCGAAATGGAATTCTGCAGGGCTCATTGTACGAGTTCCTTTCATTCCACATGCACTGTTTTGTATTGATTTGTGCTCCATTGACAACATTGTCACGCAAAAAAGGGACCCAGTGATGCCACATCGAGGAATAAAAACGTTAGTCCACTAAAGAAAATCTTTGTCGAGCAATGTTTTATAAGTCTATTAGTTGCATTAAAGATTAGTCCACCTGGACGCTGTTGTCACTCAAGCCCCAAAAAACCCTCAAACTAAATTTGAGAGATGCGCCTGGTCACTTTGTTAGTTATGTCAGGCAGAAAATCAGAAGTGTTGAATCATTTCGAGTGTGTAAAGGACGACCCCAAGGAAGTGACAGGCATCCACATCCACGCAATTGGAGCGCATCTTCTCGATGGCTGGCTTTATAGTGAGCAAGACACTGAGCTCACGTCAACTCTGATAATGAACTTAGGTTCTTTTCTCATCGAATGAGAATAAAAAGCAGCGGTGAGTATAGTACATATAATATAATATACAGTATAATTAGCATAGGTAACATGACAAGCTATGATCATTTCGTTAGACCTGTGGTGAAAACAGAATGTGTGTTAATTTGCTCCTTTGTTGATTCCATGATGAAGGCTTAATGTGAGAAGGCATTTTTGCGCTGATATTTCTCTTTTGAGTGTTTCCGTTTGTCTTGGCGAGACTTTACACTACAGCAGTATATTGAGTTGTTTTGAAGGCGAACATGCTGTGCCTCTCTATAGGCTTGAATCAGCGTGTGCTTGATTCTCTACAAATATCCAGCAAGTCTGTTTTCCAGGAGCTTGAAGTGGGTGTTTTTCCTCTTCATACATTTCCCCCTGTCTCTGCCAGCCTGTCTAGAAGACATGATGCCTACTAAATACAGACTGATTGATTGCCTGACCAATTGATTGATTGGTGTCTAAGAAGCCTCTTTTTCATTGCAAACTGTAATGATTAGCTTCTCTCTCACTCTCATTCCATCTTTATGACCTCCTACTTTTACAGAAGCATCCGTCTCTCTCTCCTTGTCTTTTCCTATCTCTTCCTCATCCACACAAGCGCACACTTTCTCCCCCCTCTTGTTACTGATTGTCTTCTTTAGGCAGGGGATCTCAGTCTGTTCGGCTCCTGAAGGACGAGAGCAGACGACAGGTAATTTTTTAATCTGTACTCCATCTCTCTGCCTTTATACTCCACTCTCTGCTAAAACATTTCATATTCTAATCGGCTCCTTTGCGCATCACATCCCCTGCAGCACATCTTAATACCTTTTCATAGATCCATCAAACTCCCCAACGATCAGCTAAGTTTATTTTATTTGTTCCCACTTTTGCTTAAAAAAAAAAAGAAAGATATATTTTTACTTTTGCTGGAATTCAAATGTTACTCTTACATTATCGTCTTCAATCTCCTCTTTGCCTTCCCCCTCTTACTTTCCTACCCCACCAGCCTTATTTCTTTACTCCTCCCCTCCCACCCTTCCCTCCTTTTCTTTCCTTCATTCTTTGCCTGGAGGTTAGCGCTAAACGTGCATCATTCAGCGAAAAACAAAAGGAGGGAATTGATTGGGTTATCAGCTGCTGCTCTGGTGGACCCTTTGATCAGAACTGAAAAGCAGCGCTACATGTCAGAATTCTGCTTCAGCAGCTCTTTCTGAGTTTTACAATTACTACACGCCACGGTCACATCCAAAGTTTCCCCTCCCTCTCTCCCCACAGTCTTAGGGTTAGGGCCTGCGGCGATGCGCACTATCACGGCTCATTCTGCTTCCTCCTTTCTGTGCATTGAGAGAGGAGATTGTGTTAGGAAGATCGCTGCTGGTAAGCTGTGCTGCTGTGCTTAGTGCTGCTATGTGCTTGTTTGACCACGTCCCAGTCACACGTGCAATGCAAGCCTGAAGTGATCTAGACTTAACCAAGAGGAGCTGTACGTGAGAACGTATATGTCTGATTTATTCGAGCCGGACATTAACAAGCCTTTATCCTGTCAGCTCTCTAGTAATCAGTTTGGTCATCAATACAGAAAAGTGTACTGACAATTACAAGTACAGTATGGAGACATTTCTTTTGGTAAAGGCTGAACATTTTAGAGGAACAGCAAGAGACTTCTTTGTTTGATGTCCAAATTATGAACCAGCTACGGGATTGTTGTTTAATCTGCGTCATGTTGTGCCTTCTACCTGATCTAACCAAACCAAGCATTTTTTGTTATTAAGAATGCATCTGACACAACAACCTCCTGTTGTGTGCTAAGGGAAGCTATGAAAAAAGTCCGGACATTATCCTGATTAATGAGAAAATTGCTTGTCGCCCACACGGTGACCTGTTCTTGATTGTGTAATTGCGGAGATTCCCACTTATGGACAACAGCACATACAAGTTCATCTCCAGATGAGTTAACCTCGAACCAAGAAAGAGGAACTGGAAACAAACTTGCCAGTTCATTAATAACCAAGCAATGCAAGGCCAGGTCATCAGGTCACCAGGTCAACGCGGAGCAGCGATGTTTGCTACGTTCTCCTTTTCTCAGGCTCTGACATAACCTGCAAGGTCAACTACAACAATAGAGAGGGGAACAGTTCTATTTTGACCTGATGAGAGGCAGGAGTTCACTCATCAGATTAATGTGCACTGTATTACAGTAAATGTACATTTGAGGAAACCACTTTGGTAGAACAATGAAATGGAGCCTCACTAAAAGGAAGTTCACTGGAAAAAATAAACGCTCAGGATTTTAGATGAAACACGCACACATACAGAGAGGCATGCACACACTAAAACAATAGACTAGTTAATTTCTTTTCTCAACAGAGAGCCTCAGGGTCTAGGCTCCTAAACAGTCACCTCGCTCCCTCAGTAATTGGCTGGCTGGTACTTAAGGCCAACAGCTTTTAATAAGCAATAGAGGCAGGAGCCAAACTGACAATAACTGCTGCCCTACATCAATTATTGGATACATATCCATCACTTGCTGACTTATATGTGACCCCAGGCACCTGCCAGCTGAGGTATTGACTGGCCAGCTCTCCCCAGCGCAAGTGACAAGTTCCATTTGCAATCACATTTATTAAATGGCTGTTAGAATGAGTGAAGGTCTGGGCCAGCCCATGTTGCTCCACCAGCTTCAGCTCTTATTAATCTGAAAGAATGGATACATGTCTGTAGCAGATAGATATGAAGCGTGCGTTGAAATGATTGTATGTGCTTTCCTACTCTCTGTCCCACCTACATTTCGAGTTCTGCATCGTAGCCACTAGTTCATCCACTGGTTCCCACTCAGAGGGAACCACAGTTACTGTGAACACTATCCTTTTTCCATGTCTTTTTCCCTCAGTATGTTGGACCTTGGATATTAATATTATAAGTTGAAATATGAATGATATTCCAACCCAGTATGTGTCTATACAGCCATTTGCCTGTATTTTTATATTAATGCACATTTCCAATCATGACTGATTCAGGTATTGCCGTCTTAAACCCTGTTAGAGTAAGTAGTGTTACGTTACACGTATGGGGCTGTAACAAAGGTTCACTTTATTAGGATGTAAGCTTGTGTGTAAGCGTGTGCATTTGTGTATGATTGTATAACTGATGGCTTGTTAACATGAGCAATACCATTATCTTTAATGGCTTTCATAAAGCATTGTTGTTTGTGCAAGTCCAGCAGGTCTTTTTAGGGGAGTGCCTTGACAGAAAAACAAGGGATAAGTTCACTGGCCAAGTATCCATCCCAAAACCAGAGTGGAAACCCAGATGAAATTAAGAGGATACTAGCAACCTAGCTGAATGCAGTTCTTCCAGGAAGTAGTAGTAGGCTATGGTGATGTTGTAGTTCATTAAACATCAAGATTAAAACCCTAAACCACAACTCCTTACTCTCTTTCCCTTCTCTCATAGTCTGGTTAATTTTCTCAGTTATGTCTTGGTTATATAACATGTGTGTTTCTCCTATGATAGATTAGGGGACTCAATGCAAGGTATAATCAGAATAAAGGTTAAGTACTGACAAATCTTGTGTGGGAGTAAAAGCGCATAAAGAGGACAGAGCAGTAAAATGATGAAGGGTCGGCTGAAAAGCAGCGTCCTCTCTTCTCTTCACCCCCCTCCTCCTTCCCACTGCCCTCCTTCTCCCTTCATTCCCTGCCCCATTGAATTATGCCTCCCCTAATTGGCTTCAGTGGCGCTTAAAGCAAACAGTTTAAATAAGTAAAAGGCACTTGGATGAGAAAGCAGGGCCTTGCAATTATTGGAACTACATCAGTCAGGGTGCTGCTCTGCGCTGGGCTTGTTCACTCTTTCTCTCCCTGTCCCTCTCTCTTTTTTCACTCCTACTTATTCTCTCCTGCATGTAGATTTAGGATAAAAGAATCTCCAGTTAACTCATATGTGTGTCCGTATGTGTGTGTGTGCAGACGTAGCCAAGGTAGCGCTGAGCTGGCCTGACATGGGAGTAATAGGCAGTCCACAGGTACAGGATCCATTATCTAATGACCGCGCCGTTTAATCACGCGTCTCACTGACATGTTTATAAGGCTGAACTTTGCAGCGCTATTAGAGATGGAGACAGGAGAGGGCCGCAGCCCCTGCCTCGGGGCCCCCAGGGCAGGCCTGGCCCTTTACCTCCTCTCCCACACCTATTATATGCTAATTACCACCATTCCTAAACCACGCTTACAAGGAGTTAATTTAGTGGGCCATTACACCAGTCTATATTTCAGGGTGCTGTGCGTAGGGCCCTTGTGGGGCTTTGGGAGAGGGGTAGAAGTGAGGATGAGGAGCTGGAGGAAATGGGTGAAGGGTGCTTTATGTCTCACAAGGGAGATAGAAACCGAGGAGGGAAGAGTTTACTGGCTGTGCTATTTGTCTGACTGGAGAGAAAGAGCTGGCAAGGCATTTTGGGTCAAACGCTCAGCCATAGAGGGAGGATTGTGGGCTACTGTAGGGAAAGCTGTAGCTAACACAGATGTGTGGCATCTGCAGTATTAGGACATATATAATGTGTATTTAGTGTTAATACATGTTCATTGTCCTTATTCAGAATTATCACACATATTATCCTACTTTTAAATTGTATTAGCTGTAATTGGCCTTTCGTATATATTTGACGCATAGTCTACAGATTGATATCTTTCACTGTCAATATAACATCTATTTAAATGTTAAGCTCTGTTTTATATTTAAAAAATCCAAATTGGGATCAATAAAGTTAATCTAATTATAATGTTGTTATAGTGTGCATGGGTTCAGATTTTTGTTTAACCTTCAGAAATCATTGTCTGACACAAACTGAATTAATTCAATTTAATATGTTTTCTAATTTTACGTATGTTTAGAATGATGGCTCACTGCTAGTCAGTAGCACATCCACATCATGCATGCTCAATACGTTAAGTTACTTTTAGATTACTTTGTGACATCTAAGGCAACATGATTTGAGGATTAGCTGGCGGCTGGTTCTCTGAGCGGAGGAGAGGTAGAACAGGCATGGGGGGATACGCAGTGCACGGGAGGTATGGAGCGATGGGGACATGAAATCAAAAGGCGAAGGTGGTAGCTAAATCTTAGGGGACAGGGGGCCCTGTGGAATGGCAGAGAGGAGCAAAGGGAACGCAGGAAAACCAGAGGGAGCGATGTGGAGACAAGGAGGAAGTCAGATAGCAGAGACGGAGGGGTGATGAAGAAGCAGATTTCTGCTCAGGGGGGTAATTAAAAGGGGTTCCTCTTATCTTTGTTAGTGACAGTATGGCACAGCAAAGGACACAAACATGTGTACATCCCATATGCTGAAAGCTGGTGTCGGTGTCTGTCCATATGTCTGTGTGCATGAGAGGATAACTGTGTGTGTGTGTGTTGTCTGTTTATTCGAGGCTCTGCTGTGGCTCTACCTCCAGGAGGCTATAACTCCATCACCTCCCCGCCTATCGACTCCCTCTAAGGGGGATCGATACTAGAATGATGGCCCTCCTATGTCTTCCCCATCCATCCGCTGGGCCATTGAGTGTATGTTAATGTTATGAATTATCGAGAGAACAGTTACTATTGATTGGCTGGGGATTATTGGTGGGCTGCGTAGCGGGAAGGGGAGGGCGAAGCTGGGGAACGGCGGGGTCGAGGAGAAGCACGGGTCAAAACCCTGCAGAAAGGTTTAAGTATCTACTGAGACTCCTGACCCCTAAAGGGCCCGGGTCAGAGGTGGCCTGGAGGGCAAGGCCGACTGTTTGATGTTTCCAACCCTCCAACACCCACCGAACATACAACACCGACACTGTTCGGAGCACGCTTTTTACTCTTTTACACATTTTCTCAATCTCTCTGGCTCCCTCTGCCCAGCGGTTTCCTGAGCCTATCGTGGCTCGCTGTGAGAGTGTTTACAATAGCATGCATTAGTCAGATATGAGACACAGATACCTGAGACAGATTATTTGTATAGAGGGAAGGGTCCTTAAGTTTTGGAAACATACAGGTTGTCCTTTTATTATTCAGTTTTCTTTCTTGTCTCTGTGCTTTGTTTTCAAATGAAGGATGTATAACTTGGAGAGAAGGTTGAATAAGAGGGGGAGATTAAACCCTGTACACCTGATACTGTCCAAACACTGACCTCCGCCCCTCTGGGAGGCATATGAACACTCAGACATACATTCATACACACACACACACACACGCAATCACGCTTGCATACACTCACAATCTTGAGTTTGTATGGTTTGGAATTGCTCTGAGTTCTCACAGAGCCCAGGGGAGAAGAAAAGAGACTTTCCCAGGCAAATGCTGAGCTTATTCAGCTCAGGGAAATTCTGCAGACTGAGAGCGGTAAATGCCACTGCGGTCTGGGAAGAGAGGAAACACTGTTGTTCCACAGGTGGCCATCACATGAGTTCAGTCCACTCCAAAATGTGTTGTAAAATATGAATGTAAACTCAAATAAATGTATTTTCTCTGTGGCCTTGCAGTCAGTTCATTCACCAATAGGTTTACCATGTCACTGCAATGACATGTGTCTTTTGCAATGTATGCGGCAACTACTATAACTGCCACATTGTGATATAGTGTAGTAAACTTTATTTAGCTTATTCAACATAGCACAAGAGAATACATTGAGCTTGCCAACAGCTCTTTATTGTCATACTAAATTCTTGAAGGCTCATAAATGAGCTGCTGAGCAAATCACAAAAGCACAATTCCACCAGCTTATCAAACTTATATTAAGATAAACTTGATTTAAAACGTGAACAATTATAAAATACATTACAGAGTAAAAATAGTAAGTATTTTTTGTCCAAAAAAAGAGTAAGAAGTAAATACTTTTCAAGTTCTACCTCAATTTGAACCAGCATTGTTAAGTAGGTGTACTTGTTTATGACACTTTTTTTAGGCTGAGGGTGTTTGAGATCAGCAATGGGAAGGCCATGGAGCAGTTGGATAGTACACAACACATTTTGTATTTTTAAGCTAACATTTCCCCCAACTAATTTCTTTCCAGTCACTGCCCCTACCCATAATTATAAAACAGCAGTATAACTGTTTTGGGACTCACCATAAACTGTAAAACTGAGATGCAGTAATATACACGGGAAATGAAAACAACAATAAAAATGTATGTGCGTGATGGCAAAGATTGTGGTCGTTCAAAGTATCTCTACGGCGCTTATGTTTAAAGCAGTCCCTACTTTAAAGTGTTCACCACTCTGAGCCTATAGACATTTACTGGCAATTGATCCTGAGTCTAAGTGTTAGTCATAAATTAACACCCCTCTGCTCTGCACCTACGCCTGACTGTATTCTCATCTAGCCCATCCAATCAGGAGGACACACACACACACACACACACGCACACGCACACACACTCGCTTGACCTGCTCTATGACTCATTCAGCTTTGGTTATTCTATGATCTTTTTGACTCTGCAGGGAAAGTGTGTGTAATAAGGTGGTTCAAAGAGAGACTTATGATAAATTGTAAACTTGTGTGATGTTGGTAATGAAGAGGTTGGTGATGCTGGTGACCACAGCTATGAGTTGTCGGCTAGAATATGTCATTAGAATTCAAAAACTTAGGAATAAAAGAGAATGTACTAATACTTAAAATTATGTCTTTAGAGCGGGCCAGCGCCTGTGGGCCCAGTTAACGTTCTCCTGGGTCAGAGCAGAGCAGGCCCTCCTCCTCCTCCACCTGTTCCTGGAGGGAGATCACTGCCCAGTGCAGCCAGTACTCACAATGAATATTTAAATACCTCCTGATTACTGTGTCAGAGTGATAATAAGAAAGGCATTAGTAAATCAGGCCCCGTTATGAGCGTTTGATTGGTTTGTCAGAGTTTACTCACATGTTGGGCCGGACAGGGCTGAAATCAGCATATAATAATTAGTGTTATATTATTATTGATAGATACCTTTGCTGTATTTAACTATGCAGAAAATGCACTATTTGGAACATCACACAGAAATCGAACTGATGTTGAATGCACTGATATGACTTGAACCTTGTTAAACATACTAGAGATAGAAATATAAGGAGTTTAATCAAATGCACTCACATTCACATCATTATGAGCTCAAAGTGTCAGTTGGTCAATGTGCAGATAATTACATTGAAGTCACTTTATCAGTAAAATAGCCAAACATTTGCTCGTTCTAGCTTCTTTAAGGTTATAATGTCTTGCTTTTCTTTACGTATGCATCATTGCAAACCATATATATATATATATATATATATATATACATATACACATACACAAGTGCCACAAAGAATATATTTAGGTTTTGAATAAAAGGTACACTTTATAGACTCCTTTCTCTATGAAATTGTATTGGGCATTTTTCTCTTTTACAATGAAGGCTTAATAATTGTCAAATGTATTGATAATGAAATCATTGCAACCCTATAAATACCAGATGTCTTTTAAATGATAAGATGAATAAAACCAAACAGACACACCGAAAACATTAAAATAAGAAACTCACCGACAATGTTTTTCATTTGTACTTTAGCATCTAATTTGATTTTAAAATTAGAGCCTGAGGAAAACGCAACAAAACAATGGAACGGGGAACAGGTCAAATTTAGTTAGTTAATTACATTTCCAATAAAATGTAACTAACCAGTGAATAACACCAAACCGATCTTTTAATAAGTTCATAAATAGTGAGCCAGAGGAGGCGCGGCTTCAACAGGGGGCTCCTAAATAAAAGTTGCCGTGTGGAAAGGCATATATCAAAATGTGGCCATAAAGCCTGCCCTTTAGGGTGGGGAGTAGTGGGAGCAGTTGACTCCTGTCTGCTGATAGGAGACCCTATATCACTCAGTCCTCGGGCCCGCCACTCGCACACTCGCTCCCGCCCTCACACCCTCGTAAATGTCACCTGTTAATCTGGCCTAGAGTGCTGCTCAGTGCACTCACCCATCAACTACCTGAGCTTTCCACGGCGGCGCTCCGAGGCATCAAGAGCTTCAAATGGATGATAGAAAATGTGTTAGTGGTAGACAGATACTGTACATACACATACGCTCAAAATACTGGAGATAAATACTGTACAAGCATCTACGCGCAGAAAAGCGCACTGCTAATGTATCTTTTTTTGTCTTTCTGGTGAATGTCCCAACATTTGAAGGTCTTTGATGGAAAGGTCTGCAATTCTACATCATTTTGAACGATTATTAATTCAATAGGTTACCCCCCAAAACAACCAGATCCCATTATTATATTGCTCTAATCAGGAAGGAAGTGAATAGTATATGAATACATTATAGCACCCTGTCTTGTCTACATGCTTAACACATTGTTTTTACGTTAATACAGTGTTAACTATGTATTGCATCCCACACACTGGGCGTGTGTTCATTCAGCCATTCACATAATTGTTCTAACATAGTCGAACAAAACGTTGTTGAAACATTATATGTAGTTATGACCCAACAAAAAAAAATTGGTGGTCGAGGTGAGATTTTGGGGACTTACATTGTGTTAGTGTCAGCAACAAGTCCCTGGTTGCTATATAATACGCAATGGACTCCTTTCCCATTGCCAATAAACAAGGATATTATCTTGTTTTGTATGTTAATAATTGAAATAATTCTCCAAATACATGTTGATTTTATTCATTATTTATACACCTTGTCACATAGTATCATGTCACAATTTGCTTGAAGATTTTGGTGTCATTTTTCCGTCTTTGCCCAAGAGAGGTGGAACCATTAAATACCGTGTCTACTGCAGAGTTACTTTTTTCGGGAATGAAGGCCAACAATAACGTTTCCCACTAAAGACAAAAGTCCGATGTCAAAGGGGTTTTTGTCCAGTGGGACAGGATCTTTACAGTAAAGTCCCAAATCCACCAAAATAAACTCTTTTCCATCATTTATTAAAAAGTAATTTACAGTTTTAATTAAATGATACATGTGTGTTATTGTTTGTGTGTGGGTAAGTGGATGGGTGGTTTGATTGAGTGTCTGTGCGTGGGGGACCACTGAAATGCGCATGCCAATATCCAGTCTGTGTGTATACACGTGTGCCTGTGTGGTGAAGTGGCTCCAGGAGTGCTGTGAAGCAGCCCTTGTCTCATTAGCATGTCAATTGACTCCATCTGCTTTGCACATGAAAGGGACAGGATGTGTAGGAGGACAGGAGAAAGAAAGAACGAAGGATGGGGAGGGGAGGGGCGGCTGTGTATTTATCTCCACCTTGTAGGAATTTGTATCGTACACTGAGTGCACTTATTAAGGATCACAGCGTGGTGTGCTCTCTCTCTCCCATCCTTTCGCACAAACTCAGGTACACACTCGTATGGATATACAGCACATGCCTGCAGTCAGCAACACCATATACCCTTAGTTATTATATTTCATAGTCTGCTGGGAGATATCCAGATGTGCACCACTTTACATGGAAAAAGTATAACAATAACAGTATTATGTAAATATATCAACAGCATATGTGAGATCACGCTCATCCGTATGTTCTTTATGCCTCATATCTGCAAAATGCAAGTGACAACACTTCTCTCTCTGTATATGTTTCACACTGCATTGAGGTTGAAGAGTACAAGCTATATCCAGCTGTTGTGAAGTAAACACAAACAGACAAACATACAGAAATGCACAGAGACAACACACAGGCTGTTGCCACTGCTGCTGTGAGGAGGGAGGTTGATGAAATGAGGAGAGGGTGAGAGACAGAGGCCTGAGGGGAGGGCAAACAGCAGGTCTGTTTTTGCCTGACGAGCAGATCACACACTCCATAACTGCTCTCTCATTCTGTCTGCACCTGTTACAGCGCACAGTTTGCAGCCCCGATGCTCTCAGCCTCCTTTTAGTTAACCAGTCTTTATTCACAGTTGGTGCTTTCACAAGCACTTAAGTAGCCGGGTTATTGTGTGTTTTCAGCACTAACCGGATTTCTTGGGGCGCTTACACACCAACACAGACAGCTTGCTGTGCGCTGGAGCGTCAGTGACTGACCATTTGTACAGTGAGACCCCTCCTGTTACCACGAGTCAGCTCTTCTGTACTGAAAGTGTTAAATTCAGGTTTATGGACGACCACAACTAGTGAATAACCTTTGGTGTGAAAGTTGTTCCGAACAGGAGATGCAATATGGAGTTGGATTCGGTTGTAAAATGCCACAAAGAGTTGTTTACCAAATGACAAAAGAGAGCTAGAAGAGTTCAAACCCTGCTTAATTTCCCACCTCCGCACAGCTAGCTAATCACAAGGTGAAGTGGCTGTGACGTATTTTGATACATATTTTGCTAAGAGGGTGTTATTTTCACTTATTTAAAAGTAAGGTAATATGACCGATTTGATTTGTCTGTCTTCAACAGATTTGATCGGACAAACTGGGAACTAGCAGTAAATTCTATATAGGCCACTTAAACAGATGAGCATGAAATGAATTACAATGGCACCGATCATAAACACAGTCCTGCGTTAACTTAAATTCCTAAGTGAGTATTTCTGTTCAGCTTCCCAGTTCCTCCAGGATTAATCTCTTCAGCACGGTCCACCAGGAAGTGTCTCATGTCCCAGGGAGATTCTGTCACCGAGGAACCGTGGCACACTGGCCTTAATGCATCGGGGACACTTGACAGATACAGGATGAGCTTTCCTATCCTGTCCATGTGGATTCCCAGCAGTCTACAGAGAGCCTTCAGTGGGACTGGGGCAGGCTTGAGGGTAAAAGAGGCAATTAGAGAGGGTTAGAGGCAGAGGGGGGAGGAAGAAAGGGGGAGAAGGGTGGGACAACCGGGATGTGAGATGCAGGGATTTAATCCCTAACCAGGAACAAGGGGATGCGTAAAGAGAGAGCATGTGACAGGTTGCACTGGAGGAAGACATGGACAAAGACGCACCAACATCAAAGATATACTCTTGAGTGTTCCTCATTCTCCATGCAGGTGGTGTGGCAGTAAGTGTAGGAAAGGAAATTGCCTCATTTACACAAAAACTCTCTTTAAACTCTGTGTCATCTCAGGATCTCTCTCCCTCCCCCACTTTCTCCCTTTTCGTCCTCCTTTTTCGTCCTCCTTTTGGTCTGTTAATCATCTTGTTGTCTCTCATTTCATGCACTTGGCCCCATTATTCATACGAATGGTATTTATATGCAGTATTCTGACTGGACAATACCGTATTTCTCTTAAAAGAGGTCACAGATTAATACTTTAAATGCAAAGTAGAGCGCCTATTCGGCATGAGGTACACATCCGGCTCCAGCTAATGATTGTTTTTATTATCAAGTCTGTTGGGGTTTTCTTTTGATGAAGTGACTGTTTAGATATTAAAATACCATCTTATTTATGTTTGAACTAGAAGCTTGAGCCAGCTTTCCAAATGTTTGACAATTTGGCCTGATTAGTGATTATACCATTAAATGGTTAGGAACCTTAGGAACATATATATTCTGTCAACTAATCATTTAAACGACTAATTGTTTCAGCTCAAATTCCACCCCTGAACTCTCAGTGATCTCTTTAGCAGTGCTGAATGCTGCAGGCAGAACGGGTAAACTATCCTTTATTTGTACTTTTCTTTGCTTTTTTCACAAAGAAATGCTATTGAATTAATTGTTTTATTTGTGTACCTGTCTATGTTACTATAATATAAAATCATGAATTTGTTTTTATATTAAATCAGACCTGTCTGAAGAAGTGCATACCCCATCATCCTCTTTTTGCCATGTTTGCATACCTGCAAAATGTGTTTATGAGTCTACGTATGCATTTGTGTTTGGTTGCGCTGGTGCTCTCGCCGTTGCCTGGGGAACCTGGCAGGTGGAGTACATTTGATGTTGGGCGGGGGCTTTTTGTTTGACCAGGGGCAAAATGATGCCCACTCAGAAGAGGCTGCATCTTTTTGCGGACACTTGAAGTTTAGGAGTATGTGCTGATAGATGCATGAACCAGACAAGCAGCAGATTACGAAAACCCATGAACACACTGCAAATGTAAGCATAGGGTATAGTACGTTAGATCAAGCAGATCATATTTGTTTTTATGTGTGTGTCCTTTAGGAGTTAATTATTTAAACAAAATGTGTGGGAAGTTTAAAGAGGCTAGCAGGTTGAAACTCATCACGCCCCAAATTAGAAACATGTGAATGCTTCTTTACTTCTGAGTGCTAATGGCGGCTCATCTGAAAGTACATCTGTATCACCAGTTTGATGAAAAAGGATAGTAGCATGGAGGATGACTCACTGGGAATAGTCATATTTGCTGTTGGGACCACTCATCTTTTACTCATGGTGTGTTTACATTGTCAGCCTCAGTCTCATCCATTGTTATGCAAAGTCAGATTTGAAACAGAAAATTAGATTTGACACGGGGGGGTGTAGATTCAGTTGATTCTGTGTCTGTCTGGTTTCAGTCCTAAGTGTAACCATACTTGCTGCTCGACCCAGTGTCTGTCTCCAGGTGCAGATGTTGTTTCCTGGAGTGGGCTGTGGCTCTTCCTGGAAAGCTGCTGTTTCTTCCCCTCCGTTGGAGCTTTGATGGACTCAAGCATGCTGGTCTGAGTTTGGTTGAGGCAGCTGGCGAGTTGCGTGTTGTTTTTCCTGGTCTGGTTTGGCATGGTTGGGCTTGACTTGGTCTGTTGTGTGACCACATCAGTGGCGCTTACAGTTCTCAGTGGGGAAACTAACAGATAGAACTGACTCAGCAGCACTTGGTTCTGGTTGTGATCTTCACAAAAAACACACTTGCATACACACTATCCTGTCCTGATTACATAGCCTACTGTACTGACTCATACGCAGATTCACTCTACTCAATTATACAGAATACTAACACGCTCAGCTACCGTCTCTCTTTCCCTCGTTTTTTTGGCTTTGATGTTTCCCGTACTCCGAAACGGAAAGTATTCCATGCCAGGCCAGTTAATTCCCAGGCACCATGATGGAGTCACCAGATCTCTTACTCAGCACTGGATCCTACTCATGCAGGTGTGGGATCTGCTGACCTGGCTCTCCGCCCTTTCCCGCTGGACCTTCATGCTATGACTTAATGGTCATCTGATCCCCCCCACTGCCCCTGCCGCTATAGTTCTCCTCCTCCTTTCTCAGTTTTCCCTGTTTTTCTATGCATAGCACCCTCTCTCTTTCTCGCAATCTGAGCTTTGGTGTCTGGTTTGATGTAACATGAACAGTCATGATGATGTCATCAGCATGAGTCAACAGGTAGGTGCTGCATCGTCCAGCTGAGTCGGCGTTCTCCCTTCATGTCAGGCTGGGAGGCAGCGCCATGTGACCGCGGCTAAAGCCATCACATCTGCGTCTCTCTAAGCACCGTCCCTGTGTCAGCACATCTTGATTTTCACAGATAAAACAGATGGAGCAGATATTATTTTTAAATCCTTTTATTAAACCTGTGGAATTTAACGTATTTTAGTTTAGAGATGAAGCTGCAGATGCAGTTAAAGGTTTGCTGTGTGTTTGTTTTTCTCACTTTGCGGTCTTTCCAAGTCCACATTCCAGTAAACGAGTGTAAGAGCTGTGGTAGTTATGTTGTAATTCTCAGTGTCATAAACACTGCAGATAGTGTGTGACAAAAAGAGACACTTGATGGAGGAGTGACCGGGAGGGGTGCGTGCATGTGCATGTGTGTGTGTTGGCATGCACTGTTTGTGTGTGTGTATTGAAAAGGGTCTTTTGACTTACCACTGAATACGGCAAAAACATGTTGCATCACTCGAAATTTCCCCTCTGTTGCGGCAATTTCCATAAACAAACTTTATTTTTCAGTGCCCACACAAAACATCCGCCACAGTTCAGAGAGAATTCCACTTAGCCTCTGGCCACGTCAAAAACATCGCACCAATAATTCAGTATCATTATATCGTTTATATAATGTATTTTTAAAACATGATGGTATTTTAATTGTATTGTATATATACTATAGAAAACTTGTACGATTGATCATAATCTTATATAAGCAAGTATGATTTTTTGAAAAAAGTGGTCAAAGCAGCCATGTTTGAAACAGGTAAGCAGTATGGATTGACATTTTATGTACAAACAATATCATCTGAATTCATATGGAAAGAAATCCTCAGTTGTTTTAGCCTCAGATGACATAGTGACGCAAAAAGCTGATTCAAGTGGAAAGATGATTCAACTGTAGCATATGGTTCAGTTCAGGGAATCTGACAAAATTTACTACATCATTTCAGCAGAAACACTAATCATAATATTATATATATATATATATATAACGAGCTGAACCTGGCTCTGACATCTTTGTGACATCAAGCTGTTGAAACGAGTTTTAGGTTGACAACAAGTGCAGGGTAATGTCTTTCACGTGTTGGATTGAGCCAGAGGAGCCGGTGTGAGAAACCTGATCCTCTCTGGGGTCCTACTTTATCTCTCGTCACTCATTTACCGTCTGAGTAAGAACTCCACTCTCTCCATCACTCATTCACATCTTTACTTTATACTCTAACTGTTTTGTCTTCTTCTTATTCTCCTTCTGTCACCTCCCCCCCCCTTCCTCTATACACTATTAGTACCTCCAGAAGTGTTTCTCATTATGCTCATGATCTGACCATATGGCTGGCCACTATTTGTGTTTTTCTGTGTAAATTTGTTTTCTGTGCGCGCTGTGTGAAAAGATCCAAGTGTGTATTCTGGGCATCAGAGAGACACATACGCTCTCGTACACACTTCAATCACTGAGTCACACACACTCCATACTTCATTCCGGGAGATCACAGACCTTGTGTTCGTTTTGTTGTGGTCTTTGTATTCGCCTGGTGCATGTCCATAATCTGCACAAACACATGTGTGTGTGTGTACAGTATGTGTGTGTATGTGTGTTTATAGCTGTGCTAAGTGGGCTTCACTCTGAGGTTTCTCAGCTGTCGCCCATCCCTCTGGTCAGAAAACCTACACACACACACACACACACACACACACACACACACACACACACACACACACACACACACACACACACACACACACACACACACACACACACACACACACAGCATCTGTGGTTTGACCTGATGTCTCCATGTTGGAATATTGTGCATGAAGAAAGCCAAAATGTGTAATAGAGCTTGGGAAACGAAGTGGGATGAGCTGCTGGCTCCAGAAGTATTTCTGACGGCTGAACATTTCCATTTTAAATTGATGATATCCTCAATATTTTTAGTATATGCTTGTTATATGGCCATCACTTTTGATTATTCAGTCCTTCTGTTTTTTCCATCATGTAATGGCAAATATTTTTTTATACAATAATAATAATAAAGAGTCTCAGCTAACCTGGCTATTGCTGTTGAATCAAACTTTGGCAAATCAAGATTCAAAATGCTTATTCTATTATCAAGTTTCTACTGTAGCACTAACCATACTTGATTTCAATATGGATTGTTATTGGAGAGTTTTAAAAAAACAGCACATTTAATTGATTATCTTTATTGAACAAGGACCATACATAAAACTAAATTAATCTGAAAAAGAGAAGATGCTATATGCCAGATTATAGCTAAAAGATCATTTCCATCTGAGGTCCTTGGGCAGGTAGTACACACATAACAATCAACACACATTAAACATATTTCATAATGCCTTTCACACTAACAAATAAAACCGATCAAATAAAGATGTACAAAATATACAAACTAGTACATTGGTCCATATAAATATAATTTTACAGTTAAAATCATTTTGGCAAACTGTTGGCACAAAATCTGCCACTAACATTGTGAAAAACTGCAGAGGTTTAAAATGAGAGAAGCATATTCCAATGTTTGATGGCTCTAAATGAGAAAGTTTTGCTTTTCCATAAAGAGCAAAAAAAACTAGCATTTGTTGTTACACAGTTGAACGCTAAAGGTTTGAGAAGAGGTAAATATAAAGCTTCAGCTCTTATTCTGTCAATCAGCTGTCATCTGAATGCAGATCAGCGCCTTCATCCCATCCTTCTCCCTTTCTCTCAATACCTCCTGCCATTACCTGCGACTGTATTTCTTTCTGTCCAGGCGACACACAGAGGCACATACACACATACACACATATAAGCACATACACACAGCACAATAACCCCAGGCTGCTGGTTATTAGAAAATCACCCAAACCTGCCGTCCCCTCAGTCATGGGAGAAAGGGGCGACGATTTCCCAGCTATATTAAAGAAGAGTAGCCTCTGTCCCAGCTTCCCTTCATCTCTCCCCAGTTTATTCTAATCACACAGCGGCTGTCTCCTCTCCTGCCTTTATTTTTGCTCTATTTTTTCCATCTCTTTGTTTTGTTTTTCGCCTGACAGTGACTGGGTCTCTGCTGCCCCAGGGGAACAGAGTTATGAGCCCGATGTCCTTTCATAGTCAACTGTATAATGTGTTATGTGTGTGTGTGTGTGTGTATGTATGTGAGACAGTGTGAAAGGAGTGGTGGGGGGGGGAGAGGGTGCTTGAGAGAAAGCGTGTGCACTCGTCACTGACAGTTAGTCGCCCACTGAAAGCCTATATGCCAGCGTGGGTGCTTACTGTTTACAGATCATGTCCTTCGTTGTGGTGTTTTGGTTGAGTCCTTCCAGGATGCTGCTATCATGCTGACCTCCTCTCTGTCCTGTCACACACTACTGGAAGCGCTGTAATAATACGTGCTGCACAGTCCTCTACATGGCCACCCACTCCCCAAAGGCCCTTCTAACACTATGTACAATGCCATGTACTGAATGTTATATCCACGTGGTCAAATCGCTCTGTAATGTTACTTTGTGTTCTAATAAGTTCTAGGTGTTGTCAGTCAGTGTTGTGCTAGCCGTGTAAGATAAGAGAGATGTGTCAGAGCTGCCTGAAGGCTGAATGTTCTCGTATGTTTCTCCAAACAAAGCCTCCCTATGTCACGTTTTGGTCAGGGCAGTGCAAGGGAGGCCGACTCTGTATCTTCCCCAGATTCAGGCCCCTTCTCCTGGGCTGGGAAACGCAGCTCGCCCCCTTCACCTGTTTCTGAGCGGGAAGCCGATGGTCTGTGGGTTTTGTTTGGGCTCCGTGTGCTATATTCAGACAACCTAATCTCACGTACTTTCTGGGAGTCATGAGGACAAGAATTAGCATTACCAAGATGAGTGGACAGAGAGTTATAAAGGGAAACGGTCAGTCATCGTTCTGACATGTGTTTACATTGTGGCCAGCTTCATTTTAGTCACTACTCTCTTAAGAAATAGGTACTTTCCCATGTAGCTGTTTCTGGCATCAGGTAATATATCACAGGGTGGTGTACGTGTGGTAGGTCTTTGAAAGGTCTTTCGCTTTGAATAATTAAAGCAAATACTGTTCTTTTAAAGGTGGAAAAACATTTATTTTGGGTCTTACGTCATTGTTGTCTTTAAACTGTGGCTTTTTTTGTATGTTTTTCTTTTAAGAAAGCTCTCCTGGGATACTGTTTTCATTTGAATATTCTAACTTACACTGCTCTTCATGCATGACACATCATATTAGATATAATATGTCTGCAAGACTTCAGAGCATTTAGAATTGAATCGGCATAAATAGACCAGATTGATCCATTTCAGCGGAAAACTCCCAAACACATCTGTTCTTAAAGACTTGTTGATTCAATCACACAGTCAAATGAACAGTGTATAAAACTACTGCTCTACATTACCACCCATAGACATGATTTGATCCTCAGCTGTGTGAATGAATGTGGGATCACCCAAGAGTTAAAAAGGAGGGAAGCTGTGAGAAGGTCAGACGTTTAATCTGGGCTTTATAATATTGTTTATGATGGGAGTCTATCACGAACGGTCCATGTGTTTGATATACGTACACTGTGTTGGATCTGTGATCACACCTGTAGCGCTGAATCACAGCAGCCTCTGAAAGCATTTTATTAGGAGTTCAGAAGGTAACCCAATCCTTTTGATGTAGTTAATAGTTTGTGGAGGTGTGCATCTGGGATTATTAAGATCTTGGTGCATTTGTTATTTACTTTTTTATATTCTCCCCAAGAGTGCTTTTATTTGAACTTGCTTTGATATTCGTGATTCAAGGCTATAATTGGTTAAATCTATGGCTGTAATGTATCACACACAGGGTGCAGAAGGCTGGCCGTGGCTGAGTCGCGCTCTCCTCGGCTGGGCAGGGCACTTCTGGAAAGTCCCTGGCTGAGGATGGGGCTGGCAGGCTGGGGGGGCTGGAGTCCTGGAATCGTGTATGTTTTCCTGGATCAGGAAAGAGGATGTGGTAGACAGAAGACACCCTTCAGTTCACCCTTTTAAAATCACCCCCTACCACCCACACACACACACTACCTCACCCCTCAGTCAGTCTGTAGAGAGAGAGCGCTCTTCCAGTAAGAGGTAGTCAGAAGCCAGGATGAAAAGTAGTTAGGGATGGGTGCATAGAAAGTGGTAAAAGACTAATTGAAAGAAGAAGCAGCTGTAATGGGCAGAGATGGGAGGGAAATTGATTTATTTAAGAATGAAGATTACTATCTACTATTAATCGATTTAAAGAAAATAACTTAAAAACAAATGTTTTCCACAAAAGAACCCGCATTGCTACTGGTGTATAGTAATCAAAACCACCAATTCTATTCTATTTTTATACAATTGATGATGAAATGAAGAGGTTTATGAAAGTGTGTATGTTTCTAGATAATACAAAGGCAGTAAGCCAATTTACATTTTATTTATGTAATGGGCAGCATTTTTATTTTTGGCATAACTTGAACTTGTTTTCTTGGATTCACTGACGATTGAAAAAAAAACGAAATAATATAATAATATTAAGAAATTAATTGTGCGCGTTTAGCATAAATAAATGTTTTTGTCCAAAACTGTGCCTTTGTGGAGTAGATCCTGCAAAAGCACCCATATGTACTGAATCAAAACATTTATTTAAATCGCGAATTGTTTTGAATGAAGAGTTGATTTTGAGTTGTACTATACCAAAAGATTCCCACCTCCAACGCTGAGTGAGGGTTCATTTCCCAAGACTTTTTATATAACCATAAAAATGTCATTGTGATGAGCCTCATTAAATGTGGCGGAGAATGAATGAAAAGAGGGATTAGGCGTGTTATGTGTGTGTTACATGTGTAGGGTCATGTGTTATTTTGGCAAAGAAAATGGGCACAAACAGAAGTCCATCTGGGCCGCCCTGCCTCTTAACCCAATGTCTGGCTGCCATTTATCATACACGCAGGAAAACCTACACACACACACACACACACACACACACACACACACACACACACACACACACACACACACACACACACACACACACACACACACACACACACACACACACACAATACAGCTGCAGTATCACCACATCACACATACTCACACACATGAATATGGTCCACATTATCCCACTCTAAGAAAACAGACGGGAAGATATTTATAGACTAATAGATTTTTTTTTCTCAGGAGAGGAAGAATTACAGTAAAGTGTGTGTGAATCCGTAACAGTTTTTCTTGTTATTCTTGCTCTTCTGTAATTGTGTGTTACTCAGATGCTTCGTGCTTGCCAAAATCGTATCCGCATTGTTTGTTTCTCTTACATATCTTCTAATTTTTTCCACTGTGCTGTGTGCACATGTGCTCCGCCAGTCATACTCTATGTGTGTGTGTGTGCGTGTATGTGTGTATGTGTTGAGCTGAAGAGCTCAGCTGTATGGCCCACTCAGGTTTCACCTTGGCACAAATGCTCTCACCCTGGCAGCAGATTCCACACACTCTTCACTGCCAACTCTCTACTGCTTTCCACACCACCTGTAACATATGCTGTCTTCTAACGAGGGTAACTACAGTTTCCAAGACTGCATGGGCCACAAAGTATCATATATCCCTCCGAAATGTACAGAACATTCCATATCCATATTGTTGCTAGAATTACTGAAACTCAGAAAGAAACCACATTTTACTGCACCCGTTGCATTAAAGTTTGGCTTCGGTCTATTAACCATTGTTGTGCCTCCAAGAGAAATCGTAACAATTTGGAGTAAAAAGGACAATCAATTCTACACCGGATATAAATGTTACTGCCTTTGCAGTTATCAGAAGGCACGGACTGCAGCATAGATACATAATTAGCTGCTCCTTTTAAACTTAACGACAACAGATGCTCTGCGTCATAGCAGATGTGATAATTAGAACCTATTTATACTATTATCATCTTTATCGCTCAGTATCAGTAAGGATAAATGAGGAAAGTGAGTAATTTTCTTAATGAAAGAAAGGTTAAGGAGGAGGATCGAGGGGGGCAGACAGATGGAGGCCCAGTGGTGACGGCGACACTGCCTCCTCCAGAGGCTCCTCGTGTGGGCACAACCTTGGCCCCCTCGCTGCCGATCTCCTACCCGCTTCACCACGCCCAGAGGGGCACCGTGGCATCCTACAGGCTGGCAGCTGTTTTTGGGAGCCGTCCCCTCCTTCACCCTGCTTTTCCTCACCGTACATCTGAGGGAGAGACACAGGAAGCAGCCCTCCATATTGAACTTCAGTGCCATCGCTAATGCTACATTAAACAGTGTCACAGTGAAGGACGAACTGCACAGTAACACTGCAACCCTTATAGTAAAAGTCACACAGGACAAAAGGGGGTGTGTGTGTGTGTGTGTGAGCCTTAAACAGCGGAAATAACTATAGGATCGTTTCCGCCATGTCAATACGGTAGATTTGCTCAGTGATCCTGCACTAGCCCCTCCGACCTCCCACCATGCACCTCTCACCGCGCAGCACTCACAGAATAAATAACATTCACAGCCAAGTGTAAGAAACTCTCGGCTTCACCCAAACTGCGGCCTCGCTCCACCAGCTGTGGGAGGCCAGGGCATCAGGGTCTGGGGTGGTGAGTGTTTGCATGTGTGGTTGCTAGTGTGTTTGAGGGGTGGCTGCTTGTATGTGTGGTGGGTGTGAGAAAGCATCGGAAATGATTGTTTTCTTCGTGTATATGTGTCCATGTGGCTGGATTGGGGACTGGGAACTGAAGAGGCTGAAAGACCCCAGTGATATTTATGTGTTGTGTTATGGTGAATGTGGTGGTGTGAAATCCCCCGTCTCTAACCAGTACATTAATAAAGGGACTGGGCGTTACTGGGTACAGATTTCCTGAAAAACATTTGACTTTTTCTTGTGTGTGTTCTAGCTACACTAGTAGCTCCAGGAATGGCAATGTCCGCTATTCCATCACTTTGGTCCAGACTGAAATGTCACAGCAACTATTTGATGGATTGAAGTGACATATTTGTTCAGACGTTCATGTTCCACGAGGATAAGGCCTAAAATGTAAATGTTTTATGAGGAATTACTGTTCCTCTAACATTAATAACATTCACATCAGCTTAATCTGTACTATGTCTTTAATGCTTCTATGTAACGATGAAAACACTTGAAGCATGTTTAGTACTTCGGATAATGAATTATTTGTTGAAGTTTCTGCTTTTCCAGTTGTTTAAAATCTATTCAACCATTTTTTACCCGCCACAAAATTGAAGGTGCTATTTTAACGTTTTTTAGAGTAATATCGCCACATATCTTTACTGTATGTTATATACATGAAAAATACTGCACTCAAAATTCTCATCTTAAATAATGAGCGCCCAGTCACACATAAGTATAGTATGAACTTTCCTTGATTGCTTTTTTGTTGTTGTTTATTTCTTGAGTCAAGCAGATGGTTAACTCTGGGCTTTGTGCCTCTGTATGCATCGCTTCTCTCGGGCAAACGGCCCGCTTCATCCCCAGGCTTGAACCGCGCCTCCCTGGGGACAGTGGCAATGCCATCAGGCCTACTTATAGCTCTGATTATGCGTCGCTAGGTCCGCTGTTCGATCGTGTTAATATAATGACCAACACTGTACACGACAATTAAATGATGTTTTTCCTGCATTACAATGTGGCTTATTCTGTGCATGGGTGCAAGGCAAAGTTTATTATGTTTCCTGAAGATCGATAGAAACTTAGATTTATAAATACAGATTAGCATAATGAATAACAATCAGGAGGAAAAGCGGATCGATATCACTCACCGAAATAAGTTGCCTTCTGACAAAGCCTCTCTGGGGATTTCCGTGCAGCTTAGCCTCTGACTCACTGCTGGGAGCAACAACAGTCAGCTCAGGCGTAGAGGTGTAAGGGATGGGATTGTGAGGAGGAGGAATTAAGAGTTTGAGATATTTTGACAGAGTAGTCCATACAAGAGTTGGAAAAAGAGAGGACTATGAAGGCATTTAGAGGAAGGCTGATGGCCTGAATAAAGAAATGGATGATGGAGAATAGCAAGGATGTTAAGGATTAGCAGGGATGATAAAAAAAAAAAAACACAGTGGAAGTGAGGAGATAGAATTAGAAAGGATAAGAAAGACAAGATTTGAAAGAATGGAAAATGGGAGCCTGAGATGATGGAAAGGATTGGACAAGAGAAAGAAGAGCAAGCGGGTGGGGAAGAGGGGTGCTAATTCAGAGAATGGATGTGAATAGCAGCCAAGGCATTTTTGTATTAACATAATTAACAGATGGTGTTAGTGATTAGGTTACATGCGATTCAGGAAGCCAGGGTTGTTAGCTGAGTGTTAAGGCTGCATATTCTGTCAGCCGGAAAAAAAAAGATCGGAAAAGAACAATGTCGGTGGAGGGAATTAAATCAACAACACCTACTCACATCTAAACACAACTGTGGGGGGAAGTGGGGTACACCCATACACTCGCATATTTATCTGCGCAAACACATGTGCACGTCGCGCACACCAACACACCCTCGCACTGGGATACACAAACTCACACACACATAAGAGTACTGACACACGCACTAGTCCAATTGCAGACTTAAAATGCATTGTTTCAGGTTTTTTTTAGTGTACCAGCGAGGGACATAAAGGCATTTTATGAGCCATGGCCCACTTTCAAAGCTTTGTCTGCTATAAACGCAGCTTTGATATGAGAATAGTGACATGCTGCTGGGAGAAGACTCTTTGTGACTCAGTCAAATATATAAAAATAGTCCTGTTGGCTCACTAATGTGAACATGGTGATGCCTTTTGTTCTGCCATCTATTGTCTGTAACTATAGGCAGCTGTGTGTGTGGGTGTGGGAGAGATGGGAAAGAGATCACACCTGGCTTAGTCTCAAAGGTACCGCTGTTTTAATGCATTTGTATCTGTGTATGATTTGTATTATTGCTTCAGTCTGGCATATTGAGTTGCTCATACAGCACAGTTCCCACCAGTTGAGATTCAGTCCATCACCTGTTTGATATTATATCATATTACTCATTTCATGTCAGCTGCCATGAGAGTGTGTCTGTCTGTGTTTGTGGCTGTCTGCATCTCCGTCTATCTATCTCGTCGGCCAATTGGTTAGTTTTTCCTGTATACTTACAGCAGTGAGTTCACTGGTCTGATAAGTCTCTGTACCATGTGACACACAGACTATACAGTGGAAACAGTTCTCGTTGAAGGAATAGGTTTTTGTGCACGTGTCTCTGTATGTGTGTGTTTGCGTGGTGTCTGTGTCTTCAAAGCAATCTGATTTTAATGACCCTGGGATATTGTCCAGCGTGTAATTCAGTCAGGAATGTGTTTGGACGACGGTGTGTTTGTGTGTGTGTCAGTGTTTGCGTGTTTATGTAGGTGTGTTTGTCACTTGGTCTGAGTCCAGCCGGCCCTTTTCCTTGTCCATTAGAGACTAGCGTGATTTTGACTTGCCCTTTGGTGGTTTGCAAATCAATCACAGGTCCTCAAACTCCGACCAAAACTCTGACAGTGACAACCAGTTTCCTGGAACAATCTGCGCCTCCTAAATAACCTCACATGTTTTCAATGACTTCTGCTCTGTCATCAGGCAAGTTGGCGTGTGACGATACTGGGTGAATCCGTCCGTCCAGGGCTCCTTGGACAAAACAAAATGGGTCATACAGTCTCTTTGTCTTTCCTGTTTGGCTCCATCTTGATTCATTTGGAATAAGCTGGCAGTTTAAGAGGCTCATTAGTGGTTGATGGATAGACGCTCGCTGAAGATTTTGTCCAAATCCAGCGTTAATATCAGGCACCAGTACCAGCCTGCAGTCTCAACCCCAGCATTACTATGTTACTGCGGTAGCTGCTCCTTAGGACCAGGCTCAAAATAATCACTTTATGACTTATTTCCTAAAAATGTAGTTAGTCTTTAGTGCTTTTGTTGTCATACATCTCATAACAGGAATAAACAAAAAATAAAGAATGACTACCAACAATATTATATCTTTAAAAAAAGTTGTAAAAGACAATAGCTGGAAACATGTGATTACGAGTGTTTGTGTGTGCATGCATACAGTAAGCCATTGGTCCGTAACATGACTCGCTCGCTGAGTCTGGCTGTTCAGCATCCGGACAGCCTGGAGGAAGAAGCTGTTTTTGAACTTGCTAGTGTTGGTTCAGATGCTGCACAGCCTTCTGCCAGAAGGAAAGGATCGATCAGTCTTTGTGAGTGGGGATCTTTTTTGATGCAGGCCACTTTCTAGATACATTTGTTTTTTAATACATTAGGAGAAAGATTTTTGTGCCAGAGCTATACTCAAAGCGTTCTTACCTTTTCTCTAAATGCCAATTTGATTTTGACTTTGGTAATGTCAGCATATTTGAAATTGTGATAGCCCTCAAGCTGGGTGATGCAGATGTGGTAAACAGCAATGGGCTTAGTAGAAAGCCCTGGGTTGCTCCATTGTGCACATTGGCTGTGTCCGGTTTGGATTTGGCCTGGGTTTTGTTGCTCTTAAAGCCAGGAAATCGATTGCTCATTGAGTTTTGGAACTACAGAAACACTCACAATTGAACATTTATGTTTCAGGGTGGAGGCTCTTCCCTTACACTTTGGGGACTTTGGCAGATAACCGACAGAGAGAGCACTTTGAACCAGTCAACAGAGAAGCTCAAGTTGTTCCTGTCATCAAAAGTTGCTGCCAATATCAGTAAGTCATTTTAACTGTTGAAAGTGACGTACACGGCTAATCTTTGCCAAGGAAACAGAGCATGTTTTTTTTTTTTTCTAAATATGTGTATTACATTAATTAATTCAATATTATAGTTGCTACACCACACTACCATAGCTGTAGCCTCACAGCAAGGCTCCTACTCTTGTGTTACAGTCATGTATCAGTAGCTCCTGTCCCATGCATACTTCTAGCCATACCCTCTTCTGAAGCTTAAACTTAAATCCAGAGCCGTCCAGAGTGGAATCAATGCAGCATTAGAGTGATGGTGTGCTGTGGCCGGGCTTGGGTCATTTTATGGTGTGGACATGGAAATAGAGGATCAATCAGAGCCATGATATCTTATTACTAACGTTAATTCACCCAGAGCAGTATGGATCCATGCATTAGCCGGGCTGAGCCTTGATTTAGAGCAGAGTGGAATTGAGTGTCGAATGGACTGCATGTATGTGTGGGTGTAGGTCCCTGAGAGGTTGTTTTTTCTTTGTTCACGTATTTGTGCTAGTTATATGTTTTCAGGTTTGCCATGTTTTATACATTTGTGTGAGTTTGTACAATGGTTTCACAAGTATATATCCCATTATTAATACTTATTAACTTAATTAGATAGATGCCCTGCATGAGGTTAAACTGTTACTGAAACAAGTGGGGTTTATTAATAGAGGACAACAAATGGGAACCTGTCTTGCACTTCCTTCTTCAACCCTGACCAGTCAGGACAATCCTCTGTCAGACATCTTTGTTAAGAAACAACTCTCAAGTGTACTGGAGCTGGCCATTCTTCACATGGGCTCTGTTGCTGGGGCCACCTGGGAATATTTCTGTGGAGCGGGGCTTGCCCTGAAAGCATGTTTTATTCATCCAGCTTGTCACTTGGGGTGGCTTGTTTTGGTTTTTGTTCAATGTTTCTTCTGAAGACCGCGTGTGCGTGTCTTTAGTTCCAAATGTGGCGTCTGCAGTTCCTCCTCTCTCTTGTTCTCTCACTGTGTGTGTGTGTGTGTGTGTGTGTGTGTGTGTGTGTGTGTGTGTGTGAATAAGTCTGCATGTGTTTGTGTGGGTGTTTCATCCCTGGAGAGATAAAAAGCCTTGGACCATATGCTATAAAGCAGTAGGCCACAACAGACAGCACTGTTGCAGAGTTCAACAATAAGGAATGCCCAATGGCTAGAGGCCAGTTGGAGGTGCTTTTGGACCAGTTTTCTGGTTAGATAGTGGCCAAATTGATCCAGTGCCTAAAATAATGTTTTTTTCATTCTATATCTCACTGGCTTCAAGCCTATATCTTTGTTTTTCTATTGCTTTCATTGGCTAATTGAGCACTAAGTTATGGTTTGACAAGCCCAGTGCTTTCCTTGAAGTATTAAACGATTGCACTAAATCATCACACACTTCTGTGGCCCAATTATTATTATCCAAAATATATTTGCAATCTCAAAGGGTAAAACGGATGATAGGGTAGAGAACAACTAATCCTGAAACTTTCCACTGATGCTGAAACTCAGATTACAACACAGTTTCCAAAGAAAAAATACTTTTAAATTCAGTTTTCAAATGTATGTAGTGCCATGGACCAAAAACTGTCAGAATCAATTTAAGAGAGAGATACTGATTTCAGCCCAACATAATTTACATAATCAAAACCAGCGCTGAGAGGGACTTTAACATTCAAGTGGGCACAGACAAGACAAAAAGAAAATAACATTTGTGTACAATTTTGTTTTCACTAATTTGCCTGTGGCTTAAGGCAGCTTGCTCAAAAACAGATTCAATGTATTATTTAATATAACAAAATAAACTTGACGCCACAGTGGTATTAGTGGGTCTCAGTAAATATGGGAAAGGCTGATCGTTCTAAACATGACTTTTAAGAGTATTCTAAAAGAAAAATCTCCTAGAAGAACATTTGCCCTTTAGTGATTATTAGAATAAGGTTTTGTTTGATCAAAACAAATGTTAAACCAATTACATAACTAGAGTATGACTGTTGTCAGTGTTCTCAGATGTTTTTTTGCTATACACATTTTTAGAGAAGTGGATCTGCTGACTTGCAGATTGAGCAAAATCCACCCTGTTTATGTTTAACCACAGTGTTGTGGCTTTATTTCTCTCACTGAATGTAACTCTCTCACAACTTAATCTCAAAAGCAACAGCACACACATTTGTACAAACAAACGTTGAAGTTTCTTCTTTATCTCCATGAGCTCACCCATGCTCTTGATCATTTCAATAATTTATACATATTTTGAATTCAATCATTATCTTGAACTCACGATCACTAGACGGACTTGAATGCTTTCAATGCCAGCAGGCAGAAATCTGAGTGAAGTTTATACAAGCACCTGTACACCAATAACTCACACATACATCTCTGTATCCTCTTGTGTAATAAGAGAGGGCAATCGATACTGTCACACTGAGAAATCAAACAAAGAGAGAGACGAAAGTGAAATTGACAGACAGATGGGGGAGAAACCAGTTTAAAGTTAATTTGTGCTCCCTCTCTCCTTCTTTCTCATATTGTCTCTTGAAGACTCTCCTCCCCTTCATCTCATCTCACCCCCCCTCTTTCTATTTTGTTCTCATTCGCTCTGCACACCTTCCCTGTAGAGGTCATTTAAAAGACAAGGTTTGGGCCAATCAAACCGAAGTTGTATAGCCCTAGTTGTGGCTGCCTGATTGAGAGTGACATTGACACGATTACGACAGACAAACTAGATTAAGAACGACGTGGCACTCCCTCCCTTTCTCCGTCTACCCTCTGTTCCTCTCCGTCTCCCCTGTTCTCCCTCCTTCCTTGCTCTTGTAGTTTCTTAAGTACACTGTTGTGTTTCGCACAGGCTTTGCCCTCTAACGGCACTCTACAACTCATTGTTACTAATTTTTGCATCTCCGGAACAAAAACGTCAATGTATGTCCAGACAGTCGGGACGAACCCACTTCCTGTATCCGTACAAAAGGGCAGTGCCAACGCTACACCTCACCCACAATGCTTCAGGAAAAGCAGTCTCACATTAATCATAGCCACACATTGCCCTGTCAGAAGACTGCACACGTGTTTGCTCTTCTTGTCCTGGCGAAGTTGTGACAATTGAGCCACACTTTTAGGGGTACGTGTGCAGCTGCCAAAATCCACAAAGCAGTCACAGTGCTTGTCAGCAGCAGTAAGCCTTTTACCAGCCAGCAATCTCTTCACCTCACTGATGATAGTGAGGCTCACCACTCACACTTATCCCTCTGCAGGATGACTATCATGTGCAGCAAAGATTCTCTCTTCTCTGGTGTTATGGCATTGTGTATATCCACAGTATAGGAAACATCCTGAGCCTGAAGCGGGTCTATCTGTCTTCTGTTCATCCAAGACACCCAAGACCAGTCTTGCCGAAATTCATGGTACAAGATTAGGCTACGGGCGTGAGAATATGTTGATAGAGTATTGTATCTTGATTAAATATGTTTTGATACTATATTGAAACACAATACATTATTTCTTGTTAGTTAATATGCAAAGATTACTGTAAGTCAGTCACTACTTTATTTCATTTGCAAGGATATGCGCTTTCTTTATGTGCATACTCTTAAAAGTACTGATATGCTGTTACTGGGACTCCACTTTTCTGAAAGCTGAAAATACACTTTTTCTTTTGCTTACAATTGAGCAATATATTGATTTAAACCCCGTTTTCTGATACATCTGCAACCCATCCCATTTGCTTTTCTTAGTATGTTTAGATGAAGGGTATAATTTGCTTACAGGCCCTTTGTGATTTTTTCCTCCCATATTCATATCTCACTTTCACTTTGAGAATTTGATATTGGCAATGTACAAGCAGCCCCTCTCCTCCCTTGATTTGAGAGGGAAGTGCGGACAGCACAGTAGAGAAATCTCCTGTTTGTTCTCTGACTCCCAGCCTGGCAGAGGTGACTCTCTGTGGGAAAAGCTGACGCGATGTGATGACTACTATGAGCAGCTCTTGCTAAGCCATGAAGGCAATGTTTCCTCTCTTTCACATCCTCTCTCTAAAAATGTTATGAGTGTGAAAATATTTCAGAATCAAACATTTCTAACTCTCACTTGTTGTCTCCTTTTCCACAGGCATGGGGTCAAATGGACGAGGAGCTGAACGAACACCTGTCGGTGCATCACTGGTGATGCTTCGGCCCTTTTATTGACCTAAAGTTTATCATTCTAACAAGTTATTCCAACAAAAACAATCACTGGTTATTTTTTATTCAATTTGAGCAATTGCTGCTTTTTTATTCCACATATGATACAAATATTTGTTGTTTGGCTTTAGTAGGAAGAAAAATATGTAACATTAAACTTTGAGACACAATCATCGCCATGTTTCACAATTTTATGACATTTTATGGACAAAAACATGAATCAAGAATATAATAGATTACATATAAATCATATTAATACCAGGTAGATAATTGGGATGATGACACTAATAACCAGTTGCATCCCTATTCCTATTAATTCAACTATTTGCTTGCAGATCCTTTTTGGAGCAATCTGTGCCTGGTTAATGTGTTTCTTTTATTCTTCCACCAATTATGGTCATGAGAAGAACAAAGTCTCTCACATCGCCATCACTTGTTATCTTATACATACACACTTTCTCTACAAGTATGTCCGTGTTTCTATTTTGTTTTATGTAATCATTCATTCTTTAGATTTTTGTTTATGTGGTGCATGTATGAATGAACCATGATTTATTTGATGTTTTAATTGATATTGTGCATATGATTCTTTTCTTGTTTATCCTACACTGGGTATTTGTCTTTGTCTGAGTCTGTTTACTATATATATGTGTGTGTGTGTGTGTTGGAGTGTGAAATCTACTATGAGCGGCGAAAGACAATTGCTCGGTCTGATCTAATAAGTGTTCATCTCATTTCTGAGCTTTCTCCTCACCTCCTCCTCTAAACTCTGTTAGTATCGGTGGCCAGATTAGCTTAATGAAGTCCCGGGGAAGTCACTTTCCCTTCACATGTATCTCCACTCTCTCAGTACTTCCTGCACACTCTGCTGGGAGAGGAAGTCAGGAGGGAAACACTCTTTTTTTTAAAACAGTCATCAAGCTATTCAAGTTTTCCTATACATCAACTCAGTGTGCGCCATATAGAGGGTCTCTGAATGTAACACAGCTCTTTTGAGTGACATTGATCCCGTGGTGATTGACCCCTGATCTCTGACTCTTCTAGCCGGCCCTCGGGGACCAAACCAATATGCGCCATCAGCCTCTCCCAATCTAATCACTGTTGCACATAATACCACTGAGTGCTATTAACTTGCCATCAGGTTATGGACTAGCTTGGGACAACACACACAATGTATTGTACTGACATATCACAATGATATAAATATAAACACGCTATTAAAGCTGCAGTTAAGTTGATATTTCTCTGCTTTTTTAAGGAGAAACAAAGACAGAGGACCACAGATAAATGATGACACCTTAGTAATTATACAGGTACACTTTCCTTGGGGGTAACACGCTTGATCATACATCAGGAGAACATAACTCCAAAAAGAGCTTTCATTGATTTTTCACAAGATAAAAGCAAGAGAACGCCAGTGTTGGTGTCGCTGATATCATTTCTTTCATTCCTACGTTCCTCCTAAACACATAATGTGTGTTTTTATAGCCTAATTCTGAGTTGGTAATCTCTCTCAATGTTCTGAAGTGTTTCCATTAGTGGTTGCATCAGAGGAGTGGTTTTAGTTCCCCTTGAGGGACAGAGAGGAAGAACCCCATTCTGTATCTCCTCAGTGATCCATCCGCGACCAGTCAATACAGAATGATTGACCATGTATTAGCTGTATACTATAAACACACTGCTGTGTATTACACCAACCAATAAGAGTATATCTTGCAGGATCCTACATGGGGGTTCATATTTGTGCTTTAGAAAGGTGTGTGTGTGTGTGTGTGTGTGTGTGTGTGTGTGTGTGTGTGTGTGTGTGTGTGTGTGTGTTGTGTGTGTGTGTGTGTTTTCTCTTTCATCATGGCCTATCCCCGGGGACAGGAGTCATAGTGGGCATGCACCCTACTCCAGACCCTTCTTTGATAATCTTCCCTAATTGGTCTGAGTCGCAGTCTCATGAGAAAGCTAATTAAAACAAGGTGTTGAAAAATAACAAAATAATTGTGGTTGCGTGCATGTAATATATTTGTGTGTTTGTGCACTCATGCCAATATCTGTGTATATTCACGTGAGACCGCGCTTCAGTGAAGTGGTGATTGTTTACAAAAACATGACTTGTGGTTCGCTCGCCAGTGAACCATCATGTGTTTGTAAGCAAAAGTGTGATTGCATCCTTTTGAGCACTACATGTTGTGTTTTCATTCATACTGTGTTGTTTTTGTTTGTGTGAGATGCATTTCCATATATGTAATACATGCATGTGAATGTATGCATGGGAGTGAGTTGGAGACCAGCAGATTTACTGCCGCCCTGTGACACAGTGATTGAAATGAGCCTTTTATGGGGTTGCATTTCCTTTGTGAGATAAGGCTTTTTAAAGTCAAACATGAGGTAAATCTCCAAAGTTTGGTCTCTCAACCATCATTCCTTCACACCTCATATCTGTCCATTTTTAGGTTAATCTCTTCTTATGACTCTTCGTCACTCTGGTTGTTGCACATTTTATTCATGTTTAAGATTTATGTTCCTCACAATGTTGTGTTTTACTTGTGTTAAATAGATGCTCTGTGAAGTTGATTCAGCTTTCAGAAAGATGGCAATTGGAGATGTTGAGATATTTTGGAGGCTGCCAAAGATTGTGAGAAAAAGAAAAGGGGAGGGAGAGTCAGAACATCGTCGAGAGACAGTTAGGGAAGAGAGTCAGAGCATCCGAGTGAGGCGCGTTTGCACTGCACCTTTTTGTCATGACAGCCTGTTCAATTTGTTCTCCTCTTCTTCTTCTTCTTTCCCTCCCTCATTTCCTTTTTCCATCACTGGCCATCTCCATTTACTTATTGAGCTGTTCTGTCATTGATCCGTCCATCGACTGGCCCTCTGATCCATCCTCCATCTGTCTACCACTGACAGACTTTTAATTGATGAGAGAGCAGGTCAAATTAAGCAATTAGGCCAAGTGGCGGAAAAAGAGACAGAGCGGCATGTCTTTTTCAGGTAGACACGGGGTGAGGAGGGGGGGAGGTTGTGAGAGTGGGGGAAAAGAGGGAGAGGGAGGGAGGGAGTGAGGCTGTTGTGAAGGATAATGAATGCGGGAGGCATAGGCAGATGCGGAATGTTTACGCTTTTTCATTTTGGAATTTGAATGAATTTTTCATAGCTATTCATAAAAAATCCATCAATATTTCACCTGGGGAGAGTGAAGGAGAAAGAGAGGCAGAAGGAGAGAAAAAAGGACCCTTACGGAATGAGTTGTCATGAAAGTCCATTGAAGCAAACAGAGTTGCTGGAGAAGAAGAAATAGAGGGAAGGAGGAGGGATGGAGGGATGTTTATGCCGAGGACACAAACACCTAGATAGGGGAGGTGGCGCAGGGGGAGGAGGGGGGTGAGAGGAGGGGATGCCCTCCTCTCACCCCCCTCCTCCCCCTGCGCCACCTCCCCTATCTAGGTGTTTGTGTCCTCGGCATAAACATCCCTCCATCCCTCCTCCTTCCCTCNTTGGGTAAAAAAACAGAAAGAAATACTGCGGTGTGGGTGGATTGGGATGAGGGGTGCTTTTTTTACACTCGGCTCCTCCCGTTTTGCCAGTACTGTGGTATTAGTGGTTTAGGAAGAGGGGAGTTTTTCACAAATCCAGCGCTCCCTAACTCATACCTGGCTGTGACGTAAATGGTGTGCGGCCGTGAAGTCAGGACAGTAAACAAACATGTCGTCGGTAGTATGGGGCTATTTCAAAGTTTCAGAGTTAGATAGTTTGCTTGCTATTTGTATTAACAAATGCAATGCAGAAGTTCCACGAGGAGGGAAAAAGGCAACGACCTATAATACTTCCAACCTTATTAGTCACCTGAAACATCGCCATGGCTACGATGGTGTGTTAAAAGCGTACGAAGACGCCTGCGCTGCTAAACTAAAAATAAATAAATATGGTCACTTTGAAGAGTCAAAAATGTTCTTGGCTTTGTTTTGTTCATAGTAGTAATGCTCACTACTAGTCTTTTTTTTACCACCAGGTGTGCAAAAACTAAAGGTACATTTAATATATATATATATATTATATTATTATCGGTTATCGGTATCGGTCTTGAGAAGCAGGAAGTTATCGGTATCGGTTTAAAAAAAACAATAGTGTGCATCCCTATCTAATATAGTGAAAGACTGAGAGTATCAGCAGCAGAAATAATGGGAATGGGAATGGAACAGTCGCTCGGTTCCATGCACAAAATTGGTCGTCAATGTTATTTTTCAAGCTAATGGATTGCAATGCCTTAGATCTTAAGTTGGCTGGATGCCCTGTAGCTAGTTCTGCTTCAGCTTCAGGGGTTTTACAGGGAGGACACCGGTGCCTCAGCTCCCTGGACTCAGATCTGGGATTAAAGGCCAACAGTGAAGAGGCCAGGGCAAACACTGACAACATTAACTCATCAATGAGTGGCACAGGGGAGTGTCAGCGGCTGTGTATGCCTGTGTGTTGATGCACGTCTACTGGTAAAAATCTATCAAATACGGAAAAAATATGTGTATTCACAGTAAAAAGCGGTAGAGATGGTATTGAACCTTAGTATGTTTTGTATAAACTGAAACTTTAAAAAAGTCAAGTACCAGAAGTTGGCCTCGATCACACTACACACTGCTTGGGTTTAGACAAAATGTAACATTCAAGATTGTTAACTTCTTTGTTTAAATACAGTAAATAAAAAAAACTCATGTAGGACAAAAATCTCATCAGGGTCCTCTTGGATCTGATTATATAAGACCGACACAGGACCCAGGGGATTGTAACTACAACAAGTAATAGGTGTGTTTTTGTCTAAACAAAATGTTCTGTATGAGCCAAAGTGTGTAAAGTGCAGGAAGAATGTAACATACTGCTAACATGGCCGCTTGTTAATTTTGGGCCCAACCTGCTACTGTGATCTTTTTGACAATTTATGATGGGGTCGAATTCTACTCGGGTATTTTGAAAGCAGGCTCTTTTATAAAAAATAATTTATGCATGTCATTTTAGGGTAGGTTTGTGCCTCCTATTTTTTTCTCGAGTGAAGCCCTCTAATATTAGGAATAATATCAGCACAGGTATACAACATTTCAAACCATACCCAGCCCTATGAGAGGTATACAATCAATGCAGGCATGTGTGTGCATGTAGACACACATACACAAACACACACTCCTCCCCAGGTCTTGGGGGACCATGTCAGAACATATTAGTGACAGCACCCCACACTCAACTCAAGCAAGGTAACACCAGCCCAATTTGTTTCCCTAATAGCTGGTATATTATTCACTCAGTCATTCATTCACCCACACTTGCACACACACACACACCCGGCTTATCATTATACAAGTATACCCTTGAGCGGGCCTCAAGTTCATGCGTTGGGGGTGCAGAGAGAGCCTGGTTGATATTAGGAGAGAGGTCACATTGTACTGTAAACACGCTTTGTCTGCTTATTCATTTATTTACTACGCTCTCCTATCACCCCACTCAGCTTGTCAGCAATAGGGGGGTTGAGGGGGGTGGTATGGGTCTCTGCAATGTTTGTGTGTCGGCACTTTGGAAACACTTTGGGTGATGGATAACTCAGGAGCGACTTCATTTTCAGGGCAAAACATTCATTATGAGAGTCAATTACTTTGTTTGAACACCAGTTTGAGATTTCTGGATATCTTGCAAAAAATGAAATAAAAAGTCTTCCTCTCTGCAACCACCAAAGCAGAACCCACCATAGCGTGTCCCTGTGTTGACTGTAGCAGCCCTGTCCCGGTATCGACCTCCTGCTGTTTAATATTCATAAAGTCTATTTCAGCAGCTTCAGTCGCTGTTGTGCTGCGACGCTCCCGCTCTCTCGCTAAATCCATTCGCATTGATCACCATTGGCTTTTCCAAACGTGCATCGATCCCGTTCAAACTCAGGCTCAAGGTCCCCTCAAAACGCACTCGCCTCACAATTCACTTACAAATGAAGTCCCTCCAGCGTTTCATCAAAGAGATTATTTTTTTTTATCTTTATACGATTGTGCAATTACTGTTCTTGCTGAAACCAATAAAAGTTGATATTTGCTATCGAGTCCAGGCTTTATATGAGATGTGTCACTCTTATGATATTAGTTTTACCTTCAGAAGTCAGAGATTAAGTTGTTTGTGATCGTAAGAAGCAATGTCTTTTGTTTGTATTATCTTATTTTATCATACTCACAAGTATCTGAAAGAGTTTATATTTAAAAGCTTAAAGTAATAAAAGCAGAATGCATCTGATCTGCATTACTTCGCTTCATTACGCCATGTTTGTGTTCTGTTTTGTGGAGCTGTGTTGTGTAATGTGCATGTGGCATGCATAAGTGAGGCAGCATTGGCATGTGTGTACTGGAGGTTATGACACTTAACTGTCTCCAGGCAGGCGTAAATAGATTTAAAGCCATGCTTTAAAATAACCTGAAGACCGTAGAGAGATCCAGTTTAAGTACAGTAGCAGAAGGTAGAAACAGAGAGAAATCTCTGCTTTTCTTTATTTTTATTTTCACATCTTTATTCCCCTCTGTGTCTTTAGGGAGCCTGTGGCCGCTCGTCTGCATGGCTAATCATACCATTGTGTTAATTATCGCTTCACAGATAGCCCCAAGCAAAGACATACACAACATCACACACACAGAAACGCACACATTTATATTCACTCACTGTATCCTCCTTGGCTGTCAACCCACCTCAGATTTATTTTGTCTGGGGGAGAGAGGATCCGCCGCTAAAGTCGAACACACACTTCGCTCTTATGCTTGATACACCTGAACCCAGCATTATGAAAAGGCAAACACACACACATACATTACACGCACAGCTACACACACAGGACAACAGCTGCATTATTCATCCCCCCAAATTGGGAACACCGGTTGTGTGCCCACACACAATAAACAGCAATGAATTCATCAGAAATTTCCCCAGTGCAGAAAATATGAAACATTTAATCATTCCACAGAATAAAAATTCATAAGGAAATGTACAAAATCAATATTTTATGCTACTTACTGTACCTATTCTTTATTACAAACCTATTCAGGAACAAGCATTAAAAATTAAAGCTGGCAGAAAAGACGGGAGGGAGGAGAAAGGATGGGTGGAGGGGGGTGAGGGAGGAGGGTACTGCGAGGGACCTGAGAGTTCAAAAGCAATACCGTTTCATTCATGTTTAAAGGCACTTTTTTGTTTCTCTAAGAGCCACTGAAGCAGTTTTGAAACAGGCAGAACTGCTTTGATAGATTGAGCGTTCAGAGCAGCCAAGGCGCTGTCAACATAAATAGCGATACAGAAGTGAGGGGACATTTTTTCAACTGGAGTTTTCAAGGTTATGGCCCATGGCGATGATTTGAAGGCACCACTTGCAATGCTGCATTACTGGTTATGCATGGACAGTTGCGTGTCTGCCCACAACGTGTTAATGAAAACAGTTGAGTGTGCTTATTCCCGCAGCAGTACTGTATGTTTTGCAGAAAGCTTTGTTTCATGCATTAGCACTTAAGGTGAAATGTGTGCAGGCAAGCCAACATAAAGCATGTGCTATGTATGTTATTTACTGGCTAATCTATTCTGCATGTTTCTGCTTCATATCATTCACTCTATATTTGCCTTCTTTAAAATAACTACACAGTGTTTGGCCTTCAACCTACCTTTTCTTTTCCACTGTGTTCGACTCCCACATTGTCGTCACTGTAATAAAAAACGTAACTGTTACCCCTTTATCTTCATACATAGCCCAAATAAATACTAGGGTTACACGTGGATGCTGGTTTGGCCATGACTTTGGTCAAAATGTAACATAAATTCAAATCTTAAATCTAGTACATTTTTGTCACGTTATCTATAAAACAAACTAGCTCAGTCCTAGCTATGAGCAGCTCTTTATAGCAGCAAGTGTATTTAAAAGAACGTCACGAAGTTCAATTAAAAGTTGCACTTTTCTACCCAGTCAAAAGGTTGGTTGAGTATGAAAAATTAGCAAATAAAACATTGCTATGACGACACCATCTTACCTATTTAATTACATCATTTTTCTGTCAATATAATATGCTTTACTACACACAAATCAAGGTTTGATAAGTATTCTGTTTTTGCTCAATGAGCCTGATGGATTTATTGATTTTGACCTTTAAGCTTGGTTGGATTGTGTTTCTGTTATCTTAGCATCTCTTAGAAGACACACTAAGGTGCACGAATGTTTTAAAATAATATTCTTTTTTTGGCAATGCAACAATGACTAGTAAGCAAAACATTTATTCCCCACTATACCACTTGTACCTTTTGTTCTGATTTCACTGGGAGTCGTGCTTTGTAGCAGATAACTTTAGAAAACCCTATACAAGCAGAAATGAGTGTGCCGTTGTTTCTGTGGTTTTCGGGTGCCCAGTGCTGGTGTTTCCTTGTGGTATATTTATTGTTTTACATGAATGTTCACTCTGGGTTACATGGGCGACAACAACTTCAACAACCCCCACCACAAACAAGCACACTCAGATAGGTACTAGAAAACAGAGAGTGAGGCAGGGATGGATCCTGTCTCTCTAATGGAAGAAAGATGTCGCGCTCCACAGAGATCATCCCCAGACTGTTAAGTCATAACCGTGACTCTATCCAACTCTTTGTTTCTGTCAAGTCTCTCCCCCCAGATAACCATCAGTCTGGATTCAGAATAGATATCAACCATCCATTAATTATGGTTCTCCACACAAGATAAGTTATTTGTTGGTCAGCCTCTTTACTTGTTTGATTTACACACTTCCACACTTGGCTTGGACATTTGTCCCTTTCCTCTTTCATATATATTATATTTAATTTATATTTGAGTGTTGTATGTCTTGTAATAATGGACCAAGAGTCTCTCTAAATAAAAGCTGCTGATGATGATGATGATATAGATTCCTCCCAGTCCTCCAGTCCCTGATGGCAAAGACATTCAGAGCTGTGCCCCTCCTCTCGTCCCTGTGGTTGCCTCCTATCTTCCTCCTCTCCTCCCCTCCTTTGTCTCCCTCTCTCCCAGTGGAAGTGTAGTGCAGGGCCCAGGGCCCCTGCCTCTAATTGCTGGTGAATGGAGTGTTTTCATGGGGTGTTAGTCAGGGCCCTCCCCTGGATTAGCATGCTTACATACACACGCACACACAACATGTACTCAGATACACAAATGGATTAGTGTGTTCACTCATGGGGAGAGGAGGTTGATTTGAGCCGACAGCAACAGCCCTTTGGAGAAAGCCCGGGCAAGCCTGGTGGATTTTCAGGCTCACACACATGCACACACACACGTGTGCGCACGCACGAAAATAAAGAGGGAGAGAATAAGAGACAAGGCACATCAAAGTTGCACTCAGTCATGTGAACACACACACGCACAATCTCAGCTCCCAAGTGGAGGCCTTGTTCAGAAAACATATGGGGTGAATCATGTGTTAACAGGGAGTACTGATTAACACATCTGGAGGGAGCCAGTGGGGGGTGAGGGGCAAGGGAGGGGGGATAGGAGGGACAGAAGAGGACGGAAGTAGGAGTAATCCTGATTCATTGAGCCTGATCAACACTAATAGACAAGAAAGACCAAACAAAAAAATGCAGACCAACAAAACTGGAGACTATAAACACAGTGTGAGGAATGAGGGACTCTCCACTCTTTTCCCCCAGGCCCTGTCCTATGTGTCATGTCAGAGGCAGTCAGCTGTGCCACAGCACCACGCTCACCATATGCACATCAGACAGTCTGCCCCAAAACACAGAGCACACATGAACAAAACACTTTAAACACACAGTTGTTTCCATGTAGTGTGCAGCAGCGTGATGGATCTTGTGCATTCTCCATCTGACGTGTCCATCTTAACTAGTTAAATGACAAAAATGAATGATGGTAATTAAGTTTCTTCTCTGAACAGGTTTTGTTTGAAAATGAAGTATTGACTATTGGATACAAACTGTTGTTTGAGTAATCACACACATGTAAAACAGAACAGTGGTGCCCATTGACAGAGAAGGTGAATTAAGCCCATGGGTACAGGTGTTATTGCATTGTCTACTTTAAATGTGAGACTATGGACCAGATATTTTCCCCCAAAATTTCCCAAAAATGCATCAGTGTTAAGTGAATAATTGGATCCTTTCAGGATTGATTATGCTTTGTAAAGTTACACTATGTTGACCTCACACTGTGTATGCTATGTGACTGATGGAGTTGAGGGCGTTGTCACCATCTCTCCAGCCTGGTCAGACGGTTATGGACTATAATGCTGATCCCTATCTTTTCCATATCGAACATTTTTGGAAAGCGACGCCTTAACAGAGAGAAACCTAAATGAACCAAGGACACACATGGAATATAGCTGCCTTTCTGTGTGACTACAAAAGGGCAATCATATTATAGTGTATTTTATCGCCGCTTGTATCCTTATCCGTCTGTGGTTTCACTTCCATCAAAACAGCATAGTTGTGTTTAAACCACTGTGACGCAACATAAACAGAGACATATCTGCGGTCATGGTCACTTTAGAGCAGAATCAAGCAATAACACTGGCACTAAGCCAAGCACACACATAGAAATGGTGCTCTGCTAACGTAGATAAAAACACATGGCATAATATGTTGTGAGGCACCTGCTCTGGGCAACGTGCTAGCATTGTTGTGGCTGCTGCCGTTGTTGTTTTACACATTTAATTGATGTTATAAAAGGCAGGGTAAGGTGAAAAGGTTTGCACGAATATTATTCCCCCTAACTACGAGAGACAAAGAGATGTACAGTTGTTATGTAGATTTAATTGGGACTCTTGAACAGCTGTAATCCACCTGTATTTGTACAGGTTTGAATAAATATTGTTTGAGTGTGCAGGTTCAGTCACAAGTACTAATCTACATCTTCATGAAGGCTCAAAATGAGCCTTCATGAAGAAACCATCGTGTTGGCAGATAAAAGGCAATAACAAGAAAGCAGTAATATAATAACACACCACTGCTTGACAGCACTGAAGTGCCACAGATGTAATGTGGGTTGCACATAAACATGCTTGCAGTTTACCATGGTATTTGCTTACTGTGGTATTTGATGACAGCCTAGTAGGTTGAAAAGACTGTTGACTTGTTAATTGATTGTTTGTAGATGCAAAGCACCTACTTAACCCTGCGCAGTTAAGTGCAGCGACTTTCCCAACATGACTTTGCTGATGATCACTAGAACTGTCCGATTAATGAGTTAGCTATTTGTTAGCAAGTCTTCTTCTCAACAGCTCTTCGTTTTTTGTAATACGCCAGTTTGAGTACTAAAAACTGGACCTTAAATGTAAAACAGGATGAGTGCTTTTTGGACTGGACCAAGGGAACCAAATTACAAATGTTACCACAACATACTCAGCCAGCTGGACAAAAGTTTCCCAGTAGCCTTCCAGTCTAAGGCACTGAACTCCTGAACTGCTGCACTACGTTTCCATTTGGATCTTGGCATTGATTCTGTGTATACAATCATTTTCATGGTGGCAACTAACCAAAGCAAACCAACATGGTTTGATCCAAGACTTTGGAAATACAGCACAACACAAGTTTAATATTTTTCAAAAAGAACTATCCCTTCTCTTCATTACACTAGTGTACAGTGTGCTTTGACAGTTTGCCTGTACACTCACTGGTTGACATCACCCTCCCTCTGCTGCAGCACTGATATAGACGCAGCCATCACCCCTCCCTCACAACCAGGCCAGTCAATACCTCTACATTATTCAAACTCCTCCCCACTTAATTAGATATTTAATTGACTACCTGTTGACAGATGACTGACCCGCCTGCTGGCATAAATTCATGCAAATGACATCCCACATAACCTACCCCCAGCTAGGTTTAATGGTACAGTCTGGAGGAGGACAGAGTTCAACAAGAGGCTGCAGGGGTCATGACTAGTCAGTAATCACTCAGTGGATCAGCTCTGAATACTACTCGAATTATGTTGAAGCTTAGATATAGAATCAGTCACCAATGAATTAAGTACTCCTAGCTTTAAATAATGCAGATTTATACAATAATCCAAAAATAAAAATCCTACCTTTTTACACATGCAGTACCCAATAAAACAACTACTGATGGTGAGCCTGTGTAAAAGTGAGCGTACACAAATAATCCAAAATCTAAGAATTGGTGTGTTGTAGGCCTGTCCCGACAAATGTGTTTTAGTGAAATGAACCTGTCACAACTATAAGCATTGTGGGTAAAGTAAATCCTTCGAGTAAAGTCAACTTGTTGGAGTTAACAATGAAATTGGAGTGTTAAATCCTAACTATTAACACTCTGTGCGCCAACCGGTTGTTGTGACAGTTTTCATCCGAAGCGATCTTAAATGTCATACCAACATTTGTGTAAAATTGTCATAATTGGAGTATAAATTATTGGTATATATTCTATCTATGAACTACTTAGGAGTTTACAAGGTTATTGCCTGCAAACAAAACATGTGAATCTACATTTTAATGAAAAAAGAGCAGCAAGCAGGCAGGGAAAGAAAGAAAAAAAGCCACTGGTTGATTCTTCGCCTCAAATCTTGTGACTCCCAGATCGGCTCCCCGGGAAGAAAGCAATAAGTCACTAGAAATCCCATCGCAGGTGTCTGGGCCCACTGTATGCTAATGGGTAGGATCAGACGCTCTTCTCACATAATGGGGTTTGACAAAGTGAAAATTAACACAGCCCCACTCCTGCTGTTACTGTTAGAGGGGGTGGTTGATATGGCTTTGTCTCTGACTATGACACACACACACACACACACACACACACACACACACACACACACACAA
>NW_011369945.1:19668368-19693425 GCF_000735185.1 Notothenia coriiceps
TTTTTTACCCAAAAAATATATTGTATATTATCGGGGCTATTAATACTTTTATCGGGTTTATCGGGATGACATCATAATTCCTAATATCGGACCGATAATTATCGGGCCGATAATTATCGTGCACCACTAATATTAGAGTCAACGGTCAAAGTTCATGTTTCTGGCTGATCACACACACGGAGGACTCTGGACCACTGCAGTAAACACACATCTCTTGCGGCCATTCACAGCTGCTTTACATGAACTAATACTGTGTGTGTGTGTGTGTGTGCGTGTTTATGTAGTTTGATGTACTAGTGTATTTTTGTTGTTTGCCATGCTTCCTATATTGACCTGTCAACAACGCTACATACACTTTTAAGCACAACAGATGTCAATACAAACACACACACATTACATTGATTACTTGTAGCACATCTTCCAAATGGTCTACCCAGCCGAGGAGATCTGAAGACTCCCCGGGGAGCAGACAAAAAGGATTGAAGGAGTAAAGAAAGAAAACAGATTGGAGGAAATTAAACCCTTGATGCAAATGGGGAAACTAATTGTCTAAATGTAAGCGAGTAATTTGGCAGCTTAAACCAAGACACCGTTTTTTGTGATTTAGTTTACACCTGGAAAGCTTCTTCCAACACTTTCTTTCTCTGTATTTTAGAGCGCTGTGTTGGTGTGAGAACCTGTGAGGTGCTCTAAACCTGCTTGGTTTGAGTAGTCTCTTTTCCCTGTGAGTGTGTGTGCTGTTGTGTGTGTGTATGCTGGTGTGTGTGTGTGTCTATCTGAGAAGTCCAAGGCCGCCTGTGCATGGTGTGGAGATCAATGTTACCGTTCTGGCTTTTAGATGGAGGGAGCTGTCAGAGCTGAATTAGATGTTAAATCTTTTGGACAAAATGTATTGTGTTCAGAATTTATCATGTGATGTTTCCAGCCCACTGATGTATGTTGTAGTGGGTTTATGTGAGTGTGTATGTGCAAGTGTGTGATGCTGCAAAGGTCCAGTCAGGATGTACTGTCTCAGGGTAAAGTGGCTGTCTGGGAAAACATGATAGATTCTTGTCATGGTTCTTACACTGTGGTAACTTTCTACAGTTATTTTTTTCTCCCGCTTTCTTTATTTTTCCCCTCACTGCCTTCTCTTGACGTATTTCTCTCCTTTTCAAATCAACCACAGGATAGAGCTAGCTTTATCCATCCTTCTGTTTTCCTCTCTGCATGTCTCTCTCCCAGGCAGTCCTCCAGGGCAGTCATGTTTCATATATCTGTCTTCCTTCAAACTGTATATCTTAGACCAAACGTATAACCCATTCATCTCTGCTCTTGTGGCCATGGCTCTCCACCATTTCTTCCTCTTTATCCATCACTTTTCACCCCATCACTCCCACTGCTCCGCGTGCACACGCGCCAGTATGTCTGTCTACTGATTATGGAGCTGAGTGTCTGGATAACTGCAATTTATCTGCTAACTACAAAACCAGCTTTGTTTTTTCCTCCTCTTCCCCCCCTCTTCTGCTCATCTGTTGAATCTTATTTTCAGATATGGTAGATGTTAGCTGGATGGTTGTCAAGAATTCTGAATGAATTGTTTGTTTTATTTATTATACTTTCACGGATGATTGTTATTCAGTTGTCTCGGCAAAAAGTATTAACTTATAAAGCAGGACCCAAGCCAAAGATCATTTACATTTCAATTTGTACTGGTGCATAATCACTCGACAAATGTTTAAATCAAGTTTTTGTGGCCTCTCGGGGTTGTGGGGCCTTGGAGCAGCGGCTTGCTTTTCCCACTCAATAATCCAACCCTTTGCTTTACTTCCTGGGTATTTGAGTCTGCTGCTCATTTGAGTAGAAACAAAAACAACGATAACGTACACATACTGTATAAGATGACATAAAATACGGCCCGACTGATAATTGATTTTTTTTGGGACAATAGTGATATCGATATTTGGTAGTTTAAAACATCCATTAACCATACTGTATCTGTCGAAACCACATTTTTTAAACAAAAAATAATACGATAAACGACCATTTCAATACATATCGCTTGGATTTAAGAAAAGTTGTGACCACGATAAATAAGGGCCGTTTCTCAATCGCGAGGAAACTGGCTTCCAAGCCAATATTTCAAGGATACTACGTCATTGAGTGCCGCCAAAGGACTGTTCCAATCTCCAGCATACTTGGAATTCCACCGAGGCCGCGTCCTTGGTTTGGCGGTAATTTCGAGGCTGCACATGGGTAGACTTCGTGTACTTCAAATCCCCACAATGTTTTGCGCACTGACCAATTTCCTCAAATATGTGGCGGAAAATGTAAGGCGGGGACTCTCATATTCCCTCCATACACCTGCACACTTGCTAGCCTGTTCCACTCTTCGTTTTCCGAATGCCAGGAAGGATTCTTGCCTAGCTTCTGAAGGAAGTGACTACCAAGCAAGCATCCTCGCGATTGAGAAACGGCCAGTGAGTGGGACATCTTCAGGGTCTTCAGGGTCTTAAAAAGTATTAAAAGTTGATAAATCAATTTAGCAAAAATTAAGGCTATTAAAAAGTATTAAACAGCATTTTCCAAGGTATTACATTTTGTAGCTTGTTTTCAATAAGCATATCAATTGTCCAAGGAGGTTGTATTCTACAGTGTGCCTGAATGTAATCATTGCGTAGGTGTGTAGTGTGATTCTGTGTAGTTTATTTATGGCATCCCGTTGGATTTGACGTCATCTGAACAGGACATGGCACACTCACTGCTTGATAGCGCGCGAAGGTCCGTTTACGCCGGTTGTTAAACAACATCGTTATGGGGAAATGCAAGTCTGCGTCCAAATGGTTGGAAGATAAGGAGGAAGAACAATCAATGCCGTATATAGTAAATGTGAGGTAAAGTGTGTCGCCAATGTAACCGGTTAGAACTCAAAGTGGCGATGAGGTCTTAAAATGTATGGAAAGGGTCTTAAAAAAGGTCTTAAAAGGTCTTACATCTGACTTCAGGATTCCATATACCCTGAAGGAAAAATATGCAATAAGAGTCCTTGTAGCCACTGGGACACAGCGTCTTAAATAATGCAATTTTCAAAAGCCAGAATTAAAACTAAACCACATGTTTTTAACTTGTGGAGCACACAATGGAGCATTCATTTTTCCTGAATGCTTTGTAGATGTTTCCGTTATGTCTGTCAGCTGAGTGCTGTTGGTCAACACATTTGGATGTTTCACTTTTACACACTTTATAGTAACCTTTGGACGTCCCACATCTTATCCTGGTTGACTCATTTTATATTATACTGAAAATATAATGACAGTGTGTGCTTTGATTTCCATGGTCAAAACTTTTATGTCATCGTGCCGTCCTTCCGCCTCGGAAAAGCTAATGTTTACAACTTTTTGTAGTCAACGTATACGAAATTTTCATCGTGTTTAGTAATTCAGTTTGGAACCCTTCATATGTATCTATTATGGTACGGGAGTACGGTTTCTCTTGTCGTGACTTATTACACAACGGTCATGACTACAGTAACTAACCTGTTCATCGCTATTTTTTCCTCTCCAAAGATCGTGCATCGAAGAGGCGATCAAAATGTTCAACTCGCTAGAATCTAGTTACTTAGTCTAATCTTATAAATCGTGATCTAATTTTTTTTTTTGTCAATTTGCTTGCCTGAAGAACTCCGTCTACACTCCTTTAGATGTTGCCAGTTATATCACGAACTGATCGCCAGGACGGACAGACCTAATTGTGCACAGTGCTACAAGACTTAATCTGGTTAGTCTTTTCTCATAATGTTGATTTCGGTATTATTTGTGGTTATTATAGTATCGTATTTACGTTAAAATGGGTGTTTTTTTTGTCTTATATAACCCATGTCTCGATATTGTCTATGTAAATAATTAGTGTACATTAAATAGTGAATAACAAACAAAGGATTTAAAATATCATAAGTTAGTCATCATTAATATTGTAAATATAATAAATACTTTTGTCTACGATTTTATTACGTGTCAACCTTCTTTATTTAAGAGGTTGACCTCGGTTCCCAGGCCAGAGTGGACTCACCGGTCCGACTCGTGACGACGTGGTCAGGATCAGAGGACTGCCGAAGAAGTCTGTCGAGTGCTACCGTCAGTCGTTCACTCNGTTTTTGTTTACTGTTTGGAAGTCTCAAATATGCACTTTAAATCCATATCAATAGCGATGTATCACACAAATAGATCTCTTCCTTATTATTGTGTAACGTTAACTATATTATACTAGCTTGAACTCCAAAATGGATATCCTCATTTCACCACCTCCAACCACTACAATCACACAATGTTATATTTAACTAATATGTAACTCCCTCCACCCCGGATAAAAGCACGTTAAGAAGCCCCTTTTCTCTAATTCCACAACGTTCGAGGAAATAACAGTAAGAAAACGGATTAATAGGCTGTTTGTGGTTAACGTGTGTTGCTAACTTTATCCAGTATCCTAGCCTAATCTGTTATCTGTAAACGTAAAAAATAAAATATACTGATTTAAGGGATAATCCACTAACATCCTTTAATACACATGTGTAGTTAATTTGATTCAGATGTTCTGATAATATCCGCATTATAAATCTTTAAACGTCTTCTTACCTTTAAAAGTCCATCACGAACGGTCTATTATGCTGCAACTCTACTGCGCTGCTAGCCGCAGATCCTCTGAATAGTTTCCCGGAAGTAAGCGGCAAGCTAACTTCCGGGGAACTATTGAGAGGCTCCACGATCCGCTATTGCTGTAAAAAACTGGTCCATTGGAGTGAACGGAGATGTCGTAACTCTTCTATTACATGGCTCTGGTCCAGACAAGTCTCTTTGAATGATGAGATGTGGCTCTTTTTCTTAGGTTCTCCCCAATTGCCTCATGGTGAACCTGGGGCCTCCCGGGCCCCTTAGAGCCTTAGGCCTGAGGGTATTGAATATGCATTTTCTCCGCTGTGAAAATAAGTAACACTGTGTTACCTAAGGTGCACCACTATTTTCTATTTATGCAATTTGACTCTGTTCACAATTTGAAAGCAATTAGTGAAATTGCTCTTCCTGTCTGATGAAACCAGACTTGGTTCTGATTTTAATACACTATGCCCATTCGTGTGAAACATACCTTTCCGTCTGACAGCTGTTTGGTTTTTGCCTATGTGTTGCCTAGCAACACAGGCAGTAGGACAGGGACAGTTTTAATGATATTTAAAACAAAAAAGCACCACTAAAAGATTGTCAGTGTTGTCCGATTGTTAGAGGTAATTATTTCTGAGATGGATGCTCCTAAATTGTGATGGATTCCAGAGGTAAAGGACCAAGTGGGATTTTCCTCATTCATTTGTGATCCAATGCAATCGTGGAATAAAGGTCTGGCATTACCATTTTCTTACTTTATGGCGACATACAATTAATTAAGATCAAGATAATTTGTTGGGGCAATAAAGAAAGAGTTGGTCCACAACTGTGCACAACACTAGGGACAATGAATGGGACAACATGGCAAATCCGCTGTGACACAACTTTGAATAACTTCAACAGACTTATTTTGTTTCTAACAAATGTCCATGTGTCCTTCTTGTTATGAGTAAGAAGTTGCCTGACCTGAACAAATCAAGTTATCAAATTCATAGTCAGTATCCTGACATGGGCACTTGTAAATGTCTATAACTATGTAAATGTATCCTGTAAATACAATGTATGATGTCCTTTATTGTTTTATGTTTCATGTGGAACCTATATGCTGCAGGTCTCCCTTGAAAAAGAGATATATGATCTCAATGGAACCAATCTGGTTAAATAAAGGTTTGAGATTAAACTAAATGAAATCCTGGTATCAAAAAACATTGACAAATTTGTCGGGTTTTCCCTTATGAAATAATGGTAAGTTACTTATTTCAAAAGTAGACAAAAAAAAAAACGTCTCTCTGTCAGTCCATTTCCCTTACTACTACCTGCCAGGACAAAGACCTTTGACCGTGTTTTTCAATCTGTAGGAAGATTTCATGGCTATGTTCAGAAGTGCATTACAATAGCCTGAGTGCATATATTTTTAGAAAGGACCGTACTGCAAGGATTTAGGCCATGCCCCACTACACAGGACTTTTAGTCTCATAACTAAACTTGGGTAGTATTTTTGTGCAACCTGGGATCTGATCCCAAACTTTGCTGTCAGAAGGATCCATTTTCTGCCGCTTATTTAGGGCTGTGTGGGTCTTTGTTGTAGCAGACTAAGCATAGTCGCTTTGACTGTCACTTCTTCAACCACATCATGTATCTCCTTTTGGGGCATCCTAAGGCACTTCTATGTAAAATACAACATGGAATCATTGAAGCTTGTTCTGGTTCTGCCCCTGAATCTTCTTCCAATGTTCAGAATGACTCCACAGGTGGGAAATATCTGCAGGAGCCATTTCCTTTGTTAATACACATTTATTTTTCACAGCATGAGATTGTGTAGTGTGTATTGATTGATTTTCCGTATGTTGCGCCTCCACATGTCAGGTTTGCAGCTTTTGGAGAGGTGCAGCCTAGTGGCGTGGCTGATTGATGCGAAAAGTATTTAAACCTTGCTTTGTTGGCAGCGTGTGACCTTATTTTGTGTTTACAATACAAGTTTATTAAGGAAATAATTTAGTTCATGTCATTTTTAATTTTTGTATTAACTGTATGGAATAAACAAGAATGTTTCAATTACATCCAGACATTCATTTTTTCTAAATAACATGCTTCTATTAATCAGTCACCCCAGGAGTGAATCACAAACATTGGGTCAAACAATGGCTATCGTGGTCACTACAGAATTGCTATTGGATACAACCTCCACTGGATTGTTTTAAATACAAAAATGACTCTGCAGTGATGTTGCCTCTGTTTGCTGTTTCTCCATTGCTGCATGTATAATGTGAACAAGGCTATAGGCAAACAACGCATTCATTGCAAACCTACTGAACCGTTGTTTGTAAATGAGTGTTTACGTGGACGAGCCTCAGACTCTAATCCTGCACACATATTGTCTGAAATGCATCAAAACACATACAGCTACATAAAACTGCAACATAGCAAACTCTTTGCTAATGAACACAAGACTATAAACTCAGGTAGTCAACAAAACCATGTTATTGGTTAACAGTTGTTTTTCTTTCTGTTTTCAAGTATTGTTGTATGTGTATATATGTGTGTGTTAGGGTCTGTACACTACTGTGCTGTGTGTGTCTGTCAGACAGGCTCATTAGCTGGTAGAATCACAGCAGTAGGTACTGAGAGGGTCCACTGTCCCTCTGGAGAGAATGAACAGATGTTTACTGTAGGAAACTGTACAACAGAACAGGACACAAAGCAGAAAATTACACACTTTAACACATACAGGCAGAGCACAGTGGAACAAGCTCTCCGTTTCCCACACAAACAACGTACACCCAAACATTCACATCACAACACTGTATATTGACATTATGAAGCGTGCGGAAGGACATGTCTTTGAACAATGTCCTTACATAGTGCTAGAAAGAATCAGGAGATGCAAAATCATTGATCAAAACGGTAAGGTCAAGTTACCTTAGCAGGTTAAGATTCTGTCATTTGATTCAAAACATTTCCCAAAAGCTAGTTTGTTTTTAACATGAAAAATGTCACAGTCAAATTGATATTAACTAACAACTCAACCAAGCAAGCAAGGTCTCTGGTCAGACAAACTTAAGACCTATAGGATATATACATTATGTGTTCTGTGTTAAACCAACACTTCATGATGATCTATTTTAAGAAGCGTAAATAAGTAATTTCATTTGCATTCTTAAAGTCCAGATTAAATAAAACTGGGCATAACCCTTTAAGATCACCTTCTTCGTCTATTCGGGCACGTTTTAAAAAATATGCACCAAAAAAAGACGTGTCCTTACGTGAGCTAGTAACAACCATAGACTATATATCCAGTAAGGGTAATAACCTATTTTAACCAATAATGTTGACCTGACATGACATCCATCCAATCGATCGGCAACATAAAGAAACAATGGAGTTCTGTTAAGCCGCAGTTCTCTCTAGCCCCGTATTGCACTACATTCTAACCAGGCCCAGTTCCAGAACAAAATGACTCAGGGTGCATCTGAGATTAGAGAGGGTGCAGTGGTAAAGCGCTATTTTTATAAGTGGGGAGTTGACCTAACACCCTAAGGGGGTCCTCACCTCCTCTAGGGGGGTCCGGGGGCATGCTCCCCCGGGAAGATTTGTTTTTAAATATTGAATTTAAAGCATCAATCTGGTGCACGTTGAGAGCAAAATGAAGAGATCTATGGATACATCTCTCAACACCCATATGAAAGCAGAACTGTAAAGTATTTACTTTTTCTTTATGGATATTTTACAAATCACACCCCTTTTAAGACCAAAATGTCTAAATGCATAGCAGAAGATGGCATCTTTTTTACAGGAATATTCCAGCCAATCTCTGTTTTGAAACCATGAGCTGCAAAAGGAGCGCCTTACCCCACTGCACAGGCGAGTTGCGTGCTTTTTTTTAAATATAGCTCGGCAGGCTCTATTTTGCCGAGGTCCTCTGGCACTTGCGAGCCGCCGAGGGGTGGCGGTGTTTGGGGCAACGAAGACGGCTGCGGCTGCTCTGCCTCCGTGGGCGAGACGGGCAAAGCCGGCGAGATGTGCGGAAGGACGTTAGTGTCCACGATAGTGGCCGCGGGTAACGTAATGTCCCCATGATCTGAACTGTTATTACCTGCAGTAGATGCAGTGTTACTGCTGGCGATAAGGGCTGGTTGTTTTAACCATTTTCTGATGTCCATCATTGACTGCTGTGTAAGCACCTTGCAGATGACGAACGCGCAGCGGCACAGGTCACACGCACCTGACATAATAATGTTACTTAGGCGACCGTTTAAATTGACCGAATAAATGCAGCAGACAATGTTATTTAACCACAATTACAATGTACTTTATTTCAACTATATTCTTCTTCTTATTATTATTATTGTTATTATATATGTAATATTTTTCACTTAGAATTTTTTTTTTTTCACTTTGAATTTTTCAAATGAGGGTGCATAACGACTCAACTGAGGGTGCAATGCACTCTTATGCATCCCCGTAGAACCGGGCCTGATTCTAACACTGCCAACGGTGGTTAACGGTGGTCCAAACAAACGCAAATGATTAGATTTAAATCCCTGTTGTAACTGTAAACTGTTCAAATGTTTGGTTTTGCCTGGGAACACGTCAGAGCAGGCTTAAAAAGCTAAAGACCCTCTGCTCTACGGGGATCATTTACTTACGGAACTCTAGTGAGTAACAAATGTAGTTATTTTGACCCAAACCATGATCAGTCCCTAAACCTAACCAAGTACCAAGTCCCCACATGGGCATGTAAATGGACGTACATAAAAAGAAACAGCCGACTTTAAGATTGAAGGGAAAACACAACTAAGTTCAATCTTGTTGTTTTGTTTGTTGTTGTTTTTCCCTTTTTTCATGTATTGTGTAGAGGCCTGATTGAACTTGTTTTATTACAACAAGCTTCCAACTAATGCAGTGCCATATTAAAAGCTTCAACGTTTAGTACAAAACTCATGCTGGAATTTATAAAAACGCATTATTATGCCACATAACTATGAAGCACATCACAAAGAGAAGACAAGAAAATTAAAAGTTTGTTAGCAATTTCAGATAATTCATGCATGCTGGGTCATGGCAAGAGCCAGTCCTTTGTGCTCTGATTGGCTTAATTAGCTTTTGAAGTAGCAAATTACTCCTTCAGTGAGATCGTGTGATTTTTGAGAGTGTGAGAAGAATGACTTAATCACATATAATCAGAGCGGAATAATTAGGATTTATCTAGAGCATAACGATACATTGGAATATTCTTTACAATGGGAAAAAAAACAGCTTATGGTTCTTCAGTTATCTAAGGAATATTACAACAATGCTTTGTTCTTGATTGAAGCTTCTAATGTACTGAAATGGGCTTCATGTCTTTCTTTTACAACATGTCGAACGCTGTCTTAGTAGTTTTGGGGTGTTTTGTCCTTTTAATATGGCCATTGACTGAATAATATAATTATAATAGTACAAATTAAACCTGATGGAAATTATGTTATGGTCCTAACTGGAGTGACACTAAAAAAAATGTAATCCAACCATCAGTTCCAACAGTACAATCCTCATGATGCTGCCCCAACACACACACACACACACACACACACACACACACACACACACACACACACACACACACACACACACACACACACACACACACACACACACACACTGCTCCACATGCATCCTCCGGTGGTACAATGCAGTGCGAGCAGAGGCTTTCATTGGGCACAGTGGTCCCAGCGAGAAGTCGACCGCAGCAATTAACAGAGAGATGAAAGACACCAGGCTGCCTGCTGAATAATTAAGACTGGCTTGATGAGCAGGGAGGGGCTCGGCGGGGAGGTCGGGGGTACGTCTTTACATGAGTGTGTCCAGTGATTTAAAACATGCTTCTTGGTCATGAGGAAATGAATTTGTGATTTTGTGACTATTCATTTCCTTTCAAATAAGATGGAGAAGTTTAGATTAACTTCCACATGCATGTCTCAGACCTCAGAGAGGTGCAGCGAAGAGTCCTGAGGGAAGTTACCCTGTGGTCGCAGGCTGAGAGCAGGCCCAGACGTGGTAGCTGATTTTCAGTCATAGTGGTCTAGCATCATGCAAACCACACAGCATGGTCAATAGGCACATTGATCGGACCGTTCCTGGTGAGGTAGAACATAAAGGGAAGAACAAAACAGCAGAACATGAAGGGAAGAGTTTGATTGGTAAATTTGAAAGAAAAGAAGTACTGCAGGCAGTGTGAGATACAAGCAGGGAGAATAAAGGGAGCGAGAGATTGAGGCAGACACAGCAAACAGGAACTCTCCCAGGAGTCTTTCAGCCAAATGTATTTAAATGTATTCTGCTAATTACAAAACTCTAAACACATACACGCTGATGCAAACACTGTCTGGCATTTTGTAGCACCGTTGTACTGAGGTAATTACATGCGACTGCTTTACACCAGCGTGTGTCTTTGTGTGTATTTGTGTATGTGCGAGTGTTTTCATAAGTGCATTTCTCTGTGTGTGTGAGCGTCTGAGGGAGAGAGCAGAAGATAAAAACAGACTTACATGCGGGAGACACGATAAGCGGAGCTTTTTTCCACAAAGATGAAGTAGTATGGATTAAAGCAGAACATGCGGGTGGTTGGTTGTGCCTTCTCCAGAGTGAAGATGTATCAAGACATTCTTATATCTCAAATAAAAACATTATCAGCGAAATACTTCAAGACAACTCTAGTGTCTTGAGTGGGGAATCCTATCAACATTCTCACCTAACTACTTAAAACACATCTGAAACCTCTGTAGAGTACATTAAAGCAACTTGATTTCACCGACATCATGGTGTAAAGGACATACTGTAGTTTGTTCAGCGGGCAGGTGACAGGTAGGAGGAACAGAAAGAAAGACAAGTATTTTCTTTCATTCTAGTGCTAATCCAGCCGATCAGATGACGAGCAGCTCTCAATAGCTACTCTCTAACCACCTGCCTGTGTGACCTCTCCATTGATTTATTGACCAGCGTCTGTCTGGACATTGGCTGGACACACACCTCTTACTGCCCCCCCTCTTCCTTTGACCCCCTGCACTTCCTTTTACTCCTCCATCCATTTCACGTAAGTTCCATCACTCGGCCCACTTATGTGGCTGCCTCTCAATCAATGTAGAAGGAGGCTGTTTTTAGCTAGGTGTCCCTTTTGTAAAGTGGCAGATATCTGGGTCATGCTGGATGACAGCCTTCTTTCAACCATGAATTAATTGTAAGTTTATATATTTATGTTTAAGCATAAAGAGGAAGCTAGTACTGATTAATAGTGTGTACCACTAAGGCACATGTGCATCTTGTCATCATTTTTGCATTTATTACTTCATTGAATTTAAACTATGTTTCCTACATTGTGTGTCCTCGGTTGCCCTAATATCCTGCCGAGGTGTGTGTCAGCGAGTCTGTGAAAAAAGTGCCAGCTGTATAAAACAATTAGAACAACACTTACCTTCACTGTTTTCACATTTCAAATCCTAAATAATCATAGATGCCTTTCCGTGTCCCATGATTTTGGCCAGAACAAGGATGTATAATTTAAATTAAATTGTAGAGGGGAACCTATTTCTCCAGCTAGAACAGTGGGGGAATGAGGGGAAGAGAGCAAGGAGAAGAGAAAGAAAGACATATCTCCGGGGATGCATTTTAATTCACTCAATTGCCCTATATTCCCCTGCAGTTTTTGTTTTGATGATAGTGACGCTTTGCATATCTTCCACGCTCCAAGCATAGAGGATGTGCACAGGAGGGGGACCTGTGTGTGTGTGTGTGTGTGTGTGTGTGTGTGTGTGTGTGTGTGTGTGTGTGTGTGTGTGTGTGTGTGTCACCTTCAAGCATCAGGGTTTTGTATTCTACTACATTGGATGGGCACTGGGAGGTTGGGATTGTGACGACATTAATTAGAGACAGAGGAGGAGGGAGACATTGCATGGCATTATCTTAAAAGGGAGTATCATGTTTCAGCTGACTGTAGTAGATCATTGTTTGTTTGTTGTTACTTGTTGGTCTCTCATGTTTAAAAGGCAATTTATTGTAAATTCCCATCATGTATAAATTGCTGTAAATGTTAATTTGTTCATTCCATACAATCCGTGATAAAAGGGCAACACAAAACTATGTAAATTACCAGTTTTAATTCAAATAAATAGCTGTGTCACAAGAAGATGTAACCTTGTTCAGTTCATAAGCTGTATTATGGGACCATTTATTTGCATTTACCTTTGATGGTGAGGTGGTAGCTCATAAATGGGGGAATCAGTGGTGATTTGTGTCTATTTGATTACATGAGTGTGTTATATCAGTGTCTTTCACTCTTCTGTTTAAAATGCTAAATAAATCACAGAAGCCAAGTCTTGTTTAATCATCTAGAACAGATAATTAAAGCATTTTATAGTTTTGTTCTTGAACAAAGCAGTTTACCACAAAGCAGTATTTTGAGGAGTCGTCTACCTGTGCATTTGGAGCTTTGTGTCGTAATAACTCTCAGATTCATGTACACAAGAACACTGCGGCTTGTGTAAGAATTTGTAAAGTAACCATTTTATCTTAAGAGTAATCATTTATTGCCGATTGAACACATTCAGTACCTTTAATTGACAGAGAATAATTCATACTTGATGTGGATAAGGGATGTTGATAATACTCTACTAGATCCACTGTAGATAATCAAATAAAACAGATCTCTGCTGGTAAAAACATTTGTAATGACATTCTAACAGAAAATAATAAGAAACTAGCAGACTCCAAAGCAAATCATGACACCAGAGAGTGCCAGAGACACTCCCCTTTCTGCGCCTCTTCTCTAACTTTGGTGTCTGGCGAGTCACCAAATACCAGGCTCAGGCGAGGGGAAAAACCTCACTGCTACTTCAGAAAATGCCACTCTGCTGGAAGCCACACAAACATAGAGGCTGCTGTTCTAACTTCAGCTGTCCTACAAAATGTGTTTCCAAAAATAATTTATCACAGTATTTATTTGTCTTTTAACATACAATAAGAGAAAAACCCCTCACTGTGTTGTCGTTATTGAAGTTGATAAACGGTTAACTTGGATTCAATTGGCTGAGATGTGCGTGCGTGTGCAGCGTTGCATCGTGCTGGGAAGAGCAGTTGAACAAAGATTTATTTATGTTAGTTTTATGGCCACAGTGAAACTCCAGGCCTGTCCTGGCACCATGCCCACCCACCTTTATTCCAGATGTTACCATGGTGAAACTTATGGGTGGTATCCCGGCAACCAGACAGCGGTTTTGGAGCTGGAGACGACCGTTGTATGAGAGTGAAAGATAGATTACCAGAGAGAGAGAGAGAGAGAGAGAGAATTGAATAGTCTGGGCTCTTTCTGTGTTGTTCTTCCCCCTCCAGAGGCCAAGGTCTGGTGTTGATTTAAGCCCTGTCTTAATGTGATTATCACCCCAACGTTAAGGGCTCTGCTCATTCCCTCTGCTACATTGATTTCCATTTAAAACTGTAATTGAGAGGAACAAACATTGGTATTAGCTATTCTCACCCTCCATAGCTCTCTTGTTCCCTGTCTTACAGCACAGACTGCCTAGTTTTTCAGGAGTTCGCGGAGGTAGAATCCGGTTGGCAGGAGTCCAGGGACGAGGCTGGTTCCTGGGAGCAGAGAGAAAGAAACTGGGAAGTTGCCAAGGGCTGTTAACTCCTGGGCATATGATGGACTGGGGCAACTCACTGTCCCACATTGTCTCTCAGTGACACAGCTATGGCGATGCTGACCTGTATACACTGACTATAGGTTTATATCGAGGCTGTTGGTCTGCGATGAGAACCCCATATGGCGAGCTGTGGTTTGGCATCCATCCAAAGCAATGTTAATGCTTTGAGACGGGTATGCAAGCAAAGCAGCAGATTAACCTTTTGAGCGCAGAGATGAGGGAGTGTGTCCTGGGGAGACTGGGACTTGGTAGGAAATGAGACATGAAGATGGACCTGGCGTGTAACCAGTTCATTTTTAGAGCTGGAAGGAACTTCAGCACTCGTTGATATAATACACTTATTGAAAACATCTTACAGAAGTTTGAATTGAAATGAAATGGAACTCCGTAGACGCAGACAAGAGTCCCATTTTCTATAATCCTTCTTGTTGCTTTCTACTTTGTGGATCAATAACTCTTTACCTGCATTCATAAGCAGTGGTGATTTGAGGAAGAGTAGAGGGAGGATGAGCAGATGAGAAGCATATGAAGAATATTTTGTGGGAAAAAGAGATACAAAGAAATTAAAATGAGAAAGAGACAAAGGATTTAAGAGGTACAGAGAGGATAGAAAGCGAGGGAAATATTTGCGGATGATGGGTTGTCTTTATGCTTTGGAAAAAAATGAAGATGAATTGTCTAATTAGTTGAGGCCAAATCACGGAGGGGTTCCTTATTGGCTAGACAGATCGATGCACATTCATTTCATTTGCATAATCATCCTCATCATCGAAACAAATACTCACACTGGGAGAGAAACTCAGAGTTCAGAGACAGAGATGGGACGCTGGAAGAAAAGACAATTATGCAAAGCAAATAATGAAGGGACAACTGGAAAGTGTCAAGTGCGCAGCGGTGTTAGTGTGTGTTCATTACCCACACATCAACTGTAACACAAACACATGCAACAAGTATGACATGAAACTTGCCGGCGTTACCTTGAGATAACGATGAAGTACAGACGGTCTGCGTCATTACTGCGGCGACATCCCACCCACTTTCTTCAAGTCTTTTCAGAGTACACCTCGGTGTGTGTGCACTTACGGAGGAGGATTCAAGGGCAGAGCTAAGTGATATTCTACGAGGGACTGTGAATGTGGAAGGGGGGGGGGGAGCACAAAGGGAGAGAGAGGAAGAGGAGGGTGAAGAGAAGGAGACAGCAGCAGTAGATGCCGTGAAGATAGCGACATTGTTCGGGACCTTTTTTGTTGTTTGGTGTTTTTGTTCCCCTCATCATCCCCCCCACCTCTTCCAAGTACAAAAGAGAAAAGAGAGTTGACATTCAGCAGTGGTGTGGGGAAGCCAGGCAAATGACAGAACGCAACCACTGCTGTCACCTGTGTGTGTGTGTGTGGGGGGTTTCTTTTATGCTTGTGTTTGAGTATTCGTGTGTACACCCTTGGGTCCACACATTTTCTAGTCAAGGACAAACTCACTGAAGACCCTTAAGGTCTTCTCACCTGGTTCGGCAGTGGCTCAGTCAGTAGGGGTTTGGACTGTGAGCTGTAGGGTCGCTGGTTCAAGTCCCCGAACAGACTTAAAATATGGGGTGTGGACTGGTACTTTGAGAGGTCCCAGTTCACCTTCTGGGCCCTGCCGTGGTGCCCTTGAGCAAGGCACTAGACACCCTACACTCCCCACTGCTCCACGGGCGCTGTACACTAGCTACCCACTAGCTGCCCACTGCTCCTTGTATTAGGATGGGTTAAATGCAGAGGTCAAAAATCACTGTGTGCTGTGTGCATGGATGTGTGACAATTAAATAGGGTTTCATCCTCCGATTCTATTGATCTGTCACAATGATACTTGTACTCCTCCATTTACTGACAGCATTTTCATAAAAGTCTGTATAGTTTTTTCCGTCGTAAATGGACTGTATCAATTCAAATCTTCTCCTTAATCTTGTTGGGAAGCAGCAACGTGACCAGCCCTGCAGGACGGCTGGTGTCCGGGTGTTGTTGGTGTGTTGTCTCCGGTGCTGGAGGCCCCATTGAAATGCCAGCTGAGTGTCTGAAAGAGAGACAACCTCACTGATCAATCAGGAATCTCCTCATTCATTATTCACTGTGAGCCCATCCAATCGCTCGGAGCCCAGGGCCACCACACACTGTCATCAATGCCTCCATTGATTATCAGGCCTCATCAGCGTTTGTTTGGCTTGTCAAATCAATGCCTTTTTAACGGCATGCCGTCCCTGCAGGAGACCACAGATGAATATTTCATATCTACTCTGATTCAATCATAACTCAAAGCATAACACGCAGCAAACTTTGCAGTTGTTCAGAGAAATGCTTTTATTTATCATCAAGATTTAGTCAAAGGTTTGTCCTAATCAATAGTGCAGGCTCTCCACTCATCACTGTGAATTAGGAGGTTTTCTTGACCACTGCTATGAGTTGATTGTCAGTTATATGTTCCTCTTCTGTTTAACACTAACACACTTCAAGCCTGTTTGCAGCAGCTGTGCAAGAATGAATTATTTGGCTTTTGAGTTGTTTTCAAAAAGCTTTATAAATTAACAGCAAGTGTTGATTTATCTCAAGTCTACACACATAATTTGACATGCTGTGACTAATCTAAAATCTGGCTGAACTTTGAGGGGATTTCTTTAATGAGTAAGATATGTGCCGTCTACTTGAGGCGTGGCCTTACAGCACTGATGGGAAATGAAAGCTAAATAAAACTAAGTATGTTTAGCATTATTGTGAAAAGCACATTTGACTGCATGCATTCGAATTGATTCACTTTTAATTACATCACTTTTTTAATTTACAGGTTGTGGTCATTTCAGGGTTAAATATGTCTACCTATTCCTGACTGCATTTTGACTTCCACTTCACCCCTGTTCCACCTGTTTGTGTAGTGGTTATGACAGGTCAGTGTAGAAAAACTAGTGCTGACAGGCATAGCATTGCTGGGAAATAGAGAATGTGTGTGTGTGTGTGTGTGTGTGTGTGTGTGTGTGTGTGTGTGTGTGTGTGTGTGTGTGTGTGTGTGTGTGTGTGTGTGTGTGTGTGTGTGTGTGTGTCAGGAAGTCAGCAGGAAATGGAGGGACTTCCACAGCAGTGTTTACTTTTACATTTCAGCGAAAAATATCTGACTTCATTCTAAACAGATACATGGCATATGAACAAAGTCAGAATATCAGATGCCCCTGAAAAAGAAATAAGGAATGTAAACATTAAGTACCAGACTAATATTTTTGTTTGTGGTTTGCTTTTCAAGGGCATACTGATGTATGCACACTTTTGAGGATGTTTAGGCAGTGGCTGTGTGCACGCCTGTTTGAGTGGTCAAAAATGTTGCAACTTGTAGAATTGCCACATCACAGAATAAGATTTGGAGTCCTTTTGTACATGCAGAATGCATACAATCGGCTGCAACAATGTATATACACTCTAAACTCTATTCAAACGACCTGGATTATCTGGGTGGATTAACAATGTGGACAAAGGATGTGCTTGCTCAACAAAGAGGTTTTGATCCTATTAAACCACAAACAAAAACACGCACTGTCCCCCAGTCCCATGTCAGTGACTCGCGACCAGTTGTCTTAATCATGAAAGCTGTAACGCAGTCCAAACACAGATCATCACTTCAGTATCCTTAACTGCTCCCTCTGTTGTTCGCCTCTTTGATTTGGTCCTCCTTTCATGTCTTTATCTTTCCCTCTCTCCTCTGTTTGTTTGACAGGAGCTGAGAGGATTAGTTCGATAGGGGAGCTCTGAGGACTGTTTACTGTGAAGCACATTCGTGACACATGTTCCCCTTTTTCTAAAGTGAGAAAGAAATCCCCTCGTTGATTTAAAAGTGTCTCACACTACTGTACAGTATGTCCCCTTGTAACATCCTCCTGCTTGCTTTCTCACACTCCCTCGTCCCTCCTTTACCCCCATAGAGATCTTCCCCTGTTTCTCAAAGGCGTTTTTAGTGTTGGCTCCAGGCACATCTTTTGTTCTCTGGTTCTGTATCCCTCCTGTTAACACCCTAACCGCAGTGACTGAGCCCCTAGCCAGGAAACACGCAGGCTGGCCTGAAGCTCTGTTTGGGGCAATAGCACCGGGTGCAGACAGACCTGCCAACACACACTCCCATTTGTATGTAGACACATGCATGTTTTCTGTCTGACTTTCTTTCTGTATCTCCGTGCCTATAGCACACACACACACACACACACACACACACACACACACACACACACACACACACACTTGGACTCTATGTGTGCTTTCTACCTGGGGCTATGAATCAATGAAAGCAAGCTCTGCAGTGTTTGACCTCTGAGTCTGGCTGTTGTGCGTCAGCAGGTATTTTCACTCATAATATCGGCAGGGAAGACACAAACACCCACACACACTGACACACACAGATGAACATGACCTGGCACTTAAAGAAATAGCTGTAAGAGAATTCAGTTTATTTTTCTAAATCAATTTAAATTGAAAAAAAGACTTGACCTTACTATAGGTTATACTTTCTCTTTCATCCAGTGTGGTCTTATGCGATCGGGTTTGTTATTATATGTTAAGCCATGTTTTAAAAATCATAATATAATGACATGTATTTTTTTGTATATTGTTCTAAACTAGGCCTTTGGGTGACGTTTTATACATTGAATGGCTTATTAATACAAATTCTGCAGTACGAAAATGAAAATCCAGATAATAGCTTCAATGAATAGTTTGGCATTGTGGGAACTCAATGTGAGAAGATTGATTCCACTCTTGTGCGTGTACGCTTAATATGAATCTAAAGCCAGCAGACTATAAACCAGTGAAGTGATTAACAGCTAGCCTGGCTCTGTCACAGTTGATGCCCACTAATGAACATGTAATATCTTGTTTGAATTACCTGTGCTTAAACAGAGGTTTTAGAAAAAGTTGTTCTATGCACTGAATTATATCCTGGCCTGGTCTGCTGAAAATTTTCTCTTGTGCATGCATTCTGTTCTTTGTGTGTTTTTGTATGAAGATGCACATGAGTATAGGGTGTGTGTTTGTTTTTGTATACAGCATGCTGAGTGTTAGTGTGTGACAGAGAGAGAGAGAGTGTGTTTAGTTCTCCCTGAGTGGGTTAGATCTGATAACGCTGACAGCCACAGGTTGATATTCCTGAGAGCAGCCAGCCTCTCCCCTTCACACCGCTTGGCTGACACACAGACCTTCAGAAAGAAATAAGATTTATGTCTCTCTCTAGACTGTTTGGAAATATAGAAAAAAGGGGGGGAACTCTTTTTGATATGTTTACCACAGGCATGCTTAAACCAGGGTTAAGCCATTGCAGGTGTATTTCTGAGGTCTGTTCATGCATTAGCAGCTTTCTTTTGCAATATTCAATGCCATTACAAAATGAAGCAGACCTGGGAATCAGCCAGCTTCCCATCACCATTTTTGCCATGCAAATGCTCCGATGGGAAAAGTCTGTGTGTGACAGTTACTCTCATAATACACCACACCTCAAAGGCAACGTGTTCCCTCCGAGGCCAACTTCAAACACAGCCCCAGGCAGTCTGCGTGTGATCTGGTCATGTCTGCTTACATTTTTCAGTGGGCTTCTGATTTGTCTCCCACAGGACCTGAAGAGAGTGACAGTACCCACCAAACAGCACATCTACATCTTAATGTGCATAGATTTTATCCACCTAATTTCCCACATGGCTCAGGAATACAAATATGCAACGGTGATCCCATGAATAGTACAATAGGCCATCATATTCCCATCACCACTTCACACCGTTTACTGAGACAACTTTGCAAAACAAATACCTATAAATGCACCAGACACGCACACATGCAAAACACCCTCTATGTTCTTCTGCTACATGTGATGTGGGCCCTTGAAGAGGGCAAAGCAGTGGCATAATGACATTGAAGAGAAACACAGAGCCCTGTGTATATAGAATGAAAGAAGCGAGAAGGAGAGAGGAGAGAAAAGGCTGCACCCTTATTCAATTAGCGGATCTGGCCCGGAGTAATTACTTCTACTCTCCCTAATTCGCATGTAAATTTGAGACGAGCACTGCACTATTTTAATACAATTTAGCGCCACTTTGACTGGATGCCAATGTTGTGCACACGGTAGAGGAGCTTTGTGTGTACGTGTGCGAGTGTGTGTAACCGTGTGTTTGTGTCAGGGACAGAAGAAAGATGAATCCTTTGTGTGATTGTGCCGTGGAGAGAGGCAGTGAGAGTCGTGGAGTAAACAGAGAGGAGTAGGGCAGTAGAAGGAGAGAAGGTCTCCAGTGTTGACAGGATGATCAGATAAAATCTGCAGTGAGACCTGACTCTCTCGCTCTGTCCTGTGGGAACAGCAGCTCTGACTCTTTCCTACAAATCTGCTGTCACCTCTCTCCTGCCTGCTGCGCTCACACATACATACACACACACACACACACACACACACACACACACACACACACACACACACACACACACACACACTGGCTAATACGCCTAGGGGAAACACTCAAATTATCGTTCAACATCTCCAAAGAAAGGAACTTGTTCGATAGGGAAATGTGCCAAATTGAAAATTAAAAGATTGAAAGGTTTAATTCGAGGCTCATGGCCTTAGCGTTACTGGCAGGTTCAAAACTACGAGTGTGTCTCTTAGCTTCATGTGAAGTGCAGGAGAGCAGGTGAGGTTATAAAAGGTAAATCCTAATCTCTGCCACTATCTTTTCCTAGTATCGATTTTCCCCAGCCAATAGATTGTCTGCTTAGATAATTGTCTAATTAGCCCGCTAATTGGTCTGTATAATTAGCCATTTTAGGTTATTGTCCGGGATGAATAATATTGGTCTGTGTCAAACACTCCCCGATAGCCATTCCCACACTGCACATCTCTCTGCGCACCACAGACACATACATCGATGCACAGCCCTGGTGTCTCTGCTGTCCACCCCAGGTGGATGCATGGACAGCTGGACACAGAAAACAGGTGCACAGGGGGATGAGTAGCTGTGCAAGTATGCCACTAAATGGACGGTCAAATATAGAAGAATGCAGCTCTTGATGACATATTTGCTTTGCATTAGGCAATACTTTTGTGTTAATATATTGACTCGATTAATTGGTCGTACTTGATGTTGTCCTGCTGACTTCTGATATGTTACATTATTGTCATTACGTTTTGATGGAGCTAGCATTATCCAATATTATGCACTACCCACGCTCTGGGGAAATAGATTTTGAGTAACGCACTTAGTTGAGAGAAACCCATAAACTTCAAGTGCAGCATATTTACATTTTCAACAAGCATAGATGGATTTTCAGATTAAAAGACAGGTCAACTGTCAAACTGATTTAATTTTCTCCAATACAACTATGTAGAAAATATAGATTAGAAAACAAATATGTTGTTATATCATTTGAATTAATCATGAATATTATGTAACCCCAAATTGGTTGAGAATCTATGCTTTTCTTAAGCATTTTATACTTTTACATTTCTCTGTAAACTCATCTGTTTGCCTCCTGTAATCTCCCAAAAAGTCAATAATATGCTTGTTGCAGCTTTAGTTCATGGTTGTTAATTTGAAAACTTCTTGCACTTAACACAATGAAATATTAACATCAGACCTAAGCCTGAGAGCCGAGCATGAGCTGGGGGATTTCCAATCCCTGACATCTGTAGGGCCTGTCAGAAAGGCCACATATAGTTTTGGCCTGATAATCATCCAGTGTGTCTCCCTCCCTTCACTAGAAGAAATACAAACTGGTAAGACAGTCTAAAAGCTCTGCATGTCACTTGAAAGGAAGGAAGAAGACGGTGTTTGAAACCCAAGCTGGGAGACAGGAAGAGATGCCAGGCTATGTTTGGTGCTAAGCTAGGATGTTGTTTATTGATTTGTGTACGGTCTTTGTGAACTTTATTTGAGGTGAAAACAGGCCACGCTTGGCGATCTCAACTGTGTGTATGGGTAAGCACCAGGCTGAATCTCGGGGGGGGGGGCACTGTGTGTGTGTGAGTGTAATCACATTAGCAGGTGTGTCTCAGCTGTTGAGCTGATTTAGTGATTTGTGGCAAGTGCCCTTTGGCTGCTTTAATGACCTCTGACTACTTTCACGCTACTTGTTCTGTCTTCCTCTCTTTCTCTCTCATAGAGATAATATAAGAGCTTCTTTTTACCTGTCCTATATTTTTCAGGTTTTACTGCACATAGAGCAGCTGTACCATACATAGATTTGTAAGAGAGCTGGGCAGATGTCACCTGTTTTTCTCAGTGTGGAAATCCCCAGCTCCCCAGGCCCCGCTGGGCAATGCAATGACTCACATAATCTCAAGTGTGTGTTTGTCTGTGTGTGGTGTGCGTGCGTGCGATTGTGTAATGGTGCAGGCATGCTTGTATTCTAATGCATGCATACGGGTTTGTGTGTGTGTGTGTTTGTGTGTGTGTGTTTATGTTTTGTTCTTTTTTTAGGACACTTTGTTTTAGGCAATTAGGACACGCATACAAACATGGAGCAGCTTTTAAACAAGTCTCATTTTTCATAACCGCTTTGTAAGACCTGGAAAAAACATCAGAAATGAATTATCACACTCCTATAAATATATAAATAGGGCTTTTGTGTGCTTGAGTAAATCTATGTGCTAGTGATGTTGTACAGGTCTTTGTGTATCTGGTAGTGACCTTTGACATTTACAGTTGTTCACCTTTGACCTTGTTAATGTTGACTTTCTCTCAGAGGACCTAAAACACTTTCCCCCACTGTTTGTATTCAGCACAGCTCCTCCTATAACTGAACCTTGATCACTACATTTGCTTTGAGTTATCACATTATTCCAAGTAATTCCTTCTCTGGCATAAAACAATATTTTCGTCCTCGCTTTCTTAACATTCAAAGGAACATCTTGTCCCTCGCTCCCCTCTTCGGGATAATTCCATCTTTCTGTCCCACTTTGGCGTGCGTTTGTGCTCTTCAATCTCCGAACAATCTCCTGCTCTTTCTCTCTGTCCCTTTCACATTACTCTTCTATTATGAACAGCACTTTGTCTGTAAGCGCGAGCCATGTTACCACACAGGTTTTAAGCCTTACCCACTTATTCAATTTAATTTCCTCAATTCAGACACCTACTGAAAAATGGAATCAAATGAGATATTTACAATAGGCCTGAACACTGCAGCAAGTCGTCTGTAATTGCAGAAGGAAAAAGGTGACTGTCGTTCAACAGCCAAGGACACACACCCCCCGTTTCCTCTCGGTATCTCTTTCATATGGGTTTGACATAGTAGCAGTGACATGCGGGTGTGCACACTTGAGCAAGCACACACACTCAAACGTTGATAGAGGCAGGATAGAGACTGTTCTCTAGGCTACAGTTTAACTACAAATACACACATGCTCACATATCCAGGTACAGACACATATGCTCAGGCCATCGGCACAGACACACACAACCTCCCTCTCTGTCACACACACGCCAGATAATATACACAAGTTGCTGGCACTCTGATATGTGCTGCTGGATTGATCCAACTCTTTTATCTGCTAAATAACTTACCATCGATTGAGCCGGGGAAGGAGGGGGAGGAGGTGGAGGAAGAGGGGGGGGGGGGGGGGGGACGGACATGGATGTGTAGAGAGAATTAAAGCTTACCAATATCCAGGAGCTGTCCGCGCTGCCTGAACAAGCCACCATGTCACACACAGCCCAGATCGGAGAGCTTGATAAAAACAGATGCAAATCAAAAAGAGCCATGAATGGGAAAAGGGTTGAGTTTTGCAAGTGTGAAATTAATACTTCCACATTCCTACATCACCTGCATGATTCTTCATTTTAACAGGTTTTATCTATTTCTCATCATTTGAGGGAGCCTGAGGAAAAGTGTTATCAGGGATGCAAACTTGTCACCTTTCGGCGAAATTCGCCGTTTTGAAGCCAAAATAGGTCGTTTGTGTGATTCATGTAGATCTGCAATACAAATATTTTTGGGGTATGGGGGGGTCTGGGACCCGGAGTAATCTGCGGCCGTGAGCTGTTATGTGCCATCATGACACGCATGGTGTTCTTTTTTTATATATTATAATGAAGTGCGAGCTGTGTGCTCGAGTCTTCCTGCCTGTCGGCTCTACTCATGGATGTCTAATAAGGCTCTGCTGCTCCGACATGATGGTCTAGCTTCAGCAGCTACATTACCTACGGGTGCGTTCGTTAATAGTAACTGTGCGTCCGGAGTCACTGTGGCACATACTGGACCGCTGGTGAACAGCTGTTAGAACCGGGCCGTTCAGGTGTTCAGAGCAGAGCTCCCTGTCGGAGCGGCAGAGCGTGATGTGAACTGAAAAGTTTTTCTGTGGCAATATTATTAGATATAATAATTGAGCTAGCTAGCTAGCATACATTGTCACTATCTGCTAACGTTAGCTTTAGCCTTCTATTTCTAATAGTTTTTTTCATAGGCTATAAACAGAGGTGGTATAAGTATACTCAGATCTTGTACTAGAGTAAAAGTAGAAAGTACTCAGATCTTGTACTAGAGTAAAAGTAGAAGTACTACAGGTCTTGTACTAGAGTAAAAAGTAGAAGCACACAGATCTTGTACTTTAGTAAAAGTAGAAGTACTCAGGTCTTGTACTTGAGTAAAAGTAGAAGTACTCAGGATCATGTTCATAGGAATTACTGGCTGTTTTCAGCAGTAAAAGGGTCCGGCTGGCAATTTTCAAAATGTTCCCTCAAGTAAAAAGTTAGACAAAACACAGTAAATT
>NW_011369945.1:19693470-19698659 GCF_000735185.1 Notothenia coriiceps
TTTAGTACAAAACTCATGCTGGAATTTATAAAAAACGCATTAAATTTGAGATGCCAACATAACTATGAAACACACAAAACAAAATTAAAAGTTTGTATAAGCAATTTCAGATTTTAATTCATGAGGCATGCCGGAGGTCATGGCAAGAGCCAGACTTTGTGCTGCTGCGATTGGCTTAATTACTTTTGAAGTAGCAATTACTCCTTCAGTGAGACGATGTGGATTATTTGAGAGTGTGAAGAAAGAATGACTTAATCACATATAATACAGAGCGAAATAATTAGGATTTATCTAGAGCAAACGATACATTGTGAATATTCTTTACAATGGAAAAAAACAGCTTAAATGGTTCTTCAGTTATCTAAGGAATATTACAACAATGCTTTGTCTTGATTGAATGCTTCTAATGTACTGAAAGGGCTTCATGTCTTTCTTTTACAACATGTCGAAACGCTGTCTTAGTAGTTTTTGGGGTGTTTTGTCCCTTTTAATATGGCCATTGACTGAAGTAATATAATTATAATAGTACAAATTAAACCTGATGGAAATTATGATTAATGGTCCTAACTGAGTGACACTAAAAGATGTAAGCCAACGCCATCAGTGATCACAAAGTCACAAATCCTCATGATGCTAATAAGCACCATAGAGTGAATATAGTGTTTAGATAGTACGAAATTAAACACTGTGAGTGGAGATTATGTGGAGCTCTTTGATGGTCAACTGGACACGACGCAGTGACACTAGCTTTTTGTGTACATCACACATACCAACTGCTATCATCCAACTGTACAAAACAGGCCTCATATGCTGTCGCTAGCTTGTGTGCATTCGTAACTATGCGTGAGACTCACTGAGTGTACATACAGTGAGAGAATGCATACCAACACACACACACACACACACACACACACACACAACACACACAACATACACACACACACACACACACACACACACACACACACACACACATACACACACACACACCAGCACACACACAAACACCATCAGTTGTCATGGGTACCAGCTGATTAAAAATAACTACTGTTCTTTGTTCTAAACATCTGTAATATTCATATTCACTATTTGATGCATTCCTTTATTTTTTAGATTTATTTTGAGATCCTGTATTAGTTCAGCTCTCCCTCTATCATTACAATACATCCATCATTCCATGCATTGTTAGCCTTAACTCATCATTACCTGGTTTTGACACTCTCTCTTTCTCTCTCACACACACCCCCCCACGACCACCCACCCCCCCCCCACACACACCAACACACCCACACACAAATACACACCCGGACACTTCTCTTTGTGAAAGCAGACCCCATTCCTTCTTTTTTATGTTTTTCGGTCCTGCCCTTTCCTTTTTGCAAATTTACCTTACTAAATGAACTGGACTCACCTCTTTCGGAACACACACAAAGACACACACACACACACACACACACACACACACACACACACACACACACACACACACACACACACACACACACACACACACACACACACACACACCTACAAATGCACACAAGCTAGCACATACACACCTTTTAAACACAGAAACAGACATACACCAAAAGCAGGGCGCTCACACACAAAGAGCACACACAGAGCACACACACAGTGCCAATCCACTTAACCAAACCACTCTCCTCCTGAAAACGGCTGATTTGAGCCCCCGCAGCCCCTAATCATCCAATCAGGGACAGAGCAATCTCCTCCCCACTGGGCCTATCAGAGCCCCTTCGTTCAGGTTCCACTGTTCATGCGGCGATGGCAAGACGGAGCCGTGTTCAGAGCGTCCTGCCACTCATTCTGGGCACGTTCAGTGGGGCTTTCCTTTGCTAGGAGTTTGCAGTTCATTTATGTAGTTCTCAGCGGTGCACCGGGCTGCTGTGAAAAGCACGCGTTGCTGGGGCCAAAGCAATATCACACATCTCAAATATTACTCAAATTTTTTTGCTCCATCTTATGACCACCGTCACCTCCCAAATAAAAGTCTTATGTACAATTGATATCAGTGAGTAATACATAAGTCTCATTCAATAAAAAGCAGTTTGAATATTCACTGTTATTTATAGTTAACATTTTTTCATAGATAGATAGATATAGATAGATAGATACTGTAGGTAGATAGATAATTAAATTAATTTAATTTTGACCCTAAATATGTTGTTATTCAGGCAAACTCAGCACAAATGAACGTGCAAAAAAATTAAACTTTGTGAACAATTTTGGGTTGTGAAATGGAGTACATGCTGGGTCAGGGCTAAAGCCAGTCCTTTGTGCTCTGATTGGCTTAATTAGCTTTTGAAGTAGAAAATTACCCCTTCAATGAGATTGTGTGATTTCAAAGAGTGCAAAAAGAGAAGGACTTAATCAAATATAATCAGAATGGAATAATTAAGTCTTTTATCTGTAGTATAGAGTAACAATATAATGTGATTTCTTTTTACAGGGCTTGATGTATGCTGGGAAGATTATGCCGCATACTTTATTCAAGTATATAAATGAAACATGTGAATTTGCATTCCTGGTATCTTACATATGTACATTGTGTTTTCTGCTATCCATTAAAGAGGTTTTAGTCTCTAACAAGTTAAGTATTGAACAGCCAATTGAATTGTAAGATTTCAAAAAGCTGCATAGATTAATTAAATCAGAGATATCATACAGACTGAGGGTGAGCAATGGACAGATATATACCAACCCAGATGGAGGGAGACGGAGCTTCGCCTTAGAAGTGCATTGTGCGGGTGGTCGAGAGTTGTTGTCAAGGTGATAGAAACCACAAAATGTCTCTTTTGTATGGTCCGATATTGCCATCTGTTCACTTGTGTGTCATGAAAACAGCCTCAAACACGCTCCATGTGAAAGGGGGTAAAGAAAACGAGTGCAGGCTTTTAGAGAAAAGCGGGGATGAGACTGAGGGCAGGTGGAATTAGCTTTATATCGGTCTCTGTGACAGTGAAAAGGGACATAATTAGAGAAAAGCAATCTCCCTTCCATGTCTCTCTCTGTCTTTCTCTACCTGTATTCTCACTCAAGCCCCATCTCAATCACTCTTTCACTGCCCATCTCTGATTTTCTCCTTTTCATGCTCCATAATGGCATATTGAGAAACCTCCGTCCACCATCATCCTCGTCCTCCTCTTCTCTTCGATTATCCCCCTTTTTGTCCTCTACTCTTTCCTCCTCCTCCTCCTCCTCCTCCTCCTCCCTCCCTGCCTTTCCCGTCTCTCACTTTCCACCTCTCTCTATCTCATTACTCCGACGGGGCCACCATGCTGTGATCTTGGCCATCGGTAATGGCTCATGTCCTCAGCGGATGGGGGATTGCAAATGTAGCACAGATGAAATATTAGGTGGTGACTTAGATTGTGTAAATCAATGGCTTATGAAGGCTGACTGGGCTCCTTCAGCCCATCGAACATTCACATCAGAGGCTTGGTCGTACTTCCTATTATTTATTTTTGTTGGTAAATCACTACCTCTGTTCTCTCAGTTTATCATTAACATCCCACCATTTTCTCCTTTGTTCAATTCATAAATACACCCCCTCTCCCTCTCCTACTTTTCTGTTTCTTGCCCCATTGATGGGATTTGATAATGAGTGCCATGACTTGGTCTTCATTTTTAGCCTCATTCCTCTTTTCCTCCTCCTCCTCCTCCTCCTCCTCCTCCTCCTCCTCCTCCTCCTCTTATCCTTTCCTTGCACTTAACAAGCTGAAAGGAGATAGGGGGAAAGAGACGTGAAAAGAAGCATTTGAGAAAAAGAAGAAAAAACACACGCAGGGTAACAATAAGAAAATACAGAGACATTTGAAAAGGGGGGAAAGGGAGATGATTGATACAAAGAAATTGGACATATTGGCCAAATTAAAAAATAATTGTATCACATATTGAGCACACTTAACAAAACCGAGACAGATTTGCCTCGCTCCTCTGTCTTGTACCACTTCTGTGTTCTTCTTCTCTTCTTGAATTCTCTGCAGATTTCCTGACCCTTTCTGTTTCTCCTCTCCCTCCGCCCTTCTTGGACCTTCTCCTCTTCTCCTATCTTGCATTTCTCTCCTTTGCTTCCTATCTTTTTCGGTATAACCTTCCAGTTTTTCCCCCCTTACTTTCACTCTCCTCCTCCTCCTCCTCCTCCTCTTCCCCCTGCTCCTCTTACTTCCCCCCCACTGGGCGATCCATTGCAGACATGCCTGTTCGCTGCTACAACCCATTTAGGGCCCTTCAGATGCAGCCACTGGGTAATTGGAGCTGGAGTCAGGACCAGCACAGAGAACATGGGACAGGGGGGTCTTAAACATGTGTGTGTTTGTGTGTGTGTGTGGAGCCGAAAGAAGAGACGGAAATAGGAGGGACAGAGGGAAGAAAAAAAAGATAGAAGAAAGACAAAAGTAGTGACACAAACACTAACCACGTGAACATGTCAAGGCTGCTCTGCGCTTTTCAGCACTCAGAAAAGGAAAGTAAATGGAGAGAGGCAGAAAGCGTCACTGCCACGAGAGAGTAAATTATAGCGACAACAAAAAGTGATAACAAACACACTGAGGTGGGAAGTACAACATTTGTGTAATAAGATGACTGCATAACAGACATAAGGAGGCATATTGAGTATTATTTGCCATTTATGTTTAATTGAGCTCACAATTGTCTTTAAGTTGTCATCAGGTGGACAACCTCCATCCTCTCATTGGAGAATTATTAAAAACAAAAAATGTTTTCCCAAGATAGCAGGAGATTTAACCAACTGAGGAAAAGCCACCTTTGATACCTTCAAAGACACATATCAGTCCTTATGTGAACTGTTTTTGCTACATGCAGTGGGCAGGGCCTCACACGGCTTAGTACGGATAGTTAGGCCTTGGTAGGCCAGATTCACTTTATGCTGCGTTTCCATTACGGCCCGTCCACACAGCATCTTTGAAAAAATCTTGAAAATCTTGGAGGTGGGCGTGTCTGAAAGCTTGGGGATTTTTTGCGAGCAACGCGACCAACAACCAATCATATGAATCTCCCGCCCCGACATACAAAGCAATAGCAATGTTAAGACGAAGTAAACTGGATATAAAATCCCCAAACAGGCGAAAACCTACCAGTTTCACGAACTGTCTCTGCCACCTCCCTCCATGCCTGGTTCCTCCGGTTTAGGTCCCGGTAGGTGAACA
>NW_011369945.1:19698699-19705469 GCF_000735185.1 Notothenia coriiceps
ATATATATATATATACTCGCCAAACAGGCGAAAACCTACCAGTTTCACGAACTGTCTCTGCCACCTCCCTCCATGCCTGGTTCCTCCGGTTTGTATCCCGGTAAATAGTTACTGGTCGTAAAGAACCAGGTGATTTGCTACCGTAATTTCTCGTTTGGATTAGGAGGAAATGTACTGCGGTATGTCTCTCCCAGCTTACACGTGGTTTGATTGAATAGCGCTTGTACTGTCAGATTTGCATAAACGGGATTTGATTGGCTGACGCTTCCACCTCAGCTTCAAAAGTTGAACATTGCTCAACTTTTGAATCCTGAAAATCCTGGAAATCCTGGAAATCTTCGCTTTGCTTCCCCACAATGCAGTTCGGCGAAAAGCGAGGCAAAGTGACGTCACCCCATTCAAAGTGAATGGGCAGAGAAGCGTTGGAAGATTTTTTTAACGCTGCTGTGTAGACGGGCCGTTACAGTTTAGTAGCTGGGGCAGTAACTACAGTAACGCAATGTAGGCGGAGCCGTGACGTCATTTTCAATGCGAAACACTAGTTACTGCCCCAGCTACTAAACTGTAACGGCCCGTCTACACAGCAGCGNGATAGGAGGGGAGACTCAGACCGCGAGGGGGTGTAACGGGAGGTTATAAAGAGTACTCGAGAGCGGCGGTGGTCGGGGAAAGTACTTAAAAATAATTTGTTTTGAGATTCGTCTAACTAAAGTGTGGCCGACGAAAATAACGTAAAAAATAAATTAAGAAAGGGAGAGTCTACGCAGTGAACGAGGAGGAACGGGAATGGAGTCAAAGGTGGTGAGGTAGGCAAGTGGGGAAGAAAGGAAGGACTACGAAATAGGATGAAGGAGAGGCATAAAGGACGGACAAAAATAGGTGATAGAGAGAAAAAAAGTGACAGGAGGGGAGAAAGGCGTAAGAGAGAGCAGGCGCGAAAGTAAAGAGAGGGTAAAGGAGTTCGGAGTAAAAGGGACGGTCAGGACTAAATACAAAGACCTAAACACCGGGACTCTTCCCCCGACAACAACCACCCGACTACTCACAACACACACACACACACACACACACACACACACACACACACACACACAACACACACACACACACACACACACACACACACACACACACACACACACACACACACACACACACACACACACACACACACACACACACACCACACACACACACACACACACACACACACACACACACACACACCACACACACACCACACACATATTTACGTAAATACAAAGTACATAAAGTCGGGTTACCGACAGGGCGAGGGTTAAGTAATACAATAGAGAGGGTCCGTCAACAAGAAATCGAGGGGGGAGAAACAACCCCACTACACAACTTATCGTAGTTAACTACATATCTCTCGGTAATAATGAAATTCGTCTACATTAAACCGGATGGAATGTGATTTAGGTGTAATAGTATTTACTAGAACTACTCTCAAAGATTACGGTCCACACTTGACTAGTCTAGGTCTTTCCGAGCACTATTACAGACTATTCCAGGATGTGCGAAAGACCTCCCTACTAGTGTCTAAGAACATTTTCTATTAGGCAACAGACCGTGTAACAAGGTTAAAGGGGTTTCAACCTAACCCTAGACCACTGGATAGTATAAGTCCTACGACGGACTTATAAGTGTAAGTAAGTTTTATAAGTAGTAAGAACACACCCGACGGAATAACGATTTAACCACCCTCTCGACCCCGGGTACATGACCCCCTAACAGAGGTTCGTCTCCTGGCACCAGGTCGGGCAAGACATTACATATTGGATTTGTTTGAACAACGACCAACATCGAATTATAAAATGTCTGGTGTAAACGTTCACCATAACTAGAAAAGGAGGGGAAAAGCGCGGTTTTTGTTCGCTTATTTTGCATAAAGGGCGTTTAATATGTGAAATGGAAACTCACAGGTGCGCGGGACATACCTCCGGAAACGTTACGTAATACAAAGAGGTGATTCAAGGAAGAACAAGCCTAGAAAGTTCAAATAGTGAATTGAATTGTGTGTTTTCCGAATACAAGCGGAGCACCATAAAGTAATGAAACCTTCCGATATACTTACTGAATACGTAGGAATGTCTAAACGACTGAATTCAACGTACTTGGACACGACACAGGCGGGTGGTTTCGTCAACATCCATTAAAAACCTAAACGGAGTTGAACCCTCGCACACACCCACGACGCACACACACACACACGACACACACCACAACACAGTGCACACCACACACAAACACCACACAACACCACACATCGACCACACGGGGGGGCGCCACAGCGGACGACACACCACACACACACACACACACACACAACACACACACGACACCCACACACCACACACCAACACACCACACACACGACAACGACACACGACAGCACACGACACTACCACCACACACACACGACACAGTGGGACACACACGACCCACACACACGACACACACACACCACACACCACACAACACACACCACAAACGAAAAGGGTTATGCGGTCTTCACTATCCGTCTCACCTCCCGGGACGACGCACATGTACTCCGAGGGACGTCGAAGGGGGCCGAGTGGTTCAGAGCCGGCAGACCGCGGGCGCGAGAGAGCGACCGGGGTCGTCCGAACACCGAAAAGCGGGCGGTGTCGTCGGCAACGGAGCGAGTGATTTGGTGTGTACGGTGTTAGTGATGTATATGCTTATACATCGAAATTTTACAAATAAAATAAAAAAAAAAGAAAAAAGGTAGAAACAAAGTCGGAAGAACAGCAGAAAGGAAAGACAACAAGATAAGAGGCTCGGGGAACACAGAGTAGGGAGGAGTAGCAGCAAGGATGGGAGACAAGAGGCGGGGAGGAGGAACGAGGAAGACAGTCGTCCTAGGACCACATTAACCCGACAAACAGTTGTCCGGTGTAATCGGACCTAAATCGTCGTATCGGAAAAACTCGACCCGCGACAAACTGGGAGGCTTGTGTCCAGGTTTATTCCAGTATTTGTCGTTTCGCGTCTTTTAAGCGTCGAGCGCCCGGTTTGGGACGTCCGATAAAACACACACATTCACACACATAGTCACACTTACTGTCACAATGAGTAGTTAAAGATCTATCTAATGGCGTTTGTATCACAGAAAAAAAAATCAATAGTAGCGGACGAGCTTATTAGTACTTCTTACCACACCGCAAACCCAAACTCACCTGATGCGCAAGATAATTGAGTAGAGGTGTAGGTGTGTTGTCTGCCGAGGCCAGTGTTCAACTACGATACATGTAGCACGGCTGGTACAAATGCACATTTTCTCAGGGGAACATCTGCGCGGTGCCAATCAGGAGAGGGGGGTGGTGGGTCAGCGACGTACTCCAAAAAAACCAGCACAGGACGCACAGTGTCGGAAGTCCCACTCCACTGTCAGCGAAACTGCAGGATATTTGGCTTTCGCCACCTTAGAGAGAGCGAGTTCTACGGGCACTCCCACTGACAGAAGTCCGCCAGCAGTAAATTAGCGAAGGTGGAAGCTCGGAATAGAGACAAACACGGACGCAACAGCATTCGTTAGACAAAGCAGACATCCGGACACAAAGAAGGAGGTTGAATTTTGGAACCCTGATAATTTCGACCATACTTGCTCTTTCCCCAACACTGCCATTTCGTCCCTTTAGGTAACAAAAACCCTTGCCTGGGTTCAAGACAACCCGACACACCAACCTTTTCTATGAAGACAAGAAGAAACCATATTCTTTGCACAGGGACCAGTTCCTCATAGAGAAGATAACACGCAGACAGAGCAAAGAGTATTGAGACTCAACCAGACATCCAGAAGGATCGAGTCTACGGCGTAGGCCACGCAGAACAGGTGGGTGAAACAAACGAATTTGTCTGGGTGTGAAATACGACGGGCTCGCAATTATTGGGGGGTTGCTCATGTCTCTGTTGAGCGTGTGTGTGAGTGTGCTTGCGCGTGTGTGTGTGTTTGCTTTTGGCTGTTTATCTGTGTGTTTGTTTTGACATCAGTGTGAGTTACAGGGCTGCAGTGAGTCTGTGAGAGAGGGGACAAAGAAGAAAAGGATTGAAGGTCTTCATAATAACAGCCTTTACAGTGGAGAGGATGAAAGGAACTGGGCAGTAAGTCATGGTGTCTGCCTCCACGTCCGTGTGTGTGTCCGTCCGTGTGTGTGTGTGTGTGTGTGTGTGTGTGTGTGTGTGTGTGTGTGTGTGTGTGTGTGTGTGTCCGTGTGTGTCCGTGTGTGTCCGTGTGTGTGTGTGTGTGTGTGTGTGTGTTTGCACGTCTTTGTCCCCTTGTCACTCTTTCTTTCCTTCTGCTACTTTCCTCGTCAAGGCCTCAGAGTGTGAGGCATGGCAGGGTTATACTAACGTGGTGTAAATCTCCGTCTCGCAGGCTGGTCAGTAGTTTATATGTCGTCCAGGCTGAAGCCCGATGTCTGTATGCCAACAGCACGCATAACCAGGGTCCTTCTGTTAGCCAGAGCCAGACCTGTACTATTATCGAAACTGTACCTTTTCAATAAACAATAAAAAAACAAGGTGAACATTAAATATCATTCTAACAAACAGACTTTTACACACACAAAAATAGTAGACAGAAGTGCTGTTAAAATGTATTCAGGCTGCAAAGTAAATGATTTAGAGTGAAAATATGTAGAAATAATCATTTTCTCTAATCATTGATCTATCATGTTGGCTATAAAATGTCAGAAAACATTAAAAGTTCCTTGCTACACTTTCCCTGAGCCCAATACAATTTAATTGCTTAATTCAACCAGCGATCCAAAACCTAAAAATATTCAGTTTATAATCAGTTACAACAAAAAAGCAGCCAAACATTGCATTTGAGAAGTACTGTATGAACTCACAAACATTTAGAATGCTTATCAATACCTCGATTAAAGGTACAAATATCAATAAGTCCAATAATGATCCAGATGATGGAAACTGTCAAGACTATTCAAAATGAAACCCAAATAATCGAAAAATGACATCTCAGTAACAGAAAATGTCACAATTATTGAGCAAAGTTTTGTCAATTAAACAAAAGGACTGAACTTTTTTTCTTTCAATCCAGTTCTGCAAAGTACCCCCAGAAAATGCTAAATGAGATAACTTGATAACACAACAAGCACTGCATACAGGATCCAGCTGCAGGGAGGCTCTGCATGCTCTGAGGTCTTTCATGACCGACCACACACACACACACACACACACACACACACACACACACACACACACACACACACACACACACACACACACACACACACACACACACACACAGCTCTTGTATTATTTCCTCATCCAGCTGCCAATACAGTCGATGATACATAACTGTTGATTTTTACTGTAAACACTTGTATTGCACGTTGTTTAAGAATACAGCCTGAATTCCTGCAGTCTGATCTGATGCAACACATTCTGCAGAATCTCCAGGACCGTTACCGGCGGATACCGGCTGCTCGGCAGGTCTGAGGTCAGATAGCAGGGGGTCAGGACACAGTAATGATTTAGTATTTACAGTCATGAGACGTACGGGTCAGGGCCAAGACAATTTAGATAAGAACTCTTTATTTCTGTCCCCTTCCTTCCCTTGTTTCCTCCTTTATTTTCCTTTCAAGCACTGAACGTAGAGTAAGAAAGTAAAAGCTTCCTGTTGAACTTCCTGCACTTCACCTTGTGTTTTCTGGGCAAAGCACACCAACAACTGTGTATTGAACTCAGACGTTATTTCAAACATTATGTACAATTGTAGTTGCATTAAATGGTAATAAAACACAAAGCAGTAGAGTCCAGTTTTCTATTCAACTCCTCAGTTTACAAGCACAGGCAGCTCGTCCTCTCCAAGGCCAGACTGTGCTGTTTACACACTTACTTTGCACTGGGAGTCATGTTATGGTAAGACGTGAAAGATACAAGAGCTAGCATCAAACTGCCTCCACAAAGATAGTAACATTATGTAATGCTTAATGAAATCAAGCTACAGGTCCCACCCATTATCCTGGAAGAAAAACTCAAGGTCAATCCAGAGCTGACTACTGAGATTTCAATTCAAGAATCAACTCCTGGAAACTCTCTCTCTGCTCGCTAGTTTTAGTCCAACACATGAAGGGAGACAACATATTACCAAATAAAACTATCAAGAAAACGTTGGTTTAATGTTCATAAACCCCATAACATATATTCAGGTATAAAACCATTTGTCATATTAAAAAGGTTCAATTTAGGATTAAGGGGTTATTTCGACTTTAAATATGTGTTTTAACATGGACAAAAGTAGAATAGAAGAAAATCGAATAAAAAACTAGGGATCCTATCCAAGGTCAGAGGAGTTAAATACTTCCATCTACCTTCTGTGTAAAACTGATTATTTGTTTCAACAGACACTGGGTGTTTCTCAATGTCGAGGACGCTTCCTTGGTAGGACATGTCTTCCGAGTCAGGTCCTTCAGAAGCGAGACAAGAATCCTTCCTAGTCTCGGAAAACGAAGTATTGTGGAATAGGCTAACAGGTGTGCAAGTGTGCTTCATATGCGAGGCCCCGCCTTAAATGGAGCGCGATTTCCGCCAAAGATTTTGAAAATTGGTCCGTGCGCAAAGCATTGTGGGGATTTTAAGACCGCAGAGGATACACATGTGCAGCCTTGAAATTTCCCGCAACGAAGGACGCCGGCCTCGGTAGAATTCCAAGGATCCTGGACATTGGAACAGTGTTTCGGCGGGACTCGATGACGTAGCAT
>NW_011369945.1:19705514-19776531 GCF_000735185.1 Notothenia coriiceps
ACAATTTTAAGAAGAGAACCGGATGTTTCCCGGGGAATTACCCCGTCCGCCGGTAGAATGGAATTTATTGAGTGATTCTTGTGTTCTATAGGGAGCCAGTGTAAGGCAGCCAGAACAGGAGTAATGTGGTCCCTTTTCCTAACTCTGGTTAGTACACGAGCTGCAGCATTTTGAATCAGCTGAAGCGACTTGACTGACTTCTTGGTACACCCTGATAATAAGGAGTTACAATAATCCAGCCTTGAAGTAACAAATGCATGGACTAGTTTCTCTGCATCGTTTTGAGGCAAGATATGCCTGATTTTTGCAATGTTACGTAGATGGAAGTAGGCGGTCCTTGAGATTGATTTTATGTGGGTGTTAAAGGATAAATCCTGATCAAATATAACACCAAGATTCCTTACAGTCTCACTGGAGGCCAAATTAATGCCATCCATAGTTAGTATATCTTTAGATAATTTGTTTCGTAGATTCTTCGGGCCAAGTACAATAACTTCAGTTTTGGTCGTGTTTAACATCAAAAAATGTAAGGTCATCCACGTTTTTAAGTCAGTATATAGCAAACTACAGTGACAAAAGAAATCAGCAAATAATCGAAATGTGTTCACATCAAACGTTTGTAATTTTGCTTTAAATATACTTAAAAAAAGTTATTTATTTTTCAGAATAAATGTCGTTGTCTTCTATATTACTTTTTTTGTTTTGTTTTAAAGGTATCCCTGCCTTTTCTCCATTGATTCCCCTGAGAGTCATCATATACGTATCTCAGCTACACTTTTTATTTTGGGGCCCTGGAGTGATGTGTTCCTAAATTGAGTAACAGAAAGGTCTGTTGGGTCAGTTTTTATTCCCTCTGTTACAGCCTCACTGCTGCCTGGCCTGGAGGCTGGACGCAGTGATGGGTAGCACGTTTGCAAAGAGAGGGATTCATAGATAAAATCCCTATTCACAAGTCCTGTTTGTATTCACTGCCAGTGATTAGGAGAACCCCTGTTGAGTCCTGCCCCTGTTTTAAAAATGATGTGTGCATTTGCAACATATGTGCACCTTGGATTTGGATTTGGTACGACCTTTAGGGATCAGTTTCTAACTGCCAGTGTTCGTACGGCCAGCATTATTGCCTTTGACATAGTTTCATTTCCAGAAAAACAGGAAGCAGAGCGGGTTGTCTTGCTCTTCTGTCGCAGCGGTTGCAGCTAACATGACCCTGGATGTGCATTGATGTACTTGTGTGCTATGTGTATGCATATATATGCTGGTGTGTGCTGGGACATACGTGACACAGTAGGACAGTCCTTTTGTGTGTCTAGGAGTCTCCAATTGCTGAATTTAGTTTGAAAAGACAATGTTAGTGATATTTCAATGACAGTTTATCCTTTTCTGTTGTACTATAATCTCCATCTGCCTTTGTACAATTGGGGTTCTTAACCTGAGGGTCCACTCACTCGTGGTCAAGAAGTGGATCATTATAAGCAGTCCCTCTCTGCACAAACGTTACATCTGACACTCTGTTTTCATTGGAGTCCGTCCGCACTCTGCTCACAGCTTCACCTCCTCATCCTTTCTCCCATTCCCTTTTCCTCCCCCACTGACTTCCCTCCTCCACTTTCTCCCTCACCCCCTTCCCACTCCTTCCTTCCTCTGTTTGCTTTTGCTCCCTTGATTCACTTTCAGTGCCAACTTCTACCCTTTCTTTGTCAAATTACTCTCCCTCACTCTTTTTACTGTGTCTGCTTGACTGCAAAAGAGAGGCTGGGGAGAGGAAAGCAAATGAGGGAAAATAACATCATGTTGACTAAAAACGAAGCGGCAAATATGATTTACCCTGACTGCAAGGTTGTGTTCCTTTCTGCGACTAAACACAGCAATACATGCTTTTGAGTTCTGATTCAACATTAGGCTGAAGCTCCTGCTCATGTTCACTGCCTTGAAGAAGAAGAAGAAGAAGAAGTCCAGAATATTTGTTTTCATCATCCACAAATTCAGCAAGCATTACTAAATAATATGTACTGAAATCCTCAGTCAGAGCACCCTTGAAACATTGGCTTCTCCGTGACTTTCATTATTTACGGTGTTATGGTACAATGTAGTGCTGCATCTGATAAAAAAAATGTAAACTAGGTCATTTTTCACAGCCCAAGATGGATCACCAAATGTGCTGATTTGTCTGAACTGTCCAGATCCAAAAGACATTCAGTCTACTATCATGTTCAACAAATAAAGTATCAAATCCTGCACAGGCTTCACATCACAACGGCCCATACAGTACTATTAACTAGGCCATCCTAGGTTAAGGGCAAGTTATTACAAAAAAGAAAGAGAAACAAACCCCTAATTTAATGAAAAAAAAAAATCTCATAAGGATCCTGGTTTCACTTCATAATTCCACTGTAATGAGAAGTCACACACCCTAATTTTGAACTACAGAGAAATTCTCTTTTCTGAAATGATGTTTTGACCACAATTATTATAGTTTGGACGTTTTGTCTTGACATAGTTGAAAGTGAAACACAAAGATATGCACATTCAAACATGCACAAACAGTCTTCCAAACACAATCCTCCCCTTGGGGTTTGGTTGGGTTTATCTGTAGGGTGCATCTTATTTTGCGTCACCGTGCAAGTGTGCAGGCTTCCTCTGAAGTGTGACTGATGTGTGGAGACACATTCCATACAGGTGTATAAGCCAGATATTGACTTGATAACCCTTCCCCATTAACCCCAGGAGGAGCAGTTGTGTACTCAGTTGTGTTTGTTTGAGCTAGGCCCCCCTTCATGGTGACACATTTCTAAATGCCAGCAAATACACATATCGTCCACGTAGCCATGAGTGTAAACATAGACAGAAGGTTAGGGCAGAGGAATTCACTGTGCACCATATGGCGTAAGTTTCTCGAGTGTTCATACAGGCAACACGTGTGAAAAATCTGTACACGCTACAGTCAATATAACGGCTGAATGTAGACGCACAGAGAGACTTTCTCCAAAGAGGAACCATCAAAATAAATTCTCAACTTCCTTAAAACTCTTCACTCACACTAACTTGTACTTTTTTCTTTGTTTCTTTACATTTTGTATATAGGAATTTGTTAATAGCTGAGAGTCAAATGAAAATGAAGTTCTAGCAGTTACTAACGGGACAAGAAAGTTGTCCCCGATGCACTTTGCATCTGTGTCATCTATTATACTTTGTTTCTGCTAAAAGACTCCAGCAACAGATGTTAGGCCACTTTGCATTTACTATGCAAATAATGAACAGTTCATTTTCAATACCTGACCTGTTGTCTTTTTAAACACGGTTATGCTAAGTCGTTCTTATCTTAAGTATAAAGCAACTTGGTTTTCAGATTAAGTCGGATTTGCAGCATATTCCCCGATGAATAATACGGGATAGATCTTTTGCATAATCATCAGAATACAAACACAGATACAGATATGAAGTGAAATACCATGCGGCTCCATCTATTGTCTGTTTGCCCCAACATTTAGCCTATGTTATAGCACAAAGAACAGCTGGTGACTCAATTACAAGTGGATAAAAACTCCCTCTTTAAGATTGCATTACGTAAGGGCCTCAGAATTCTTATACTATCTGTCTCTGACAGTCTCAAAAATAAATACACACAACCGGTGCATTCACAATTCTCACACACTTATTTCGCAATCGCTCCAGCCCTCCTTCATTTCAAATCATCTGCCAGATGCCCCCACTTCAACTGCTGTTAATCATATTATCTGGAATCCCTAGCACTTAAATCCATAACTGCTGTGTGTATTAATCGCAGGGAATCTCGTTATCATGTCTATATTAATTAAAGCCATCTGCCAGGGATGGGGTGAGTGTGGGGGTAAGGAGGGGGGAGACGGAGCACTGGGGTGGGGGCAAGTCAAGCTGTTTGTGTTTGAGGGCATTCCAGTTGATGTTTGCGGAAATGGCAGTTTGCTATTTCAGGTAATTCTGTACGTAATTTAAAACTTTCCTGCACCCTGATTGTGGGTGACGATGGAGGCGACGCTGAAACAGATCTACAGTGAGTTCATGGCTGGGAGTTATAACATGACTTGACAAGTACTTCCTAGTTAAGTGTCACAGCAATCCTCTTTAGCTGGTGATCATATATCCATCTGTCTCTGCTGTCAGAATGCATTATTCACTCGTGGTATGAACACATGCACATGTAGGCTTTAACTTTCTGTCTGTAGTCCTGCAGAGGCGAATGGAATCAGACATTCAGAAATCGGAAAGAGAGGAACTGAAGTGTTCAGCTTGCTACGTTTCAATCACCAGCTCCAACCACACAGGAGGCTGTTTGACTGCCCGTAAGTGATGCTGCTAAAGCATCTCGTCTTCTCTCCCCATGAAGGGCTTGCCCTGGAGCAGAGAAGAAGCAAGCGTTGGAGTGAAGTTCAAAACAAAATAATATTGAACTCAGCATTATTCAGAAAAGGAAGTGCCGTTAAGTTTTGATATGTTGCCTTTTCCGCAGTAAGGTATGGCTCCGAGGCAGACAGATAGTCAAAGAGAGAGGTGGAGTTATGCAGGGTGGTAAGACGATGGGAAAGACATGTTAGATGGAAGAATAAAGGAACAGAGCAGTGTACTGTACATAGCCTCCCACATCCATCCCTCTACCTATCAGCCTTTGCTTCCCTCACTCTGTTCACACCCTCCCTTCATCTCTCAAACTTCAAGGCACGGTGAAGGGGGAAACATGTCAGTGACTGGGGGCGTAATCCTGGGCGGCCAGTGCTTCTCACTCCAACATGCACAACAAATACACGCTAACACACACAGGGCCTGGTGTGAATGACAGCTGATCAGGAGTGCCTGCCAGCGCCCTCCTCTTCTGCTCCGCGCTCTCTCCTCTCATCTCAGCGCTCATCTGATTTGATCCATTAGCATTCTTTTCTCTGTGTTGTTCCTGCTACTGTCAGGCTCGGTGGCACAGCCTCAGTCTGAAGCAGTTGAACTGTCGCCTAGGGGGCCTCACCTTAGAGGGCTGACAGCTGCCTGCATAATCAGCCCTCTGCCTGATCCTGATAGGCCAAGACCAGAGTGCAGGTGGGGGGTGGCTTTACAATTGGAGACTAGGTTTGTTTCAAAGATGCATGTGAGAAATGAAAGTGGGGGAGAAGTGGTAGTGGTGGTGGTGGTGGTGTGTAAGTGGGGCACTATGAGGGATGTATGGAAAAGAGGAGCAAAGAGGAAGAACGAGGAGGACAGCAAACACGATGTGAGGTTGTGATCATCTGTGAAAGCAAACCACAATAACAGAATGACTGATAAGAGACATTGTGAAACTAACGTGTTCTTACTCTTGTATTAACTTCCCAAACATTTGATATAATTTCATAAGTAACACACATCCGATGAGAGGAAGAGGAAGTACATTTGTAATGTTTTTCTGTTGAAAAGCAACTGAAAACATTGAACTACCGGAATATGGAGAAACAAGGCAAGGATGACTAAGGTTGAGAGGGACTGTATGTACAGTGCAGTGTGTTTTGGGAGAATAGGGTGGAAAAGGCAACATGCAAAGAAGAATATATGTACATGTGAATTCCATATACTGCTCTGTCAGTAATTACACGGACAACAAATATTTGTATATATAAGATATGACATATTCATAAGGTTCATAGACATTTTCTATGTAGCCTGTGAGCAGTAACTTGAGCAAATCTCAAAGCTCCTTTTCCTTGGTTGAACTGTGTTCAGGAATTGGACCTGGAAAGCACACAGCACATACAAATTAAATGACATGGCCTACTCTAGTCCAACTAATCCACTTCAAATGGTGCTTTAGATTCTGCTGTCCTGCCCTTGACCCCTGACCCTGACACCTGGTTCAGAGCTCCTGTGCTTGAGCCCTAAAATAGATCTGTCACATTTCCCGTCCCGGTGTTGCTGTGCCCTCCCTTGGCCCACCCTGACCCAGACAACAGCCCCTCTGTTAGCCTCTGTTTACTCTGGAGAGAACCCTGCACCTCACAGCCCTCAGCCCGGGCCCACCCTAAACCTCTCTCTCTATTTCTGCGGAAGCTCTGCCTCTGTCCAACTTCACAGCTCGTCTCCTTCTCTCTGCCTCTGCCTGTACGACTCCTTATTTTTCTCTCATTTCTCCTTGTCTTTATGCTTTGTTCCGTTTTCCGTTCATCCCTCAGTGCTTCCAATCCATACCTTTCTTTCGTAGCTTTTACTCCACTATTATTCACCCTCCCGTGAGATCAATTTACCTGTGCGTGGCCGAATATTTTCCTCACACAGGACTCCTCTGTATGCTACCGTTATGGAGTCTCCTCTCTCTTCTCTCCTGTCATTCACCGGCTCTTCATCTTTAGCGCAAAGCCTTCCAGAGCTCCTGCTAACATTCTTCCTCCTCACTCGTTTCAAATTCAATTAAACCTCCAGAGATTCAACTAACTTTTAAAAGGATAGGGGCATATCTCTCCGTCTCCTTAATTCACTGTAACTTTATGAGTTCCTCCCACCTAGTTTCTTTCTTCCCATCAATCCCTGATTCCGCTTTCCTACCTATTTCCATCATTGCGTGCCACATTATTACCTTCAATCGTCCATTCCTCCTTTTTTGTATGTCAGCCTTCACTCCAAGCCCCCCTCTCCCTTGCACCCTCCCTTGCAGCTGTCTAAATGGTCAGTGTTGTCCAGGTACATGTTATTCTTGTTGGAGGACAGAAGTAGGCCGTGGAGCTGTACTCTCTGGTAACAGGACTTAACAAACATTTCCGAGGCAGGGGAGTGGAAATCTCCAAAACAACCCTCATCAGTCTTCTACCAAACTTTTCTTAACCCGACCAGAGGTGGAATTACCCAACTCATGTCGCAATCCACTTCACAGCATATCCTATCATGGGAATCACACCACTGGGCTCTAGACGTTCAGTAAATCCAAAGTAAATACAGGTGAGTTAGGTTGAGGCCTGGGTACGCTATTGGCCAGGGCTTACAGAGCCAACAGAGGGCAGGTGTCTGGCTAGTCTAGAAGGGTATGCACTAGAACAAAACCTATCCTGTGGTTAAAGAGCTGCTTCCTGCTCTTTGTTTTGCTTTCAGTTCACAAGAAGACAATTAAGACACCGCAATTCGTCCAATGCAACATTGTGGCGATCGCCGGCCACAAGCGTGTGATAGTTCGTCTAGCAGATTTCTTCTTCCTTTTTCTCCTCTGCAATTGACGGATTAGAAATGACTTGTTAGTAAGGCTATAATGAGATTGCGGTGGGTAAATGAGGATGTATGTTTTTGTTTTTGCGTCAGAGCCCAGCTGTATAAACACAAACATTGTTACAGTTTAATGGCTGCTAAGTGACTTGGCCCATGATTGATGTGTGACTGTAATGCCAGTCAATGGCCCGCATAAAGAGAATTGGAATATATTTTATAGTGTTTAATTCAAATTCAATATCATAGAGTTGGCCATAAAACTACGCTGAACATGCAAATGTGCGTACTGATAATGAAGATTTAATTGGTTGAATTATTTATTTACTATGCGGCCAACACTCACACGAAAACATGTTTCATTTGCAAATCAGTAGGTAGTTTATCAACTTCCCTCTTACATTTTTAGATTATACCTTGGTGTTTAGATCTGTGTGTGTGAAACTATATGCGTATCCTTGCCACAGTGTGAATCCCTGGGCCGTGTCCCAGCTTGCATCACTGCACAGTAAATCACAGCCACAGTTTTTAATGTCTTCTCCAGTGTGCCTGGGAGAGTCATTAACACACACTAGAATTACAGAACACTCCTTACCAACCATACTTACTCTGTGTGTGTACATGCCCTCTAGTGTGTATACGTATGTTTCTCTGACTCGGCCACTGTATGTTCAGGTGCTGCCAACTGTTCTGGTTAAAACACTGTTAGAAAAAAGCCCAAACCTCTGACTTTCACTCTCCCCATACTAGTCTCACCGCATATAAGCATGCAGTGTTTAACATACATTTGACTGCCATTTAATTCTGTGCTGGACTATCATTTCCATAGGTCCATATCCATATACTATTATTAGTCTGGACCCTCGAGGGATTACTCCAGAGGTTACCCTCTGATAAAGGTGGGAGGGCAATAGCCCTGTCTCCAAGCTGACATGGTTATTGGAGCAGCTATAGCACCTTGGGGATTTATCCTACAGGAAGTATAGAGGAGAGGAGGTCCAACGTCTTTCACAGTAAGATCCCACAACTTCTTCAGATTAGGTCAAACCATCTGTCACTGCACCCATCATACTTAACACACTTTACACCAGCTCTCAATGGCCTTACATCCCATCTCTGTCTGTGCTGTCGGTTTAATCTTCCTTGCTACTGTATGGTCATTACGTGCTGATGGGCCATGTGTGTTTCTGTGTGTGGACATACTCTGTCTTCTTCTATTTGTTCACCAGCTAGAAGTGTGCTACTGGCGCACACACTGACATAGAACAAATATTCTCCTATCCTGCATGCTCACAAAGAAGAGCATGGAGCATGCATGTGTGTAAGAGAGACACAAAGAAAGTAAAAAAGTATTAATATATCAGTGCATTGCAGAACTCTTGAAAAGTTGCCAAGGTTCAAAGTTTGCAGGTATCAGTGGGCATCAAGAATGAACTTTGGAGGCAGCCAGTGGAGCACGTCCTCCCTGACACTCGAGGAATTGAGCATATTTAGGGCTTGTGTGAAGAAACAACAGGTTAGAGAGCAAATTGTGATCGTGGTCACATAAATAGAAACCTATTTCTCTATTGTTGAGTAGCGCTGTAGCTGCTGGGAAGACCTCCTAAAGAGTTAGCAGCCAACTGTTCTGAACCTTAAAGGAACAGCTTGCTTAAATAAGTAGTTGTGGCTTGCATGGGGATTAATGTTTGTGGTATTTACTTGTAGATATTTATAAAACACACTATAAGATCAAATCAAAGCTTTGACAGTCTGAGTGTATGCCTCATTTTGGGGTTGAATTGGAGAAGTAAGAGCTCCTGAAGGGTTAAGTGATCCTGTGCTGGGGCCGTGCAGCCCTAAGGCTGGGCATAGGGCCAGCTCCACTCATAGACATGGAGAGCTTTGAGTGTGTGTGACTGTGTGTGTGAGTGTGTGTGCATTTATCTGTGTGTGTCTGTCTGTGCCAGGGACAGCCCAGTGACTCACAGAGTACAACCCTGCCCCCTTGGCAAAAGAAGAGCAACGTTTTAAAGAGACACGAGCAAGTTAGAAGAGGCAAATACAAATTGAGGCTCGAAAGGAGGCGCTGTAGAGTGAATGTCTTTCACAGAACTCAAAGCTCACATGCATGATCACACAGTTCTCATATCCTGTGGAAAGATGTCAGTCCTCTGCTACAAGCCTTGCTGGGAAACTAAGGGGCCACTGTGTGTCACACTTACACACACACACACTTGAATATTCACTTCTAATGAATATACCTGAACAAAGATGCAAAATGGCACAAATAGTGTGTGACGGTATGTTATTAATTTAGTAGTAAATAATATACAAATTCAGTTCTTGCATGGTCAATAACCTATTTCTTATAACCCTGACTCCCCCAACATGCACAGACTAAAAAACATGCAAACACACTCCGGACCTCTCACTCAATTGAACATTTCTCCTTTCTCTCTCTATCTTACAAATCCGATGTCCACTGTATTTCTCTTCTGCACGCACGCACGCACGCACGCACGCACGCACGCACGCACGCACGCACGCACGCACGCACACACACACACACACACACTTACTCTCTTTCTCTCCCTTTCCTTACACACACACTCAAGCAAACAGGCGCTGGGCCAGCTGAGTCATGTCTAAATGGCGTGGAGTGGGTTTGTAGCTCACACTTACATAACCCCTGTCTCCACACTGTCATTAGAGCAGTTCAGATGAACAGGCAAAAACAATTCTTCTAAAAACTCTGCAACGAGGTGAGCCTCAGGTCTCACCTTCTCACTGAACTGAGTGTGTGTATGTGTGTGTTTCTGTATTTTTGTGTGAGCTCTGTTCTGTGTGTGCTTTTGTAACTTTTTATCTAAGCATCTGAGCACTAGATATCTGAGCGAGTAATGAGGGAGTTAAGTTTCTGTGCTCTTCTTTGGACAGGGAGTTGACATTCTGGCAGTGTGTGTGTGTATTGAGAGCGGGCCTACATTTGGCAGGCTCCAGTTTATACAGATGGAGCAGCTCTCGTTGGATAAACCACAGAAAATTCCTCCCACTGTCCAAGTTAGCACTTCGTAGGGAGAGAACAGTGCACCCTCCCCTCTGTCCCCCATTGCAACCTTCCACACCTAGTCTCTCCTCCCTCCCACTGCCCCTAGTGAACCCCTCCATCGCCTCTCCCCCATCTCCCGGTACCACACCACCACATTGGCAGTCCCAGGAGGAAAGTGGAGCAGGCTCAGCTAGTCGATTCTTGATATGTCCAAACACTTTCCACTGCTCTTCCTGGATTAGATGAGCCAGACCAGAGCAATCAAACTAAGGAAGCAGATTTGGACCACATGGCCCTCCTCTCCTCTCCTCCCTTCTCTTCTCTTCTCCTCTCCTCTCCTCTCTTCTCTTCTCCTCTCCTCTCCTCTTTTATGAACCTTGACTTACGTACCGTCCATCAAACACTCTACTGTACTTCTAAAAATGGCATGTCTCTATGAAATCTGGAAAAGTGATTATGTTAACACAAACTTCACTACAGAGTGACCGGAGTCGTGACAAATGTTTTTCGGAGTAATGACACATCCTCTGCTTTAGCGTTTAACCTCAGCTACCTCTGTACCAGGCCAACTCCTTACCTCATGCGGCTGGTGTCATGGCTCATTCACTGTGTAGAAATGCCGCTGTGAAATGTAATATCATTATTTCCTTGATAGCTTTACACTGGATTCAGGGACTAAATCTGCAGCATGAGTAACTGGGGGCCTAATAGTGTCAGTACAGAACTTGTTTTACTCTTCCATTCAATGTAACAGACTGTTTGCAATGAATTAGTACTGAAACTGGAATGATTTGGTATAAACAGAAAAGGGATTACATTTAGTCTTGACTAAGCCAACAGACTGTTGAGGTAAACTAATGTCAAGCTAAACAAATGTTTAACAGGGAGAGTTTCCACATAACACACATAAACACCCCCCCCCCACACACACACACACACACACACACACACACACACACACACACACACACACACACACACAAAAAGCAAACAATGATTTCAGTGCAATTCTGCTTTCATGCTTATCAGAAATACCCTAATTCCTTGCCAGCAGTGTTTTCACTGAGCTCCAGCATGTGTTTACCAGTGGCAGACTGCCTCCCCATTAAAGCTGCCATTCCCCTGAGGCCGCAGCACGCATTATTAAGACACAGGATATGGACTCTGACCATGGCGTCCTACCTCTGCCTGTAGCCACATGGTTCCTACCTGTAAACCCTCTTATATACACCCCTATTTCTGTCTGCCTGGTTGCCTGCATACTTCTGTCTGGTATTTATTTTTCCTTTCTTCTGTTCATTCGTCCTTTCTTTCTTCCTTTCTATCTTTCTTTCTTTTCTAGTCCATGTCTGGTTTGACATTGATGGAACATTTGATCAGTATTTTAGTTGTATTAAAAATAATTAACTTAATTGAGTTGAGTGTAATAAATGATTGCTGCAGGAAAAAAGTGCCGCCTCCATCATACACTATGCAAAACAATATTACAGGAATAGAAGAAGGACCTGCAGGTTAACCCCTTAGTGATAACGTTGGATTGCAGTAAGGCGTGCTGGCAAGCTTAGCAATAAAATACTTGTTAGAAACAATTAATGTAACAAAAAACAAACATGAATAAATAATCAAGAGGGAAATGAAACTGTTACAAACAATGGGAAATGCACAGCTTTAGCATTTGCTGAAAAAAGACCATAGGGACAAAGCATTCAACACACTGCTGTAATATGCTATCTGGAAAGTGTTGCCCGATAAGACACTAAAGAAGTGTAATGCACTCGTAATGAATGCAGTTAAAGAAATCCCCCACCCCTGCCTGGATGCTTTTTCTGGCTCCCCCACTTGCCATCCTCCTACCCCGAGGCCAAAGCTCCACAGCTCCCCAGAATGGAGTCATTAGCCGGGTGCTAATGGTTTCAGACTTTCTAATTGAATGGGAACCCATTGATCTGTAGGTAGAGAGAAATGGTTCTTTTCATTGCCTCAATACGGGCCTGCACAGCATTTGTCTCCATTCAAAATTAAAGGCCTTACAGGTTGGAGATGGAGTAAGGTAAGAGTAGGCGTGCACACATATGGGGCTGCAGCATCTGCACACAAACACACGTATGTGCAGGGACAAAAATCACAAAAAAGGAGAGCTCGTATATCAACTTACACACAAACACTCACACACACACGCAAAAACACACACTGACGTAGAACTGCTCTCTTCTGTGTAGCCTTAAGGGCTCCCATTGTGAGACTAGCAGACTTTAATCTATGTTCGCTCCAAGAGTTATCCTGGTGAGAGACTGTGCTCTTCACATCTTTTTAAACACTGCAACAACAAGGGGTTGCCTGGGGTAACAGAGGTCACAAAGGCAGCTTAGTAGAGATGTCAACTGCCGAGCAGTCTGTGTGCGTGTTGGAGGTTGAAGTGCATAGGGCTGAAAACTATTGTAGTATTGATAAAGCAATGAGGGAGATAGTTTATCTACCATTTACATTAAGTGTACACATGAGTTACTTCCATTTGTCTTTTATCTAATTGTACTGATAACTGCACTTGTTTGTGTGTTGTCCAACACTCACACTTTGCTTCTTTGAGATGACTGATGATTCAGATGAAAACACTAGAGGTAGTGTTAAACAATTCTGAAATGGCCAATAAAAACTACAATCCTGTGACTGGTGGCTATTGATCGTTAGCACTGTAACATTTTCTACCAAGCAGATTTTCTATTAATTGTTCTTTATTTTTTCAATTTTCTATTAACAAAGTAAACTGAAGAAAGAAAATCAATTAAAGTAATAAAAACTGTGCTTGTTTAATTTGCAAAAATGCCCAATGTGAATATGTGTCATGCAATACCTGTTATTGCAAATGGTTGTGCAAAAATTGTTGTTATTAGATAAGTGAGACCTGTATGTAATGTAGTACTATTTCTGGCAATGCATACCGTATCTGAACTGACATCAATTGCAAATCAATCATTTGGACCCATTAGTCACAGTCAGTTGGTTTTTATTTGCATCTCAAAATTATATTCTCACAAACTGTTTATGCTAAGAATTGTGTGTGTGTGTGTGTGTGTGTGTGTGTGTGTGTGTGTGTGTGTGTGTGTGTGTGTGTGTGTGTGTGTGTGTGTGTGTGTGTGTACTCGCGTGCACACTCGCGTGCACACGCGCGCAAGAGACAAAAGCCAGCTGGTTCTGGTTATCAAGCTGGAATTCACTGTAAAAATTACAACATTTTTTTTTCTTCCCCCCACCCCAAGTCCTTTACCTCAAACCACACATGCGCATTCATACACACACACAAACTCAAACCCCATAATTATCTAGCTCCATTGCCACTCTATGAGCAGTCTACTTCTGGAGAGTATGTATTTGACTAATAGACACAAAAGTAAATAGGCTAACACTCACCCTGATGTCTAACATCGACAGACGTTGAACCTAATTCAAACCAAAAATCTATTAATTTAAACAGGACAGTTCTATCTTGATAATGAAAATGTTACGTCAAGAGCCTCAGCGCGTGTCAGTTTTAAAGACACCTTATGAGTTGAGTGACATCACGTCTGGGAAGGACCTATAATAACATATCTCTCTCTGCAGATTTTCTCTTGATAAGTAGTGTGTGTCTGTGGGTCTGTGATATCCCATGTGCCTGTGTGTACATACTTGTCTTTATCCTAGTGATCTTTAGTGTATTGCATGTTTGTGTATGTTGAAGTGTTACTGAGGCGTTGTAACTGAGGGTCGGGAGGTGAGCACAGAAGTAGAAGGAGTCAGTAGCAGAAACACTGGCGGTCTTGTCTAGACCTCATAATGAAACTGTGGTTACAGCTACAAAAAATGAATACAGTTGGTTTGTGCGTATAATTGTTTGCATTTGAATCTCATCAGTTCTGTATCCGACATAAAGATAACTATCGAGTGTATATTGAGGATAATACATTACTGGCACCGTAGAGGTTTCAAAAAACCTTTCATTAGAGTTCTATCTGTCGCAAACTTTCACCTATCTTGCATCTGGTAGCCATTTTTATGCCAGCAGCAGTTTCCAGAGAGGTAAACCACAGTGGCAGAAGGTGGAGAAACAGCAGTAGCCCACCCAGGGGTCGATAACCCACAACAGCCCTGTTTGTCACAAACTACTGATAAAAACATCCAACCACTGCGGTCCTATTTACTGACACCAACATGTGTGTACATTAAAACCCTTTCTAATGGCAGTAATAAAGGAATTCCACTCAAACAAACAAGACCCAAGTTAAATGCATTGAGAGCGTACATCTGATTAGAGTAGCAGCTGTAAGACACACATGGTTGTATCCCTGTCATTTCCTCCTGCATTTTCTCTGGATCACTTTATTACCCTGCAATAGCCAGAGGCAGTACCAGTGTATGATCCAAGTGTGTGTGTGTGTGTGTGTGTGTGTGTGTGTGTGTGTGTGTGTGTGTGTGTGTGTGTGTGTGTGTGTGTGTGTGTGTGTGTGGGCAAAGCATGCATTCATCCCCCCCTCCCTCTAGTCCACTGTCAATAGCTTCCCTGGACTTTGCCAGGCCGCTTGCTCTCTGAGACAAACATGACTGCCTTTGTGCACACTCTGAAGGCCTCATGAGAAACACCATCACTTTGTGTCAAAAGCCCATTATACCGTACAGGCCAATGGCAAAGGTGAGGCATATGTGCTATCAGTCTTAGAAGAGAGAGTGAAAGTGACAAAGGGGTATGATGTTGTAAGTGTTTTCCACCTTTTTCAGTCGGAAGCCATTCCCATTAAACTAGCATGTTGACTGAACGTGAGCCAAGTTGCTCTCTCGATGAAGTGTGCTTTAACAGGCTGCTTCACATAAGGGAGCAACATATGAAGAAGGCCATTAAATAGCATTTTAAGGACGATTAAAGACAGTTTTCACCGAAGCAAAACTGATTTGATGCTAAATAAAATAAAAAGATACAAACAGAGGTCTAGATCCTTGGATGTCATTGGTTAAAGCTTGATTTGATGTTAAAGTGTTGCATGAAACAGACTCTTTCAAAGAATTACCACAATATTGTTTTGGCCCGAACAGGACATTCTTTCAGAGGCAGTAACCCTCGGGTCAAAGTAGAGAAGTCTGGAAAAATGAGAAAGATACTCACAGAGCGCAAGTAGGAAACATGAGATACAGTATTTGAAAGGTGATGAGAGACACAGGAATAAGAAAGCAAAAAGAAGTCAGAGAGAGAGATGACATAAACAGACAGATAGATAGAGAGCGGCTGAAGGTGAACTGCAGCTGGGCTCTGGCTCTGGGCCTTGTCTCTGTTCTGGAGTCTCTCTCCTATCCACAGTGACATGTGGTTTCACGGCCATTACCACACCACATTATAGTGCTATGTGCCATAATGTGAGGCGTCCATATGTACTCCACTCTCTGCTGGCTCCATAAAACACACAGGCCCAACTGTTATTGCTGGTGTCAATGTGTGCTATTGAATCTAATTTAATTCCTTTATCTCCCCATTTCGTCACTCGCAGAGTTAAACATTACAATACAGCAGAACTACTGCGTGTTATGCATTACTGTTGTATTTTTCAATAGCTTTTGAAGCAAACTTTCATGCCTGATACTTCCTATTGTTCAGATATGTCATTCCTCCTTACAGAGGTCACCATCTGCACATTATTTGGTAAACCAGTCCATTATAAATGTCAAACTTTGAGCAAACCATGAAATGAAAAATAAAAATGCTTTGTTACTGAGATCTGACGAGCCAAATAGAAGTCAAGTCACAATAAAACGTGCTTTTGATTCTCCATTGTTTTTTTCCTCGCTCTGTGACTGTGTGTGTGTGTGTTTTCTGTGCATGTTTGTGTGTGTGTCCTGGGTCGAGGAACAGAAGGTCTCTGCAGGGCTTGCCTGTGTGGGTGGACTCTGGGATTCACCGTGAAAACAACCAAAAAGCCAAGGACATTTCCTAAATATGAACTCGCATCATTCAGTCACTTGGTACGTGCAATTTTTGTGTATTTATTTAGAGATATCTATGTGATGTTTTTGTTAGTTTTTTCAGTGTAAAAACATTGATTGTTTTCGCATAAGCACATACAATATAACGTCTATCCTGTGTGTGTGTGGTCATTTTCAGATATGTCTTTTGTTTATAGCAAATATCTAACAATTTCTGCTTGTGGCACAGCATTTTCTTAACACACAGAGAAAGAAAAACAACTAACCTCTTCCAGCTTCTTGGCAGAGGCATCTATGTGGGCGTGTTAAAATCTACTTATCTGTCTCGGCTCAGATTATTTTTTTTTTGTCCGTGCAGAGAGGTTGACAATGAGCCTTCACACAGAGAGCAAGATTGTGTCCTTAGGTCTGATACTTAGACAGTAGCTGTTGAAACACTGCTTCCCAGCTTGAGCTGCAGCCAGATAAGTGGAAGACAAAGACACTATTATATTGTAACTCGTGTCCCAGAGACATTACAACACAATGCCATTCTGCTGCAGGCTACTGTGGCCGTGAGCCTGGATAAGGTATCTTGGCAAAAACCTGTCACTTACATGATGTGATTTATGGGGATGTTTTGACAGCTCTCTGTTGGGTTGGGAGTTCAAGTTGTGGGTGCTGCTGTATGTCCATAAAAAACATTTTCCTTGGTCCTTTAAGCATGTTTAGGCATTAAAGTTGGATAGAAATACTTCAATATTTCTTGGAATTCTGTTCCTAATTTCCGCAATAGACTAATGGCTCAAGCCGCTATTAGCGTATCTGAATAAACTGTTGGTGGTCGAGTTGCTTTATGGGTAATGTAGGGGCTATGTTTTGACCACGCCCCGACGATCCGATTCATTTTATACTTGGATATCGAACATTTTTGGCTTGGCGCCACTGAGCAACTTTCATGAAATTAATGGTGCTCTACCTCCAAATCTGTTACAGTTATTTGTATACAACTTTGGTTTTGACAAGGAATAAGAATGTGTCTTAGATATAAAATAGGAGGCAGAAGTAGTACTGATTTTAGAAGTGTACCTGCTTTCTCTATCCATATAGACCACTGCAGAAACTTTTCTCTCCTGCTTTTTTTGAGTTCTATCAACTATCAACTTTTCTTTATCTTCAGGATTGGAGTTTTTGTGCTGTGAAACAAGGCAGGCGTCACTCGGAATCTTTTGCTAAATGGTAGCAGGAGTTTATTTGTATAGAGCTGATGTCCACCAGATGGCTGGACTCACTGGACCTGGTCCCTGTGCTGTTCCCATGGCAACCTCTCTGGACCAATGGGCAGTAATGGACCACTTGTAGCTGGGTCGTCTCAGGTCAGGCTCGGGTCAACAGACTGTCTACACTGTAACTGCTTCTGCAGGATCACTGGAACTGTACCTCTCTCTGTTAAATTCACTTACCTTTTTTAAATGTCCCTTTTGACCAAAAAGTCTAGTTTCTGTAGTCGACACAATTACAGGTAGTTCGAAAAAAGAGGTTTTTTCTCCTTCTCAAAAGAAAATCCCATCCACCCATGCCCTGTTTAAATCACTCTCCAGTGTCCACATGGAAACACATTAAACAATTGAAGCACTGTGAAGGCCAGTGGGCAGATTGGGCTTCACCCACACACAGACACACACACAGGTCTCACCCAAAACTTGGACGTTGGCAGCAGAGTGTGTGTGTTGGGAGTATTGGATGGTGCCGTTTAGTGCTTCTGTTCATACATATAATGAATAGATAACTGTACGTTTATGTGTAAAAAATTCCAGCACCAGTTTATTGCGATCTTGGATGGATCGCAATAAAGTGAAAAGTCAGTTATACAGAAGGTGTGAGGTCTTAAAATGAGAAAAGCAACATGATATAAGTATTAACTGTCATATATCTTGCATAAAGGGTGGAAAATGTTTAATGTCACTGCCCAAGAATAGACTGATATGACATGATTCAGGAGTAAATGCGTTTCTGGATATGAGCTGAATATGAGCAGAGGGGAAATAGAGGGATAATACTGGTGGTGATCAGGGCCTGCTAGAATGGCCCATGATGGAGAGCTATAAATAGCGTCACTTGGACTCTCATCTTGGCTCCTGCCCCATCCTCCTGCACCACCCTCTGCTCTGCTGTCCCACACCTCCATCCTCTCCCTGTCCTTCCCCAATTCCACCCCCTCCCTGCATGTCTCCATCCCTCCCTCGCTCCCATATAGCACCTGCTCCAACACCTCCTCTGCCAACTGGCTGATGTCATGCTTTGGTACCGGACAGACACCTCACGCTTAATTCTGTCCTCCTAAATGGCAGCCAGTGCAGAGATGACCAGGCTTACCCACACACACACACTCCCAGACACACACACACTCCCGGACACACACACACACACTGCCTCCTCCGGCATGTGCTAATCTCACGAGGCAATGGCCTGCCACGACCATTTGAATATAATCTGAATGTTATTATCCTCTGGTGTATAGTAAAAGCATTCAAAAACAATCAAACCAACTGGGATTGGCACTTGAGCTTCAATTTATGATTATTTTCAACATTGATAATTCCGTCAGTTGCTTTTAGCTGCAACCAGTAACTTCAAAGCCCGCTTCAGTCGGTCCACAAAAATGTACCCACCCTTTGCTGGCCACAGTTTCCACTCTGGGACGATGACATTTGGCTTTGTTTGTGAGGTTTTGTGTGTATGAACGTATGAACACATGGATGCATGAGTACGTGTTGACCTTGTTTTGTTTTGATCCATTAATCATTTAGTCTATAAAACAAACAGTCTGTAGTTCAAAACCTGAACATATTCAATTTACAATTAAAAATCCAACAATAGATCCCTCTGTATTCTAGCTGGGGGTGTTGTGGTTCATGGTTCACATCCTCCCTCCATAACTGGAAACAGTTTGTCTCCATCAACGGCTCAAATTCACCCCCGGCCCCAGTCCACCACGGTGTACCCCAGGGCTCTGTGCTTGGCCCCCTCCTGTTCACCATTTACATGCTCCCCCTCGGCCAGATCATCCGACATCATGGACTCAATTTCCACTGTTACGCTGATGATACCCAACTTTATCTCAGCACCACTCCATCCTCCCAGCTCCCCCCTCAGTCTCTCATCAACTGCCTGCATGACATCAAAGCATGGATCTCATGCAACTATCTCAAACTAAACAGCAGGAAAACAGAGTTCATGGTTGTGGCACCCAAGGCGCTGCTCCAGAAGGTTGGTGACTTCATCCTCGAGGTTGACGGCTGCTTGCTCCATCTCCCCATCTCCTGAAGCCCGCAACCTGGGTGTCATCCTCGACTCCACCCTCTCCTTCCACTCCCACGTCAAGTCTGTGACCAAATCGGCCTTTTTCCATCTAAGGAACATTGCAAGACTCCGACCGTCACTCTCGGAGTCGGTTGCCGAAACCCTAGTCCATACGTTTGTCACCTCCCGTTTGGACTACTGCAATGGTCTCCTGTTCGGGGTTCCCAACAAAACCCTGGACAGGCTCCAGTATGTTCAAAACTGTGCTGCTAGGGTACTCACACACAAAGCCGTGGCAGCACATCACTCCCACCCTCATCCACCTCCACTGGCTGCCGGTCAAGTCCCGCATCACCTACAAAGTCCTCCTCCTTACCTACAAGTCCCTCCATGCCCATGCCCCCCAGTACCTATCGGACGTCCTTCACCCACATGCCCCACCCCGGAACCTGCGGTCTTCAGACTCTGGCCTGCTTACCACCCCCCGCACCAAACTGCGAACCTTCGGGGAAAGAGCCTTCAGCGTGGCAGCCCCCACCCTCTGGAACGCTCTCCCTGTGGAGATCCGCAACATCCCCACGCTTGACGCCTTCAAAAGGGCCCTCAAGACCCATCTGTTCACCAAGGCCTTTGGCCCTTAATCTATTTGTTGTTTTTGTCTGTCTGACTGGTTGTCTGATTGCCTTTTTGTTTTGTTATGTTTGTTTTGCCCTGTTCTTCCTTGTAAAGCGACCTTGGGTCCCATGAAAGGTGCTATATAAATCTAAGCTATTATTATTATTATTATTATTATTATTATGGTTGGCATTCATGTCATTACAATCAAAACATTAAAATAGTCCTGTCTGTCAACAGACTTATTGAACAGTGGTCTAATTGTTTGAGCATTTCTTGCCGCAGCATATAACACATTTCCTAGAAGTTCTTTTTTTAAATTTGATTCAGTTCTGAGAACAAAAACAGTACACTATGAAGCAAATTAGTCATTTCAAGCTTTTCAAAAATAAAGCTGACTTGACTTCTTTCAGCAAAGTTAACGATATAGGGATTTAACTTCAAATAACTCACCCTTTCAATTTTATACAATGATTTTGTTCATGTGTTCTATAAGCAGTCCACTTTTCACATTTTTCATTTTACATAGTTGAATTATGAGAGTATGACTAAGCCTTTCCATATCATATACCTCTTCCTAAATGTCCAGCCAGTGACCTACAGTAGGGGGACCCATTTAGAATTTATCATTAATTTAATCTTTATTTAGCTGCTTAACAGATAATGTGTCAATGTGCATCAGCCCGTCAGTGGCTTTTGTATTTCAGACTTTTCCTCTTGATCACAGACATCCTGCGTGACCTCTCATTATTCGTGCCACTGACCCATGACTTTGTTATTGCCACACAGGGGTCTGTCTCCTCTAAACTCACTTTGCTTGCCCACTGTCTGTGTGTATTTCCTGTCTGCATCATCTCTGCTTCCTGTGCTGTTAAACTCTGCAGTCCTCCAATGGGGAACTCGACACAAGAACCTCTTCAATCCACATCCACTTCACTCTCTCAGGGATTAAAGCAGAGACTGCTAGACTCAATGTAGCCTTTCTCTCTTTAAATGCTCATACAAACACACAGACAAAGCTGCAAGGGCTGCCTTCGTAAAAGTGCCCACTCTACCCCACTCCATCACATTGCGCCACTCTATTTCTCTCCATTGTCGCATTCCCTTTATTTTATTTCCTTTTTTTTTTTTTTTTGCTCACAGAAAAGGCAGAACTGTTTGATTTACAGCAAAGAATGGTTCTGGCTGAAATGAGAGGGAAGGAGCTCTGGCTCAGTTGTAATCGTTTCCCTTTCTAACAATCTCTCTCCTGTTCGTCAGCCATCATTCCTCCCTCCTGTCTCTCAGTATTCCTCACCTCCTCCCCTCACCCATCTCCTGTCTTCTCTTGTCTCTTAAACTTTTATAATGACTGCGCTTATATTTCCTAAATCTCTGTGTCTTAAGCCCCGTTCTTTTTATAATAACCAATGCTGAAACAAATCTGGTTGATATAAAAACCAAATAAAAGTTAGGGTTTGAAAGTTTTTTAAAATTAGTGCTATACTTTTCTTCTTCATTTTCCTTCCTTGCCTTTTCAGGAGCACTTCATATGTTTGTGTGTTTTCCAGCTGTGAGGTCATGCAGGTCAGACTGTCGTGCGTCTTGATGTAATTAATGTATTTATAAGCCAACAGGGGAGGAGTTGAGTGGATGACAGTGAGTGAGCAGCAGAGTAAACTGAGGCCCTCGAGGTTGTGGAGCCGCTGAGGCGACCGTGCCTGGAGCCTGCTAGTAAAACATTTTGACCCCCTCATTATAGCCCATTTAGAGGATCAGGAGTCCCTAAAACAACTTGTCTACATTTCTTTACATGACTTTCGCATGCAGTCATGAGTTTGCAGCCTGGAACCAGGTCTGTCTGGTTGAATCCGGAGCCGGTTGCCACTTCCATCCTCTGTCATCCTCACACGGCCGTGACAAGGGCTTGCAACATCATCTGCGGCTGAGGTTTAGGAGGAGGAACCGTGAATCACAGCACATCTCCTCTCTATCTGTCTCTCCCTCTGTCTGTCTGCTTTTAACTGTCTCTCTCTCTGTCTCCCTGCTTGTATTTGTCTCAGTGCCTCACAGAGACATCCACATACACACATTAACTTGCGACCAGGCATGATTTGAAATTCCTTTGAAAACCACAGTCATCACCCTCTCCACCCTAATAGCCCCTCACAGACTGCCTTGTGCATGCACACACACATGCATGCACCCACATGCACACGCACACATTCTATAGACCCTGTTTATCTGGAGGAACTGAAAGAAGGCCTTCCTTGTCTACTCTTCTTTCTTGCATGCAGGGAACCTTTTATTTATTGAAGTGTGTGAGTATAATGGGGCGAACCTCTCATAGAAAAACAAGAATTATCGTAACCATTACAAAATCCCATCCGAGTATATAAACTCTGAGCAGTTTGACAATGTAGCTTTCTTTTCTAGATGTGCATTTAATTCTTTATAGTCTCTCGTTATTAGTAGGGGTGTAACGGTTTACGTACCCGTGCCTAAATTATTCGGTACGGGCCCTTCGGTTTGGTACACGTGTGTACCAAAGTGTACCGAACGAATATAACGTTCAAATGTTCTCATTAATTTGAGAAACTGTCGAAATGGCGAACGCAGATAAAGTTGAGCTCGAAAATCCTCCAGCATCAATGAAGTCTCCGGTTTGGGAACATTTTGGTTTCGCAGTTACGTACAAGGCTGACGGACAAAGACAGGTGGACCGAACCAAAGCTGTTTGTCGGCATTGTTCAACTAAAATTGGTTGCGCGGCTGGCAATACATCACACTTGCACACTCATTTGAAAATGCAACACCTGAACGTAAATATCACTGGTACCAAAAGAAAAAAGACTGAAGTGCAAACCCAACTCCCACTAGCATTTAAGCCTCCACCAACCCAAAACTAATAGTTTATGTTTTGTGAGTACTACAGTAAAGTTCAAATACAGATTATTTCAGTTCACCGAAATGCTGCACCTTAATGTTTATTTTATTATATTTTGTATTTATTTGAGTGAATACATTATTCACAGTTTAATAATAATAAAAAAATATATATATATATATTTTATGTTTTGTGATAATTTTTTCTGCTGTACCGAAAACGTACCGAACCGTGACCTAAAAACCGAGGTACCTACCGAACCGAAATGTTTGTGAACCGTTACACCCCTAGTTATTAGTATATAATGTAAGATTCTGAATGTGTCTCATTCAAGTATGTTTTTTTATTTTAAGATTGAGGTTTGTTTATTATTTGATGTTGTCTGGCTGTTTGAGTTTAGTTTCTGCGGTAATTTTATTTGTGATTTTAGAATTTCTTTAATTCTGTTCGTGAGAAATATTCTGTGTTTGCTGTGATAATACTGAAACTTGCTGTTGGTTCCTGTCCTGGAAATGACACCCATGATTTTTTTTTTTTCAATTTTATATATTAATATAAATAAATTAAATGTAAATGTTGCCCAATTATCAGTGCCGTTAGCTTTCTATAAATTGAATCCTAATTTGTATATGGACTCACACAAATGCATAACTTTACACATAATTGTACAAAATAGAATGGTGGATCACAGAAAGGGCAACATAATGCTTTAAGGGATAACACAGTAGTATTACTTGCAGATAGTATTGTGGCTAATGTGCAGGTGACCCCATTGTTTGATTTGTATACCTCTAAATTTGCATCAGCAAAGTTCCTTGTGATGATTTATGTGATCTATAAACAGCATTTCTAGATGAATTACGTATGAGGATTCGTGTTCCCAACCAATGCAACACATTCACTGTTGTAATTCTGAGGTCCTCTGGAACCGGTTGGGACCAGATTGCACAAAACCATCTTCTTCCTGCTGTTTATTTATAAGCTGGTCACTCTACTGACCTCTCATGTGGCTCTCTTTTGATTTCCCCTTTCTGCTTAACTCATCAGAGTATTAATGCTTGGTCATTCTTTCCATTAGTTCACACGCTTCTTTCCTGTTCTGGTTCTGACAACGTGACTGCTTGAGTCCTGTCCTGTGGGAACCGGCTGGAACAGAAGTGCTAAGTGAATTTCTCTAAATCTTTCCACTGAAACCATGATGTGAGGGCTACCAGCATCGAGTTTCGATGTTGTAATATTCGTCAACTGTCCCTCGGTCTCGATGTGAGTCAGGGTCAGAAAGAGGAAGAGGTTAGCAGGAGAGATGAAAAGGAAGACGAATAGAGGCAGCAGTACCGTCCTCCCTCCTTTCAGTTCCGATAAATGGCAACTAAGTGTGTGTCACGCTGCGGGTTGCAGGTTAACCGTTCCTTTGATTCCTAACAGATTGCATAAAAAAAACCTCAACCGAAGATGCTATTAAGGAAATGGGAATTAATATAACTTAAAATATTACATATATTGTGCTAATTAGTACTGTTGGTGGTAAGATCAAATATTTTGAATCCCAATATAAAATTAAATGTTCTGCGTGTTTCAAAATCATATGTCATAGCTAGGGTTTGCACTATACCGTAGAATTATCCCCCCAAAAACTATGAAATTATTGAAAATTCTCTTCTGTACCAACATTTGTCAAAAGAGGGGATGTCCTTATAATGTCTCCACTTGGTATGTAGTCATTGATTTTGTTGTCTTTGTTGGCCTAATGTCTCAGATCTGAAAGAAATAGGTCTCAATGGGTAACACTTAGAAGGTCTCTGTATTTAAATCTGTGTTTAACTGGTGTGCAGTCAGGCGCAGATGTTTGGCACAGTATAATCTCATCAGAATAAAGATTAGTCACCTTGACACCCTTTAACACATAGCATAGCACATAATATTACTTGCTGAAGACTTGTAAAAGTGTTGGTATGCGTGCTGCATTAATATCTGTGATGACATCACCCCTCAGCACCAAAGGGACAGGACATCTTGGTGTTGTAAATCATTGCCTCACTTTTATCTTATCATACTACTGCCAACATTACACATACTGTAGCGCATACTGTAGCTCAGGCTGTAAAAGTTATTTTGGGGCCTTCAGATCAGGTCAAATGCAATACAAAACCCTCACATCAAAGCTTAGAATTTTTTGATTTTCATGAAATCCAATCCAATTTTGATGCCATTAATTAACTTTAAGAATTGTTTCCACTATAGCCATTTAAGGGATTTAAGTGTTTAGAACAAAATTGTCATTATAGTGTTGGGGTCTATATGGACCTGAAATTGGCTTGACAAGCACAATGTATTCACAGCATGAATGTCATTTTGCACGGGTCATTTTGCTTTACGACTATCTTATATATATATTATAATTGTACAATACTACCTTAATTATTTGTGCAATAATGTATACACCTTTCCCAATGGTGTAACCCTAACCCTAAAACTCTATGATATATATGAGTCTGGGATGGTCAGTTCCCCAAAATACCAACTTTTACTTTTGGTAAATAAGTTTATTTTTATTCAAGTAAAATGTTTGCAAAATTGGATTGCACATCTTTAATGTTGATGGAAAATAGGTAATTTATTGTTTCCTTGGACCTGTAGTATCAAACCTGTCTACCTGTCCCCATGGTAACCTTGGATGTCAAATCAACCATGATGACTATCTTAAGAAATATAACCTTTTATACTAGCTTGCATTTTCTATACAAAGATGTAACAAAAATAGAACACATGCTGTGATAGACTTCTTGAAATAACATTTTCTGTCTAATATGTGGAGGTCAGCAAACAGTCTTTTGTGCTCCGGTCATGATTAGCTTCAACACTTTAGCATCTTTAGCTTAGTCATGTTCCGAGTGGGTGCACGTGTACAGTAGCTTTCCACTGTGTAATGCTTTCGATGTGCTGAATCAATCCAATGTTAAGAGTTGCATTTCCAGCTTTCCCCTTTTTTTTTTGTTATTTAGAGCTTTTCTGAGCCGTAGTCATAGTCACGTTGTTTAATGAAAGTTCATCAACAGGATGCAGCCGATGCAGAAGTCAAAAAGGAGATGTGTTTCGCAACGTTTCAGATTGTTGAAGCTTCTTGGCAACTTCCCATCTGGGTGCAAGACAGCTGGAGAGGAAAGTGTTTAAAGAATCAAGGTCCTAAAAGCACAGCCCTTCATTCAATAATATTGAATTAAGATTTGTTTTAAACCTTCTTCTCTGTTTCAATACATCTGATCTGCCTGTCTCCCTTTCTCTCTCTATCTTTCTGAGAGTACAGTACAGCAAAGGAGGGGTAATTACTTTGCGCTGCAACCCTAAACTAACAGGACTGGCCCAATTACAGTCTGGGCCTCATTACACAGCCTTCCTGAACAGAGGGAGAAATAATAGACCAATCAAAACAAAGAGGGAAAGCGGAGATGCAAGGAAGGACAACTTTTAGACGGCATGTGTTGATCTAACTTGTCTGTGATGAGAGTGTCCAGGTGTCACAGTTGAGCCGGGTACATGCCATGTCCTGTCCCGGCCTGGCAGTGTTATGGGTTCAAACTCTGGCAACTCCTCTCTTCTCTCTGTTCTGTCACCGCCTTGTAACCCGTTTAAAGGAGAAACACCGTTGGCGGATGCTCATCTAATCACATTCAAATATTTAGCTCAATGCATACTTCCAAAAACATCCCCGCCGCTCACACATACAGTATGCTTTCCCTTTCGACCCATGGCCTCTAGTATGGTCAGGGTTGGGTAAGGTTGGGCCCCTGCCAGAGTAGCCTGTTTACGTAAGACTCTTCAAAGAGAGCCAGTGAAAGAAAACACTATCCGAGGGAAGGGAAGTGTAAATACCAGCCTGATGTTGGCACAACACATTCACGCACCGTACATCAATTACATACAGGTCAAGTAAAGTCTTAGAAATACACATGTAGATTTTAAACATTTTAGGATTCAAGCAAAATTAGAGACATCTGACATTTTGAATGGCTTAACTTGTGATCACATTCAGCCCTTGTCCCCAAAACCTCATGAACCTTAAATTCCTAGAAACCCAGAGTGTTCTGGTGTAGATGTGATGTTGTTTGACTTGCTGTTATGGGTAGGCACTGTATCCCAAATTAGACTTTCCCTCCTTTTTCTCCCTACTGACCACGGCTCGACAGGAAAAGCCTGCCAGTGCTTTTTGTGTATATGTATGTTTGCATATCTGCCCCTGCTTGCATGTTGGTTTATATGCGAACATGCATGGGTGTATTTATATACACAATCATACAAGTGTAAACTTTATTGCTGGATACTGAATAAATGTTTTTGTTAGTCTTTATTTAAATGTTTATTTGCCACCATTTTATAGCAGCGAGCGGTGTCATATGGCGTTGAAAGAGGAGGTTTGACAGCACTGCTGATCAGACAAGACAGAACATGGCTCGCACACTTACTCACACACACCTGACTAACTGACTGGGATCCGGCACAGGGCCAACGGAGATTTCTTGGGGAACTTTGAAAACACCTCTGAGTATTATTTTTATGTGTGTGTCAACCTATGGATCCAACTTTTAGAGGAAGTTGAGGTACGTTGAAAACAGTCCAACATTTGAAATTGAAGTGTGAAAGGAGAAGAACACAGGGCAGGGGGGTCTTGTTTAAAGTAGTTGGCTGGCAGAGAAGGGGGCGCTGTGTGTCTGTTTCAGTGCCTGGCACAGCTTGGCCTGGTTAGGCTCCAGGCCTCTCTGGGGAGCCAAGTCTTCTCCCCAGGCACTGCCAACTCCCTGTGGTGGTGTAGCTACATGTTCAATTACGCTCTGGAGCCTGCCTGTCTTTACCTTTGCCTCATAGGAAAACACTCCTAGCCTCTGTATGTGTTTCAGTGTTTCAGTGTTTGAGCGCCGAGAAGGAGTAATGAAGAGATCATGATGCGGTTTTGAGAACATGAGATTTTATGAAAGTTAACGCGTCATCTTAAATCCAAACATTACTTGATTGCAGTGGGTCCTGCTGTTTTGTTTCAGTACAAACATTTATTTTTCCTAAAGGACTGTATGACATTTTAGAAAGTTTATGTTGATTTTGTCATTGGATACAGTACGGTATAATACGAAAAGAAACATTTCTTCTTATGCTATCATAGTTTCCTGGAAAAATAAAAGGGGCATGTTTGAGAGTCCATATAACGTGGCAGTGTAGTATCCACAGTACATGGGTATAACGCAGCGTCCACACGGCGGCGTGCGTTGAAGCTTGCCGGCGGGCGTGTCTGAAACTCGACCAACAACCAATCACATGAATCTCCCGCCCCGGACACACAAGCAGCGGTTTGATTGGCTAGAGCTTGTACTGGCATATGATTTGATTGGCTGACGCTTCCACCGAAGCTTCAAAAGTTGAACATTGCTCAACTTTTGAAGCGAGCAACGCGAGCAAAGCGAAGCAACGCTCCCACAATGCAGTTCGGCAAAGTGAATGGGCAGAAGCGTTGAAGCTTCAACGCACTCCGCCGTGTGGACGGGCCGTAAAGGTGTGTGAGTACATACAACAGGCAGCATCAGTCTTACATCTTCTATCTGCAAAATCTGAAATATAATGCTAGTCAACACTCCATGTCGTCCCATTGCTTGTCGGTCACAGTTTGTTCTGGAAATAATCACAAATCTGTGGATATGCACACGTGGACATTTTTATTAAACTTGGATGTTTGTGTGTGTTTGCGCACATGCCTGCAAGAGTTTGGATGCATTCCTGTGGGTATGTAAGTGTGTGCATGTGTGGGTCGGCATGCTTGCTTGTGGATCTGGAGGCATCCTTAAGGGAGGGGGAGCAATTATCACTGCCAATAAAACAACAACAAACAAAAAATCATTGTTCTGGGCCTCACCTTGTTGTACCACACCCCTCCATAAACCTTATTTCACCAGGGCCACTGACACAGAGAATGTGCTGCGCTGTGCTGCCTAAGCACTCTCCCTAAATAGCATTCATGTAGTCGGCACGCTGCTCCCACGTGTACCTGTGGGTGTGCTTTTGTCAATTACATGCACACACATACAGGGCCATCCCTGTAAAAGCACATGCGTGTACTGCACACTCACACCCTGGTTGTGATTTAAATCAACACCACAGGGGTAACTTTGCCTTTTATACATCCTGTCTTCTGGCCTCAGCACAAAAGAGACACAGAGTGCATTAAGTATTGATTTTGGAAGAGTGTGTGTCCCTGTGTGTGTTTATATGATGCGATGACAGAGATGGAAAAACTAAAACTTTTGTGTTTTATTTGGTCTTTGTCTATAGTTTGGTCTCATTGCCAGTAACATGTTGGTAATCCATGTAACCAGAAGTTGAGTTGTGCGGTAATATTTCATCAACCGTCTCTTGTGGATGATTTTGTTGGGCAATGATTCAACCCCCGATTATTATAAGAGTTGCTATTGGAAATTTGTAAAAAAATAAATAATAAAGCCTATAAACTGAACTTCCAGCCTTGTTAGGTGCTTTAGGCCAGTGTACAAGTTTGGCAAGTTTGTAAAAACATGGCAAAAGTGTTTATAGCTGTTCCAAGCGGTCACAGTCAAAGGCTTGGTGTGATCCAGCTCTTATAGAGGGGGGGGATAAGCAATGACCGCTTGTATATGGGGACAACGCTGTACATTTTGGGGCAATGTCTCTACTGGAAGACATTCATATTTGTGCTTGTTTTGCATACAGTTGGTGATATAAATAGTTTTGAAATATAACTAAAAATATGAGTTTTAGGGACAACTTCAAACACTACCAACTCTCTATCTCTGCGTTAAGTTGATTTTAAATCACAGTTATATTAGATAGGTGTGTGGGGAGTTCTCCTTATGACACTAATTGTTGCAACTTTTGTAATATTGTTCAGGAGAAAATGATGAGTAGTTAATATGCTTTAATCCAGGATTCTGTCTTCCTCTTGTGCCATACATTTATTTAATTGTAAGCCCTTTTCACTATCTGTCTTTTTAATTTCTCCATTTGTGTCTTCCTCCATTTCCCAATTTAACTAATTCGTTAAAACTGTGTGATCCCAAGAGACAACAAATGTTCACCCTGCTGGAGCTGTGTTTAATCTGCATAATAGCAAAAATATCCCTTTGATAAGAGGCTGTGTGTGTGTTCTTTTAAACATACACATGGTGCATTCCTGTAGCATGCCTGCATACTGTGACTTACATACATGTATGGAAGTTGGTGTGGATGTACCCATGTGTATTACATGTGTAAAATCCCAGCAGACTTCTTTTTTGTTTATGTCTTATTACCCCAGCAAGCCCAGTCACTGGGGATCTACATATGTAAACATCATGCCTGAAGAGGCCTGTATTGTGTGTGTGTGTGTGTGTGTGTGTGTGTGTGTGTGTGTGTGTGTGTGTGTGTGTGTGTGTGTGTGTGTGTGTGTGTGTGTGTGTGTGTGTGTGAAACAATCTCAAGAGGTTATTTTACTCTGTTTGTTTTTTCCCCCTTAACAACATTTACAAGTACTGTATGTGCATGTGTTACGTAGTAATAGTGTGTATTTTCGCTGCCTTCTAGCTAATATATTGAACATATTTTATTAGATGGGATTTTATGCAGCAGGAAAATGCTCCTCTGAGACCCACATTATGAATGTTTAGTGAAACGTATTAATTAGTCCTAAAAGGTTTTTTGATTACTTCTATGAATTTAAATCAACTTCATATTGTCTAATGTTTTCATAGAGATCAACATGGACATTTCCAGGACAGAGACTGCAAATCACTTCAGATCAGTGGGAGTTGTGTAACTCATTTACAATGAATTATGAAATGCCCCAACTTGTGCATGACAGCTTTCTTCTGTCTTTGCGTGCTCAAAGTGTTGAACTGGGCTCCTGCCGTTTGGGCTGACCAATCAGGCGTGTAGGATATGGACACAAACTGACATCAAAGACATGACACTGCCACCATTCAGAGTCATGGCCTACTTATCTCGCTGTCTCTCTCTCGTTCTCTCTATCGATCTGTCTCTCTTTCTCTTTTACTTTATCTCTTCCTTGTAAACTTACTTTACACAGCAGTATCAACCAGTTTTACTGTACATCAATGCAACATAAGTTTATATCTCATCACAGTTTAACTCAGGATGCTTCCTAATTGGAAGAAGGTTTCCATGACCTCCCTGGACCCAGTTACTCGGAAAGCTCTAGAGTTCCCTGTTGTCTCATGTCACGTTTCATTTGTCCTGCAACATTTGGAATGCAGACACTTGTCACCCTCAAATGCTAGGAGATTTCTACATTATTATAGCCATCTTCTAGCAGCCCAATATAGCACACTGTAGCAGGGCCACACTGTAATCATAAACATTTCCACTGCACCCCCACAGCAGGGGATAACCCAGCTGACCTGCAATATTATGGTTCTGCTTAGGAGCGGCGGCAGTCTCCACCCTCATTTGGGCTGAGCTGTTGTCCCCAACTGATGTGGTCTGGAGACTAAAGAGAAAGTGCTATTACTTTAGGTCTTAGTGTGTTCAACTTTCAGTATGCTTGCTATTCTGTAACATATACTTTGGAGTTTTGACTTCTGTCTCTGAGTCTCACTAAGTGTGTTTCACTCAAATTGTCAAGTGAATTTTAAGCATACCTTTAAAACAAAAAATAGATGCAGGTTAGGTGAGTTTCCATCAACTGGTGGGAGTAGAACAGGAGGCGTTCTGTCCATTTAAAATAAAGCTGTTTCAGAACTTATGCTCAAAGACATTTCCAGATCCCATTAAGCCCATCAACTTTTTTTCGAAATGAGGAAAAAACGACTCATCCGAACATAAAAACAGTTTCCCACAATTGAGGAAGGTTTATTGCATTCCAAAGTTTTTCTGTAACTGTGTTTCTGCGATGTATCAAAATACACCAAAAAAGATGTTGAAAACTCAGATACTTTTTTGTGATCTGCCCCCTTTTGCTGATGCCAGTGTTGACTGGGTTTAAAGCTACTGCTTAACATTTCCTGTTTTTGTTTATTTTTTGGTTGCATGAAGATCTGCTGACCACAGGTGTTTATTGCAGTTTGGTTGAGCTTTAATCTGTAACACAGCATGAAGGAGGGTAACACCATGCTGACATATGTAAAACATCTTGTGCCTTTCCCACATCACAGGATCTGATAACAGTTGCTAAGAGTACAGCGCGATCCATAGGTCCCAAACATATGTAAATGTTAACTTGGTGAAAGGGTGTGAAGAATAAAACAGAACAACTCTAGAAATAAGGGATGTCAAAATGACCATAACAAACGTGAAAAAGCAGAAATAAGAAATCATGTCAGTTGCTTGGATGGTCGTTGCTCTTTCCTCTGTGATGAAGGGAAACTGGATAAGAAACAGTTCATGAATTTCACAATATTGAGGAAATTATCTGTCTCACCCTCTCCCTTACTATCTGTCTCTCCCTTTCTGTGTGTGTCTTTCGGCCAAAAAGGGAGTCATGCAGCTTGCATGCCACTCTGACCAGCATTAGTGTGAGGTGTGTAGAGCAACACACACACTCCCAGATCCCTTAGATTTTGCGCAGCGCAGACACCAGGCTGTTTATTTAACTATTAGCCTGGGGGAAGGGAGGCCAAGCTGGGTGAGAAGGGTGGGGGGGGGTGGGCACTTGGTTTTCAGTAAGCATTGTACACAAACATACAAATTATACAAAAATCTCATGAAATGTTATATTAAGCAGTTTTTTTTTTTCTAAACAAGAAAAACATCTCTGCTAAGTTTACTAGCTAGTTGCTAACTCTGCCTCTCTGCTGTCTGGTACTAAGCAGGTAATGAACAGTTGGTGTTTTAGAGCTTTTTTCTGCTTTAGGAGCAGTGACAGTGAACCAAAACAGAAAAGTCGTGCATTGGACAGCTAAACAAGGAGTTGAAACTCACTAAAGCTCTGTAAGGCCCTGGGGAGCTGCAGAAGCGGGAGGTAATTCTCTGTAATCCCTTCAACACAAACCCCTCCAGACACCGCCGTTTTTTTACATTGTTTTAATTTGTTTTTAAATAAAGAGTATAACTGATTTGATAATGTACTCAGTAATGGACTGAAAAATGTAGTTGTATAACAGTATTACAAACTTCATAAACATGCTATGTCCATATTGACGTTGCATAATAGACATTTACAATAGTTACTTTTTAATGTTATCAGCATAATCAACTACCCACACCACAGCTGCCCTTTGGAGGTGTGTGTGTGTTTGCTAAGAAGAACAGATTCATAAACAATACATGTCAAGGGTCAAAGCAACATCACTTCCCCAGCTGATGTACAAAACGTTACAATAATGCTGTAGAGGAACTTTATGCTGCTCTTGGTCCTTGTAAATAAGTGAAAACTAAGATAAAAGTTACTGTAGGGACAGACTCAGAGGACATGGGTTTTCACTTTAAGATAGTATGAGGTGAGGAGTGATGGATGAGTTGGGAATGCTATTTTATTCCATCATTTCAGCCCAACATACAACCACTCACATGTAGAAACAATGAAAAAGACTTATGTATGACACACATACTGTATATCTATGCACACTTTTTGACATGCATTCAGTGTAATGGTATCTTTCTCACTCTCTGACCCACCACATAACCACATATACTCACACACAGAAAGAGAGAGCCAGACACAAAGAGAAAACTGTACTTAACGAACTCCTCCACCCTGTAATCCTCTCAAACCAAACCAAGCCTGAACACCTGCAGTGAGAGAACCATGACAAGTGCCCTGGCTGCACAACCATCCAACGCATGTTGTACGTCACAGGCGCTCCTTAAGGAGTACTCCTTATATGTTTACTCGGGTCAAGTCAAGATCGCTTTTCAAAAATCACAAATCTAAGCATCAGTTCTGGCAGGCGTTTGTGTTATGGATCTCTGTGAGGCCAGCTTTAAAAGAAACAAACTGCTGCCTGTGAAGTGATGTGTAGATGTGTTAAAAGTGTGTCCACCTTTTTGTGTTTTTTATGCTCGTCCAGATTCTGATGACAGTGTGATGACTGGTTTTCTGTGAGCTTTTGAGGAAGAGGAGTGTGAGGAGAGCAGAAAGAGGGGAGAGTATGGTGTATAATCACACAGATTGGATAACATTGAAAAGCCCCGGGCCAACACTGACGAACACAGCTGCTTACTGACACAGTAAATCTACTGGATGACTCTCTGCCCTTCTCTGCCTGCCTTCGAGCACACACACACACACACACACATACAAGCACACACACACCCTTGAAACTGAGCATGTTTGAGTGCCACTGGGCTGTCTCAGGTTGGATAATAACTCTTGGCCTGTCAGAGCAGAGTGCGAGCTGTCCAAAAAGCTGTCAACATCCCACTTACGCTAAAACTAGCACGACTATGGCCTGAGCTTACGGGATCTTTGCCGGCAGTCTTCCCGACACACTTTAGCTGACACCCGCTGTTAAAGTTCCTGGAGTCACACGAAGCCCCTCTTTACTGAAACTGAGGGTACCAAGTTTGCACCATTGTTTTCTTGAAAGTTCATCTAGGTTAGTTGAGCTGCAGAATTTTCCAAGCATTCTTGGAGGGACGATTGCAACAAAATTGTTACAACTCGGAGTGGAGATAACTAGGTGGCTGGAATTGTAATAGTCCTTTTTAATAGTTCCCAGAACCATAGAACCGGAGGTACTAAACTATGAACTCAAAGTTCCTTTTTTTGCATTTGGGTTAGTTTCCTATGTATCTGAACAGCAGTGAAGATCTGGTGGTTAAGACTAATGACAGATTTAATAACATCTGCTGTGAAAGGCAATTATCAGAACAACACTGAGTCATGCAGTTCTTAGTATTAACTTTCACATGAATCTGGTGTTCGAATGGATTGCTCTTTAGCCCAATCCTTTTTGTGAAGTGGGTAATAGAAAACAACTGTTGGAAGCATCAAGAAATATCCCCCTGACTTTAATATTAACACTGAACTTCTATCTCTTACAAACTATTGCTTTGAATGTATGTAGAACATCTCAAAAGCAAATTAATTACGTATTTAATGCAGCATTTAAGTTAATTTCATGTATAAAATATAGGCATTTATATACACTCACAAGTTAGTTTGTACACAGAGATGCTGCCCCTGCAAAAAATAGATACAAAGCAGGGAGAAGGGATCAGCTTGAGCAGTTACTATCTAGAATGGCAGCAGATAGTCTCTGGTAGCTGAGAATTAGCCGTGATGCAACAAACCCGGACACTGTGTGTACATTAGTCGCACTTCCTTGTTTTTTTAATGAAGCAGGAAAAAAGGTTGCCCCTGGTTTGCATGTGTCACAATCAGGACCACTAGACAGTACTACCTACAGAGCAGGGTTTTGGACCTTTTGCTTATTTATTTAGTCCAGATTCTTCTTTTTCAAAACCGACGTAAAGGTCAGGAGTTCCGCGAAAAGCTCTTGGTCTTCTGGAAAAAGTTCCTTCTGTGGAAATGCACTTAACTTTCAGACTAAACTCTGCTCCAGAGTAGGCGTCACTTCAGTGATTTAGCAAGAAAGGGTATTCTAAAATGCTTCTTCCCTCATCCATCTGCTCATCTTTGCACTGCTTTATTGGTGACAACAGAGGTGTTTGATCTTTCACTTTTTACATAAAGTTACTTGCCTTATGGTTCGAAGAACTCATAATATTCTCTTACATTCTGCGTGTGTATTAGCTTGTGCGCGTATGAGTTAATGTCATTAAGTGATTTAACAACATTATGTATTTTCCAAGCCGGCCCCCTCCCCCCTCTCTGTATTCTTTCCTTCACCAAACCTCCCTCTGGCCACAGTCAGGCCCAGATGAAAATATGAACTCGGAGAAAGAAGTTTATCTCCCACACAAACACAGAGCGGAGGCTGTAACTCAATACAGCCTGCTTTGTGGGAGGCCAACCTGTCCTCATCTCGGAGAATTAATACAAGTTGTCCACTTGTGAGAAATTAGATTAAAATGTAGTTGGCTCTTATTAAACCCCAGAATGAACACAGAGGCATAAAGGAGCTTGGTGTGCAAGTGTGAGAGGGTTACAAGGTGCAAATTAATGTGTGTGTGTGTACATGTGTCTGTGTAGTGCATTGAGCGCAGTGTGTGTGCAGGGCGGGGGCTTCAGATTCCCGAGCAGGCCTTATTGGAGATGATTACTCTCATAAAACCTCTGCTCTCCAAATTGCCCCCCTCCTCCTCCTCCTCCTCCTCCTCCTCCTCCTCCTTCCATCTGCAGTCTAAACACACTTAATCAAGCGCAGGTGTGTCCTGATGCATTTACAGACGCCTCGCTGACAGACTATCTTCTACAGCAAGAGAATAGAGGAGTCAGGAGACATGTGGCCATCTTTTTTATCTTCTCCCCTTGTGGACGAGGGGTGCGCGGATGACAGATATTAATGAAAATATGAATGAGTACAAATGTATCACATATTGGTTTTCTTTTACTTTGTTTTTTAATTTTTCTCCTCGTCCCTCCTCTCCATCATTCCCCTTTCTTCCTCTCCCGCAGTCCTGTGTCTTAATTCACTGCTGGATCGGCCTGTGTTGGGGATCTGTGGGTTAATACGGTTACCGGGATAACAATCTCCCCCTGCATCGCTCCATGATAGATGGGCACTGTGTGTGTGTGTATGTGTTGAGTGATTGAGCAAGTGAGTGAGAGATAAAGTAAGCGGCGACTGTGTAAAAATGTGTGTGTGTGCAAGCGAGAGTGTGGAAGCAGAGGGGGCCGTGGTATCCGTCAGAGGAGAACAATGGCTTTTAAATGAATCTGGGAGGTCGTAAATCACACAAAGAGAGAGCCCAAATGCAGCGCTGATTGCCTGGACGTCAGAGTCGGCGGACGACAGGAAGGAACGAATGAACGAGAGAATGAACGAGAGCCCCAGCGAGACACCTTGTTAACGCCTGAACAAAACGCCTCCATTAGGAACCAATGGCCTACTTATGCAAATGAATCCACATCCGCACACTTTCTCTCATGAAAGTTCTGTCCTTGGGAGGCACATGCAGTCAGTCAGACAGGACAAATGTAAATAAATCTAAGGACAAACACTTTTACATTACATATTAGTCAGCTGATGTAGCCAAAAGCTCAGAGAACTTACAGAAGACCTTTGCAGTTTCCTGCGCTGGCTCACCACGGTTGCCGAATACTGTAGATCTCTTCAAATATTGAAAAATGTTGAGCTCTATAAACATTTAATTGGTAGACTAGTCTTGCCTAACTCGCAGTGTGTTGAATATATTTTTCCTAATCTCATATAATTTGGAATGGGTTGATAAAGATATAATTTCACTGTCTGTAGCAGTTACTGTACGTGTTAATACTAAGCAGTTGTAAATCATTAGAGCCTTGCTTCATTATGGTTAGCGCGAGCGTTGCCTCAGAGAGAGATGAGTGGTAGGCAGAGTGTAATTACAGGTATGCGGGGAGAAAACATGCAATTACAGATGTAGAGGAGGCATTTTGCACACTTCTACAGCTGCTGTGTGTGGAAGCTTGTTTATCTCTTCTCTCCCCTGTGGTGGAGAGTTACATACAAAGTTCATTTACTAAAGTACTGTGGTTATGTTCAATTTCATCGTTATTGTCTTTTAATTGAATACTTTTATTTTATGCTACTTTATACTTTTGCTCCATTTTCCTGCGGAAATGTCGTACTTTTACTACATTAATTTGTCATCTATAGGTATCAGTTACCTTACAGGTCAATATGTATGTTGATAAAACACAATACATTATTAAGATTAAACCAATGGCTCTTTTTGACTTGTGAGATTAGATAAGCAAAAGTCCAAAACAAATTTGTATAGCAGAGATTTGTCTTTTATCTATAATCCAACCCCATTTATCATTTCACGTCTCCCCAGATTTGTGTAACTTTATGAGTTGGGCTACAATATCTTTTTGTTATGTCAAAGAACGTAAACATTTTCCACCCGAACCAGTTACAACAGTGCACGGTTGTAATCAAATAATGTTCTTATTTATTAGGTACAGGGTCAATTGTTTTAAGTACCTTCGCCTTTCTTCTCTTCCCAGGCTTGTTGTGTACTGTTGCAGTCAAACAACAACTGGAATTGACCTACTGGCACTCTTAGGGTTCAGGTCAGGTCAACTCGTTTGGACACACGAAGCTGACCAGCTGATGATCCAAGGTTAGAGCTGAGAGGTCAAAGGTCAGGTTACTGCTCGTCTCACCTGTCTGTTCACAGTGAAAGGAAACAACAGAAATAGAGGAGAGAATAGGAGTGTGAGAAAGTGAAGACACAAAAATAAAGGGCCGTTAAATTGTGGCCTTTTTTTCTTCTTTGTCTTGCATGGCATGACATACAACATGCCACGGAGAAAATGAGTAAAACTGTAAAGTGTGCAACAATTACAACAATAGGATTCTTCTTATTTCTTGATTTTTTTCTCTTGCTTTCCCTCACCCTCTCCCTCCCTCACTGTAACCATAATAGTGTGTAATGTGCTGGCTGATTAGGACTTTGACAGCGAGGTTGAGACCAGCCACCCAGACACTGAGGTTAGTTAGTCTGGGTTTTGTGGCCAGACTGTTTGGCTGGGAATACCCTTCTGTTAGTTAAACCTTGCCTGGCCGCAAGTCACATTCCCACACAATACACACTGTATGGACACACACCTTCATCAAGTAAACAGTGCGTAAAACAAGCGTACTGAACAAACTGAAACATGCATTTCTAAGTTGTCGCCCTTCCTGAGAAAAATCATGTATTTAAATAACACATATATTTTCACTGTCTGCAGTGATGGATCCTGACTGTGCGTGACACAGAACACATGCTAGAAAACACAAAGACTCCTCGATGGCAAGTGTGACCCCTGAAACAGGTATGTGACAGCTGCTGTTTTCCTACCAGGACCAAGAGAAAGAAAAGTACAAGACAGTGCCTCGACTGAATGTGACCACCACTGAGCGTAAAAAAAAGACAGGTGGGCATCTGCAGTTAAGCCTGTTGTACAGTAGGGAACAGGTCAGGAGAACAATCGGGGCAGTTCGTTCCCGCAAAGTCGACATTTTCTGTATATTTCTCTGACGCACACAGCACACATAAACTCACAGAGAGACACGCAAACACACACACAATATTTACAATACTTAGAGTATTTGGTGACGGGTTAGAGGAGGCGTGACTGACCTCCTGAGTCATAATTAAGAGCCTAGGAGAGCAGAGCCTTTAGGCCTTTAGGCCAGCCAGGGCCCCTGCCCAGACACACTCCCTCAGACTGCACTGTTTATGTTTCATTAGAGCACAATTATATGTCGCATCCCTCGCTCTCGCCACCTCTCACTCTCACACTTTCCCTGGTTCTCTAATGTGTGTCTTGTATATTTGCGCCTTTTTGCTCTGAGAAGGATCAGAACAGAACAGTGTGTGCCCGGCTCCACTCAGCAACAATATTTGTGTGTGTGTGTGTGTGTGTGTGTGTGTGTGTGTGTGTGTGTGTGTGTGTGTGTGTGTGTGTGTGTGTGTGTGTGTGTGTGTGTGGCACAACACCACCCGTGCAGACATGTGTATGTGTGTGTGTGTGTCCCCTCTAAACCTTATCACAGGTCAAACAAGCTGCTGAGAGGCCCTTCACTCTGCTATACATACAGGGAACAGAAGGGGAGGGAGTGGGAAAAGAAACAGAAGGACAGAGAGAAGGATATTATAGAAAAAAACGTTTTTTGGAAGTGTTACAGACGAAAGAATATAGCATGGGCTGTAAGAGTAGGGAGGACATCTACTATGACATGGGAAGGGAGGAGGAGGAGGAGGAAGAAGAAGAGGAGGAGGTGGTGGTGGTGGTGGTGGTGGTGGAAGAGGAGGGGAAGGAGGAGGAGGTGTGCCTTCCAGTAAGAGGTGGACAGTTATTTTCCTCCAGCTCCCTCATCACAAAGGAAATGACTACCAGTAGCAGGGAGTACAGGTTCAGAGAAGAGAAGTCCTACTCAGGTCCAACCTGCACTGTTAATGTTGACCTGTGACCGGCTTTCAAAGGTACACACTACTACACTATTTCTGTGCTCACATTCTCCCTTAATGGTGTTTCATTTCTTGAGTGCCAACAACCAAAGAAGTCTAAACCAACAACAACAATCACACAATGATATTAAACGCATATGTCAAGAGTTTGGAAGTCACGCTTCTGATTTTGAAATAAGTTTAATACTGCTAAATATAAATCTAAAGTCAGAAGCAGAGATTGAAAATAGCCCCTGCCATCTGCAAAATACAGGGTAAATGTTGGCTGTAGGTTTACATTTCAGACCATGGCTGATAGCTCTTTCTTATATTAAGACATTGTTTAGTTTTTTTAAGCAATTACCTTAATGATCAGCAGGCGATAATCTTAGAATAAAGACTGGAAACAGGGCAGAAAAGGATGGTTTAAACACTTAAAGTGCGGAACTATTTTTTTGGTGAGTACATTGACTACCACCTGGTTGTCTGGTATTCTCATGGTGACTTATGGAAATGTATATTGATATTCTTATTTAACTCCACCGCAGGAGTGAAAAAGCTTATCACCCATAATGTGAAATTATTCCTTAAAACACAAAGTATTCACAATTTGTAAACTGCAGACTGTTTGAATGACTAAAATGATATTGATGATTTTTCTTATCTTTTTTTTAACACTTTATTGTACCCATTGCCAACTCTCATTTGAGTAATTCTATCCACACCAAAAACATAAAAACATTATGTTAACAGACTGCTGAACTGTTACCTGCTGGAGGACTCTGGTAAACGTGTAGGATAGAAAGGAGTGTAATGTTGCCACTATAACAAAATACGAAAAAAACCTGAACTACCACAACAGATTTTGGTACAGGGGTACCAAAGAGGTTGTTGTACAGAATGGATAAATGCACAGCCTATATATACTCTCTACAAGATGTTTGAATCTTTGTCAATTATCCACTGAGACCAGCACATAAGAGGACAGCCTTCTAAAGACGCTGAACAAGGTGGAAGAGAGGAAAAGTGATGGAAAAATCAAAGAACGAGAGAGAACAAGAGGGCAGGAAAACGCTAGAAAGCTAGTTTTTCACTCTGGCTGTCTTTACCTGAGGACACCAAGGAGTAATTAGCAGCTTTAAATCAATATTTAGTGATTCATGGTTGTTTACTCATCAGGTTTAGACAGCCGGGCAGGACATACACTGTGTTAACCCCATCCATGACCAGAGGGCACCAACTACACACCACCAACCCAGGAAAACACACATATATACATCATTGAGATCCATTCATAGGTATGTGTTGGATTGATCTTTTTTTTCTTTAATCGATATAAAAGGTTGGGGCATTTTGCCACAAAGAGACCACACCAAGTTTCTCCCTGTGAATCAGCAACCACAGGAGGCAAAATGCTCCATTGCTATTATAATACCCTGCAGGTTTGCATCACAGTGTAATCCGTGATGTAATTTGCATTGGGCACTGTGTGAGGAGATCGTGATTCTTAGTCCTGCGCTCGCTGTTTGTGGCTTATCTGAACAGCATGAGCATCCATGTCCTTTTCTTTGCTCAAGCCATCAGCACTGTCTCCTTCTCCTCGTGACTGATTTACTCTCTCCTGGTATCATCCCTCTACAATTTAGTTTGTCTTCTGGTTTATTTTCATCTTGCCTTTCCCACTCCTGGTTTCCCCCTCTTTTACCATATCCTTTGAGGACAGGAAAGCCCCTTCAGACTAACAACTCTGCTCCGTCCATCCAATACTCTCTCTTTCTCTCTCTCTCTCTCTGTCTCGGTCTCTCTCTCTCTCTCTCTCTCTCTCCCTCCCTCTCTCTCTCCCTTGGTCTTGGTTCAGCAGGCTATGTAAACACACTGGGTGGACTACAGCTGGGGTAGAAGGAGAGCAGTGGGACATAGTTTGCCTGTGTGTGTGCGTAGGTGTGTACACATTTATGTGGGAGCATGTATGCGTGGTACAAATAATGTGTGAGTGTATTACTGAGTGAGGAGATGTTAACCAAATTAAAGCATATTGTGACTGTGTGTGTGCATGCAAGACTGAGTGTATCTGGAGTTTGGGGGTGTTACAGGCATGAGATACCGAGGGATTTGAACACTGGCGAGGAAGTTAAATGTTTGGAGCTTGTGGGGGTATTGGATGGCTCATTAAGTTGGTGTGTGTGCGTGTGTGTGTGTGTTACATGCAGCTGTGGACGGCAGACACCGCTCCACAGGAAAAGGGGATTTAGCCTGAGACCTACCCAATCAAAGAATGTGTTAAATCAAAGTCTTACTGTTGACCACTTCTGTGTATTTTTAGCATAATATTTTAAGTTCTGTGTATGCGTGTGCATCGGCACGCCTCTCTGTGCACAGTCCCACACATTTTGTGTTTGCAGAAGGAAATACCTTGACAGGTTTTTGGAACACCCTCTCCATCTCCCACTTTCCTCCCACTCTTTTTCTCCTTCTCTTCCTTTGGTGTAGTTTTTGGTGTTATTTTACACTCACACGCCCTTCCTCTGGCTTAAAGCAACACACTCTCTCCCCATCACTAGCAATGTGTAACTGCTGTTGGTGATCAGAATTTGTAAAATTTGCAAGATTGAATGAGAAACTATTTTAAGTCTCGTTCTGTGATGCTACTGATGGTCTTACGTCACTTGGAGACTCATTCCACCCTCAGCTTTTTCCTTTTTCACACAATAAGTGTTGACGGTTAAACAGCACTCATAAAATGCTCTCACATGTTCAGCGACAAATGTGTCATTGTCTTGTAATGATGAAAGTTGACACACCTCAAAACGTAAATAGACAGGAAGTGCTGCTTAAAGGCTGCAGGAAACAGGAAATAACCATGGATGAGTTGTACACGTCACTCACTGACGTTTACTAAGAGGGTACTTATCTTAAGTCATCAGAAGAGTAGGTGCGAGGGTGCATGGTAATCCAGAAATGACAAAGAATGAACAAGAAAAATCTGAGTAAGATGAAGACGAGGAGTGTGTGTGCTGACAAGCAAAACAGAAAAACAGGTGTGGAGGGAGAGAGAGGGGCTGAGAGGCAGTCTATAACTAGTTTTGTGTTGAAAGGTCAAAGTCAGGCCTCGGATTTGAAATTGAAATGAAGTGTTGGTTTGGCAGCGCTCCCACCTCAGTACTCTGTGGTGTGTGTGTGTGTGTGTGTGTGTGTGTGTGTGTGTGTGTGTGTGTGTGTGTGTGTGTGTGTGTCAGTGTGGCAGTGTGGCACAACACCACCTGTGCAGACATGTATCCCCCATTTCCCTACTGTTAATGGTAAAAAAACAAAAAATGTCTGCGCTGTACTTTGTTTGTTTTAAAATAGTATATTGATAACGGAAATGTTTCTATCCTCTTAAAACATCTTCCCTGTAGAGCATTTGTGTCACAACAATCCTTTAAGCAGATTGACCAACAGATGGATGCCACACAAATGATGTACCGTGTCTTGAATTTTTATCGGGCCTAATGGCTCAATTTGCAGAGTCTGAGTTTTTGGGAATGATTTTTAAAAAATTGCGGCCCACACGCATCATGTGATCTGTATTTCTGATAATAGCCACTGAACTAAAATCGCCTGCAGGCCAGCCATGCTCCTGCGCAGATATACAGAATCAGATATTAGAACTTATTAGCAAACTAAGCAATGCTAGAATAATCCTGAACATACAGTACAGATCAATAAGTGAAAAGTGAAATATGCATCAGGACACAATTTAAGAAGCTTTTTTCAATTTGCTCCTTACTGTATGTATTCATTTTATAAAGGTGTATCTCACTTTAAGAGAGTCTTTTTTTTAAAAGCAGAGTGGACCCTATACTGTGCTGAGCTTAACAGTTTAAATGCTTTACAAATCAAGATAATTCTCACCCTACGCAGAGTTTTTATGCTCCTTCTGCTTTGTGTACGTTTCAGTTGAACAGCATTATTACTAGATACAACTGAGGAACATTTCAATAAGGTAATATTTACACAAGTATTTTTTAGAATTTCACACCAAAAATCGAGAATTATTACCTAACCTTTCTCTATTATGACAATTCTTCTGTGGGCCTCTCAAGTTTGACTTTTTGAACCAATGAGACTGACAGAGAGGAGGTTTGCTGTTGAGCAGAGGGTGGATAGCGCAGGGTGAAATGGGGAAGCGGGGGGATGGCTTCCTGCCAGCACCCAGCTCCAGCTGCAGAATGTAGGGTAGAGAAGTGTCCTTCCCCAGCTCCCCCGTGGAGGGCACCAGCCCATACTGAGCCACCACTGTCCCAGTACCCTCTACTGCTGCGAGGCCACTTTTCTCTCACTCACCTCAGCTGTTTCTCCATCCCGCCCTCAATTGCTCCCTGTTTCTCTCCCAGTAGAAAACAGCTCAGTGCCAAACAGAAGAAGGAGATTGTGTCAATTAAATGGTATGTGCTGTACGCCACAAATCACACACACATGTTCAGCACTCACAAGCATAACACCCCCTCCTCTCTCTCTCTGTCTCTCTCTCTTCCCCCCTCTCTCTCCCCCTATACGTTGGATCCACACAGTTTTACAGCTCATGTGTGTTGTGACAGTGTGAAAGGCACAGGAAGGAAAGGCCGTGCTTCCTCTGATGCTCCTGCTGCTGTGGGCCCGAGGAGATAAGAACACACACACATGGATGCACATGCAGCCATGAACAAACAATCACAACACAGATCCATGCTGCCTGCACTAACACCCCCTCCCTCTCCACCTCCCCTGCAGATCAGCTTCCACATAGTTTGGCCTTAATCAAACCTCAGCAAACCTTCTGCACCCCAAACCTCACACATTTTGGTTTTGTTCTTATCTCAACAATTTTCACTCCCTGGTCCAACTCAAAGTGTTTGAATTGGCAGTGCTAGACGAACACTGGAGGCTGTTTGTTTCAAAAAGGCAAATAATCTTTGCTCAAATTAACACTCAACTATTCAAAGTTAGTGATACAAAGCAATCATCCTGGACTCTCGGCCATTACATACCAGTTGTAATCATAGAGAAGTGTCCTATCTATCCTTGCATTGCTTCAGTAATGTGCACATGTAGAAAAAGACACAAGTGGACTTCCTGGAAAGTGTATATGCTGTGCTTTCCAGGGTGAGACTACTGCTGAGTGTGTATCTGTGTTTTTATTCTCTGTGTGTGTGTGTGTGTGCCCGCTGACGTAAGCCCCTCTATCTGATGATGCCCTTCTAATCCCCACAGTGATGTGTCATGAATATGGAGTTTAAGACTCAAATCCCCAGGGATACACAGGCTATAGATAGCTTGCTCCTTCCACACATACACATGCGCACGGACACAAAAGACACACACCTTCAGCAGCAGTTCCACTCAGCGTACACGCCGCTGATGACCCCTGTGACGATGAAGGGGCAGAACAGGAAGAAGCCAGAAAGAAGTGATTAAGATGAAAGTAACAGAGTAGGAAGAATTTCAATGGACAGAGGAAATAACTGAGGAATGCTGTGCTTATGGAGCGGCTGATTAGATTCATATAATATCAGTGACAAATTACCTATTGAGAATCATTACAATGCAGTTGTCATAATATAGCTAACATTTTGGGTTATCAATCCTGTCTCACATACCTCATTCACACCAACGCAACTCCGGTTCAATCTCCCTGCTAGAGCTTTTCAGGTTAAGAACCGGTTCTTTGGTTTAGCTCCGGCTCTTTTCACACTGCCCAGAGTCCGACTGGTGCTGTGTCATTGCGTCATCGTTTGCGTCATGACGTAACCGTTTGCGTGCCTGCTTTATAAAGCCAAACCGTGCGGAAACCCCTCACAGCTGACACCGACAACAACAACAATGGCCGATTGTGGTCCAGCTTCCTCTGTACTTCTTCGGAGGAGGACCAGATTCCCAGTAGGTAGCTGGTCTCTTCAGTGGACCACTGCTGCTTGTTAAGTTTCTCCATCGTTGTGTACAAACTGGATAAAACGCCGGCTTTTTGTTGTTGTTCAGGAGTTGATCCCGCCCCTGCCCCTGCCCCCGTCTCGACGTAAGCGTGACGTATGTGGTGCTTTTGCTCTGGCCGGACAATTTTTTGGTGCTCGAAATGAACCGGATNAACTAGGATGATTATGTGACAAACAAACGTGGCTAATAAGGCTGAGCCTGATGACCCCTTGACCTTTCATGTCCTCTTGTCCAGACCTTTTGTGAAGAGTAGGGGAGGGCAAGCAAGGGTGTTTGGGCCACAGAGGCTTATCTGAACTGACCCCTGTCAAGCTTTTGTTTATGGATGCTTTTGGTTAAAGGTCCCATGTCATGGCCATTTCCACTGATCATAATTCCATTGTTGAGGTCTACTAGAATAGATTGATATTGTGCAATTTTCCAAAATCACATTGGTTTCTCATACAGCATCTCTGTAAACTACGTGCATTCACTGAATTTCACTCTCTGCCTTTAACGGCTCGTTGTAGCTCCAGTAGCTCCAGCCCAGTGTGCTCTGATTGGTCGGGACGTTGTGAATCGCGCTGAGCTCCGTGGAGGTGTTGTTTCCTTGTTTAGCGACAGCCAAACTCATCCTGAGCACACACAAAGTCACAGCCGAAGTAAAAACAATAAGTGTGGCTTGATATTGAGTAAGAAAAAGGTTGATAAACGCTGTGAGAATGGGTCTGCAGAGAGAATTTTGCCGCGATCCCAACTGTCTGTTATCAGCCTGCAGCCAGGGAGGAGAGATCAGCAGAGCTGCCTGCACTGAGTGTGTGAGTGTGAGGAAGTCCGTGGATTGGTCAATTTGGACCAATCAGCGGGGGCTTAACGTAACGGCTCCGCGGATTGGTCCATTTCGTTCCGGGTACGGTTGACATCATGCGTACCCGGGAGAATGAAATGGACAGTGACCTATCTCCAACGAGGCGTTTTGGGGAGGTATTTTCTGTGTTAGAGTTTTACTCGCTACAGGGTGTACTTTGAGGGTTTTGACTCTGCAGACCGTTTACATGCATAAAAACCTTCATAACACACAAGGGGACGGGTAATAACCGGAAAAGCATGACATGGGACCTTTAAATTAAAACAGTTTACAGAAATGTAACTTTTACTATGACAGTGCAAAGGACTCAATCAAGATACAGACAAAAAAAACAATATGGACCAACTTAAGCACAAAGTTATATACAGACAAGATGTTGATAATAAAGGGTCTGGATGAGATTGTTATCAAGTTCTATGTTACTTCTGTAGTTGTACTCACACTTGAGCTGCAGTTGCTTTGGGTTTACCTCTAAAAAAAGGTGGTTCAGTTTAACTGATGGCTGATCTTATTACAGTATCTCACCATTTGTGTGTGTTATCCCGTTGGACTTTGTTGAAGAAGAACCCTTGTGTTCCCACAATTCAGCAATTACTTGTGTGAGTACAGTGTAACCATAACTGATGAAAATGAAGACCACAGCTATGAAAATTACACTCAAGCTGCTATAAACCTGAATTATCCTTTAATATCAAACGGAGGTGTATCAAAACGATAACTGCATCATGTGATTACCATTACTTTGCAATTATGTCACAAATAGCTGAAATTACCAGCTTGTGTAAATTTGCTTGTGTGTGCACGTGTATGAATTTGTGGTAAGAGTTGGTATGCGGACTAAGAGGTATACTGGAAACGCTTTATGTTTTATTGAAAGCAGTTATCTTGAAGGGTGGTTTCTCAGGTTATTGTGGCCTGGAACGCACACACACAGATGCGTATTGTAGGTGATAAAAGGCATAATGTAAGTATAATCACACTCAGGGTAAGAGCCTTACCCTGACACACACACACACACACACACACACACACACACACACACACACACACACACACACACACACACGCACAAATGTATCCCACCACGCCCCAAAAGCTTGCCAACCCATATGGCTTGGGGATAATAAACCGAACAGCCAGCAACACGTCTCCTGTGCTCCCGAGCCAGGCAAGCCAAAGGAATGCACATCTCTAGTTTGTTCCCTCTCTTTATCTCTGTCTCCCTCGTTTTTACTCTGTCTTTTTGTCATGCTCTGTCTTTCCTGCTGAACACTGAGGCATTGAGTGAAGGGCTCTCCTCTAAAAGTGAAGAGCTTTGTGTTTGAGTATATGTTGGCATCCGAGTGTGTGTTTGTGTGTTTGAGGTGTGCCAAAGAAACCAGTCGGACGAGTCTGCGAGGAGCTTGCCCTTGGGATGGAAGGAAGAGGGGAAAGGAAGAGAGGGGAAGTGGGATGGAAAAAGGGAGGGAGTGTGAGGATGAAATGAAAGGGGGAAAATAAACAGCTCCGTGAAGGAGAGACATGATTGGTGAGGAAGGGGAGAGCTGGATTTAGGGAAACGTTGCAGCATCTCCCTCCTAATCTCCCAAACGAGAAATCTGAATCGGACCAAACACACCTCTTACCCCCCGCGTCCCTTCTTTCTTCCTCTGTCATTTCCCCCCTTGCTCTTCTCCTCTTAGGCCTCCCACCTTTATATGTTGCAGTGGGACAATCAGGGAGGCCTGCGGCAGGAGTGCTGAGCCCGGGCCTGGATTTGGAGCAAGGCTGCTCTCGGTTGAGCTGGATCCAGGCCCCCCGAGGGTAGAGGGGGGAGGAGATGGAGGAGAGCAGAGGCAGCGAGCAGTACAGTTCTGGATCACCTTCAAAGAGCTCCAATCCCAACGGAGAGACTGGATTCCTCTGTGGAGAGGGAGGGAGAGAAAAGGGGGAGTGTACGAAGGGAAAGGCATGGGAGACAAGAAGAAAGTGTGAAAAAAGAAAGGATAGAAGTGGTTGGGGTTTTAACTTCTTTCCCACTCTTTGACTCTCCTCCTCCCTCTTTTCTGTCTCTGCACGGCGTGCATGCACTTGCCCTTCATACAGCAGGCTATACTGAGATGATCTATCTGTGTGCTGGAGCAGGGAGACATGGGAAATCTGCCTCGCACAAAGGCAGCGTTGTGCCTCCCTGGAGCTTCCTTTAGGGGCCTGCATGTGTGTGTGTGTCTATGCCTGTGTTTGTCTGTGACAAGGATGAACAGGAGTTTACCTTCTCAGACCCCCCCACCCTCCAGAAGGTTCTTAGAACGCACACACACACACACACACACACACACACACACACACACACACACACACACACACACTCCCAAATGTTCCTCCAAAATGCCAAGGACATTGCCAACTAGGCGTCTTATTCTTGTGGTAGCTGACTTTCAAACTCTGCACCTATAAGCCTCTTACTGAACACAACAAGGTGTGTGACAATTTAGGAAACCTTGGATTTGTTCAGCTGAAGTCGGGCATTTTTAAGTGTTGTGAATTTGGGGCAAATAGTTCTTTTTATGGTTTGAGTACCAGTGTGTGTTTCTACGTGTGCATCAGTGACAGACCTTCATCCTGAGTCTGGGTCAGCAGTTTGTTTAGCATCAATTAGAGGCTCTGTGTTCCTCAACGCAAGCGTGAAGGGAGAATTAACGTGCAGTGGCACATTCCCACCAGCGCATTATAACACACGGCACCTCAGCTGGAACAGCATGTTTGTGCATGCACGTGTCTTTATACTCACGTGTGCACGCACATATGAGTGTGCACAGGTAAATGACTCAAGTTCAGAAAGTCCTTTTTTTTCTTTTTTTTTTTACTCCTCTGCACTCTTCTTACTTTCCTCTCCTCACTTTCAAGGACTACGGTCTGGCCACAGCCATTTCCCTTAGCCTCTGCTTTGCCTAGCAACTCACAGCACATAGTTTCCATAGAACATGCATTTGTGGGAGAGAGGATATATACAGTAGATACTGGAGGAAGACTCTTGTAAAGACGACTGGGTCTAAAGATGTTCTGCTCCACCAACAAAGTCTGAAAAACACATGTTCAGTGGCTTTTGTGCAGACTTCTTTCTTAAAGGCATGTAGAAGAAGTGTAAAGATGGCATGGAGCTGGAACGGGGCTAATATTATCCTGACAGCAACAATAAATACAGGGCATGGTTATGAAAAATGAAACGCCAATGTAATTACTTTGCCTTGTGGTGCTGGGTTATGTTTTTATTGTTATGGTTTTGGCCCAGTCTTTACACAGACTAATCGTTGCTTAACAGAATGATTCAAAGTGATTATAACTTCAACCATCTATCCTTTGGAAGCTAGTAAAAGAGGTCCTTCGAGACATTGCATTAACAGCCTAATTCCCACTAGTGCTTAAAAAGCTTTTTGGTCTTTAAAACCACATATTAATGCATTTTAATTATTAATTAATGAATGCATGTTGTTTCAACAACACAGAGACAGAAAGTAAAGAAAGAAAGTTCTGCCGAACCCATTTGATTTTTTAATAAATAACTCAAACAGCAAGCGAGCCAGTTGCAACCTGTTGGTTTTCCGTTACTCGAAGTTTACAAGACAAGGACAAAGTAATCCCTGTGGTGCATTGTATTAAGTCTATTTTGCAGATGTAATATTTGAACCCAAATGTAATAGTTACATTTCCTATTCTGCAACATTATTCAAATGAAAGTGCACTGGCCCCAAATGCCCAGAAGTTCTGTTGGGTTTGGGCCAGGCTGCAGATCCTAAATACCTTCATGAACTTTATGTGTAGATAGTACAATATGATTATGTTATTGGCACCTCTTGCTATTGCAGAGTCAGTGTTGTGCTCCTCAAATACATTTTTAGGAACAACACATCCAGAGGATTTGTTTTCTTTGATAACATTTTCCAAGAAGGAAATGCATCATTCATGATCATTCAAGATTATTATGTTAGAAGTGATTAGAACATGCCTAACCCTCTTATGGATTATTGGATTGAATTCATGCCAGAATATGTACCACACACAGGCACACCATTACCAGAATCCTTTAGTTTGTATGTAGCTTTTTTCTACTTGATTACATCCTATGAATGAATATGGAATGTAGTTTAATTTAATTTGTGCCCCCTTAATGTTCTTTGATGGGGGATGGGATGTCAGTGGGCCTCTGCCAAGAGGAAGGTTTCATGGCTTTGCCAAGGTATGCCCTCCTCCCTCTCTCTCATGTGGAGTAAGGCTCTATACTCGCTTGTAAATAGTGAGATAAGTGTGGTTTACCCGTAGCTAAGGTGTAAGGTGCACCCAGCACCGCCCTGACATGTCTGTGCCAGAGCCCAACAGGGGTGTAATTACCTGAGACTGGGTCAGCACTTTATCCTGGGTAAAAATACCTGCCTACTTATAGAAGGGCAATAGAGGGGGCAGCTCATGCAAGGGGAAGCCTGTCTTCACACATCCTCTGAGAGAACTGTTTCTCTATGTTAGGCAATGTTCTCGTATTTTCTTCACTACTGCTTTAGAAAAGACACTTAAATATCTGTACTGGGGTCTCCTAGACAAATCCTTTCCATCTTCTTTTTCTGATTTACATGTCTGCGACGGACTGACCCACAAAACACTTCAACGCACGTCCAATATTCCACTCTCTGCCTCCAACTGCAGCCGACTTTCAGTCCAGTACCTTTCCGCACTCTCTGTATTCCCCTTCTCCGCCCCTTTCACACCACATCTGTCTCTCTGCCCTCCGAGTCAAGGACAGAGAGGGCCAAGCAGACATGCAGAGGACAGCTCTGCACCAATCAGGAGACAGAGAAGGCCTGTGTCAATTAAATGGTATGTGCTTATGCCGCAAATCACAGACACATGTTCCCTTCTCCCCTCCCACCCTGTGGCTGTTGCCTCTCTTCTCCACCACCTAATGCAGCGTAATCATCCTCATTACCTAATGAGACCTTACTGTACACACACTCTCTCTCCTCCCCTTACACATGTGTATAAAAGGCGGCCACATCCTCACACAGAATGGTATAGTTATGCAATACACAACCATCTGAACCTCTACTATACTATCCAACAGAGAGTCTCTCATTGCCACAACACTGTAAAGCCTCTAATGCCACAGTAATACTATTGTAGTGTGTATTATCAACAGGACAGTGAGCACGGAATTAGGCAGGCAGCTGGGGAGGGGAGAACCCCCTCATTAGCTCCCTTCAATGTATCTACTTCTCCTAATCTCTTACAATAACATAATCTCTTTAAAAGTGCTGCAGCTTAAATCCAATCTGCCTAAAACCTGACACGTGATTGAGGTCAATCCTCAGTAAACTCCAAACTGTGGGGTCCCAAGAACTCCATGCACAACCCCCACCCATCTGAGCTAGAGTACAGTGCAGTGTGCAAGTATTACTTTTATGCTTTGCACCGGGCAGAGTGCTGCACAGAATGTACGTACAGTATTTATTTCACTGATTCAAACACTTATCTGAGTCAGACGAAGCCCTGCCTTCTGCCTGCGTGTGCCTCTGATCCCAGAGCAGTTTGTATCCTTTTCACAGCCTCTGTTCTATCCTACTCTGGTAGTAGAGCGCTGTTCTGCTCTTTTTATTTTTTGATGTTTTTCCATAGTGTCTCTTGCCTCCAAACCACTTACAGATGTTGGCAACGGGGAGCGTTGTGGCAACTCCAAACGAGGAAATCTAAATAGAGATCAGGCTGTAAAAAAGAAAAAAGAAGAAGGCCAGGAGAAAGAGAAAACAAGGGGGAAAGCTAGAGAGCAAATGCAAGAATGGGGTGAGCATTTGTGTGGAATAAGAAGAGAGGGAAAAAATATATACTTTCTGTGCATGTAAGAACACTGATTTTATTTGAGGGCAACTTTTATTGTTTTGTCAGTAAAACTTGGGTTCAAACTCTTTATTTGGTTTTTCAATCCAGAGTTTCATCCTCTGTTTAATTTCCCAAAGAACAAACAAATATAAGCAGACATATATACATTTGTCTTGTGAGATATCTGTGATCTTGAGAAGGAAAATAAAAGACACATCCTCTAACAGGAATAGATGTGCTTTTACAGTTAGGTTTCCCTTTTTTATTTTTTATTAAATAGCAGTCTACAGTTTATACGAATTACACCCACCAATTGTAATTTATCAAGGCAGTCTAGAAAGCAGTTTTTTTTAGTTTTGAACGCAGACTTGGCCTGCCTCTTTGATAGTAGCTCTATGTTCCCTCCCTCCACCTGTTCTTCAGGAAGTAGCCTCTGGATCAGAGAGGAAATGTGTTGAAACGCCACAACCGGCTCCGAGCTGCGAGTCAGAGGTCACTACAGCTAATGCTTCTTATGTCCAGACACCTCCTAGGAAGAGAGTACAGCGAGAGAGAGAGAGAGAGAGAGAGAGAGAGAGGGAGGTGGCAGCGTGTTTGCAGTCATGCCACTCCCTGAGCGGTGATTGTAAAGATGAGTGACCTGTCTCCCCCATCTCTCCTCTCCCCCCCTCCCTCTTCTTCCTCTCTCCCCCTGCACTTTATTTATTAATGGATCCATTCAATTATTTACTTCACATCTTAGGGCGACAACAGGCCAGAGCACATTACACAGGGTGGAGATGATACAGCAGACAGCACTGCTCAGGTACTTGGTGGAGTTAATTGGCTGGTGGGATATACATCCAGCATGTAGTGGTGAATAGAACATGTATCTTTATAGTTAACTATTAACCAAAAGCATTTGATTTGGAATTTCTTAATTTTATCTAATTTAATTTTAAAAAACTCATTAATTTGATTAATCATTTAGTCTATTAAATGTCTGGAATGTTGTTGACTGAGCAGTCAAAATTGTAGAGATATTACATTTTGATGATATGAAACACAAAACTTTACCAAACTCCTTTTTTTGTTGTGCCAAACAAAAATGTTAGCTAATGTTTCTCTAAATTACTAGAATGATTGTACAACTAGAGTCTACAAATAAGTCGTCGACATACTTAGCGTAAAATGCACTGTAATATATTGAAATTCCAAAATGTATATAAAATAGTTATAATTAGATTCTCCTCTATCAACTGCTCTAGTAGAATGCTACTTACACATTAATGCATCAGAAATGATAATCCAATAATATAATTGTTGCTACTTACTAAATAAAGGTTTTTGCATTGTGTGTACTTTTACTATACTTAAATAATACTTATATGTTTCCTTTGGTGAATTTGCCTGCAATATAAGTGGCTGTACTGAATTGCTGCTTTAACTTATTTGGATTTTCAGTGACAGCCGGCAGTGCTTAAACAGCAGCAGGCGCCTTTGACATGTCCTGATGAAATACGGTCTGTATACCTTTAAAAGTGTGCGGGGTGGGGGGACATTATAACGTCCTGTTTGCAGTAGAGGTTGATGGTTCAAACGTATCATTGACCGCTCGGTGTCTGCTCTTATCTTATCCCCCTGCCCTTATCCCTGCAGCGGCCAGACATGGATCAATCCCACCAGGAATTGGGTTTCACATCCCGGAAGCAGAGATGTACACATGGGTCACTTTCATCGACTCTCTGCGGCCATGGCCATAGGTATCCATCATACAGACCATTGACTGGTTGTGACCATGAAGGTACAGATTCATCACGGAGAGAGGCTGCGGTGGACGAGGTCAGCGGAAAGCAGCGACTGCTTCTCGTCTGCAACCATGTGGAAATGGAGCCTTTTGAGATATTTTCAAAATGATGACGTAATTACAGTATAACATGCAGTTAGAAGAAAAAGTTACTGATGAGCATTTATGTGGACATTTATATTTTATGATATGGACAAATTTCCCAACTCAAAATCAAGTATGCAAAACAAAATATTGAATAACACATTTTAATCAAAGTACATGTCAGTGTGTCTTTTTGTTTATATGCATGCGTATCTTTGTGAACAGCAGCATTTTAATGGCCACTGACTGATAGAAAATAGATTTTTGTCCGCCTGTTTAACTTTGCCAATCTGTGTTTTATTCTAAGAATGAAGTGATTGTTAGTTTGTGATTCTTTAAGATTGTGCGTCTTGGTGTATTTGTGTGTGTGTAAAAGGCTGAGGATAAATAACGCAGTGATGTCGTCTTGATCTGAACTCCACACAGGGCTGGGCTTGGCTGAGGATTGAAGGAGAGAAGATGAAGGGAAGGATGATGGAGAGCTGGATGAGGGAGAGACGAGAAAAAGAAGATGGTGAAGATTGATTTTCATTGACTTGGTTCCAGCGCACTGACAACTGTGAGATTCCAATAACCAGCCTGAAACACTTGCATACACACTGCAGAGATATGGTGAATAGTTGGGGAATATTAGTAGCCTACAAGATTGAAGCTGGTCAGATTACGAACGAGTAAATGAAAACAGAATGAGGCGGAGAAGTGTGTGTGTGTGTGTGTGTGTGTGTGTGTGTGTGTGTGTGTGTGTGTGTGTGTGTGTGTGTGTGTGTGTGTGTGTGTGTGTGTGTGTGTGTGTGTGTGTGTGTGTGTGTGTGTGTGTGTGTGTGTGTGTGTGTGTGTGTGTGTGTGTGTCGGGGAAAGCCTGCTTTAATTCCCCGGGAAATCATCGTGATTTAGAGTAACAGGGAATTCACTTCCAATGAAAGTCAATGGGCCGCTGGTGTGGCAGTGGGCTGCACTGCTTGTGTGTGCGCATGCATATGTATCTCATCTGTTTGTGTGTGTGTGAACAATATAACTAAATGGAGTTGAATCTAAATGTAATTATATCAACACTATAACGCAGTAGGAGTTTGAGCCCTATAGAAGCTGTTTGTTCATTTAAAATAACCATGAATAGAGGAAATGCAGTGGTATACGTACAAATCACCTTACACTCTTTAACAAATTATGCAAGATGCAATTGAGTGTGTCAGTGTTTCAGGTCTGGATGTATAGAGCATGCAAGAAATGTTCACACACTTCAGAGGCTTTACAATACCTGCAGCAGGGCAGAGACTGATGCTCAGAGAGTTTACAAGCCGTTGACCTGCTGTAGCTGAGTGTATCTTGAAAACAACGTTGGGTCCAGAGCTGCCGTGCCGTGCCGGGGCTCTTCTCATCACTGCTGCTGATGTGAGGAGCTGGAGGAGGAGGCTGGCAGAGCCGGCTGAATGCAGATAGGATCTCTGTGGGGGGGCGTGAATGTGCGATCGGAGACTAAAATCATTACAGCACGCCTGGTCACTGTGTCCTTGGCTCTTCCGCTGAGCTGATGCTGATGTTTTTCTCTATTTCCCGCTCTGCCTCTTTTTCCCCTACTTTTTGTGTCCCTCTCTTTTTCCTCCCACTTACAATGTATCCAGCATTACACATCATGAGCTTTAAATAATGATTTCTCACAAATGTTTTATATACTTCCTATAGGTAAAAATCCGTCCAAAAGTTTAATTTTGCAGCTCTAATTCATGAAAGTCAGCAATGACGGAATTTGTGTTAATGTGGTCGATATGTATTGATGTATTAATCAGTTTGTCAATAAAACAAAATTAGGATTCAATTTGTTTAAGTGGTTGATATGAATCTATTTATTTGAGAGTTTAATCATGATGGAGGGTTAAAATGAATTGGGATAGCTTTCTTTTTTACATTTGATAGAAATTATGGTTTGGTTATATGTTCTTTTCTCTGGTAATTGCTTTCAGGCTCCACTTTTTGCTCTGGGACTCCAGCTGAGTGTCGACATGTTTGTTTAGTTCAGAATTCTTGGAAGAATAAGATACTGTAAGTACACAAAGCCCTGTTTCCTCTCCTGTGTGTTTGACTCGCTCCTCACACTGCTGATAATATGTAGAAGGTCAAAAGAATCCCCTACAGCAAATACAAAAAAAGTAGGCCTAGTTTTTGTTATTTGGGGGTTATTATCATAACTGTAAATATAGTCCTTGTTCTCCTGGTTCACCCCAGCTGCACTCATGCCCCCAGGCTGCAGTGGCTGTCCAGAGAGAGAAAGAGGGAGAGAGAAAGAGAGGGAGGTAAAATGTAAACTAGACTTGCCTTCCTTGGGTCTCATTGGTTGATTCTCTGCCTAGCGGTTTTGTCCTTGAGAATGTGCAGACACGGGGCAGATAATGTTCTGACACCAGTAACTCTAGACCGGGACCAGATCAACACTTACTCCCTCCTACTTCTTCTACTTCTCTGCTTCTAATGTCATACTATACCGGATATGCAGATTGAGGAACGCCAGTGTTTGTTGATATGTTTTGTGTTTAAATCACGATGAAAATCTAATATAAATGCATGGACTTATTATAACCTATATGTGTGGCATATCTGCATGCAAGCATAATTAAAACAGGATACAGACTCCTGCAAGCGTGTTGACACGTGGCAATCATAAATTCCGTTAACCATAAACATATCTCCGCAGGCGCGCACGAGGGGATTATTTTGAAGCTGAGGTCTGGCTCCGCGCATCACGAGACAGGGTTGGACTTTGTGAATTTAGACAAATTGTGAAACAACCAGTCAGATTGAACCTTTTAGTTAATTCAAAGCCATGCACGACTAAACCCCCAAATTATTGCACCACTTAATGTAAATCAGAGGTTTTCATCTCTTCTCCGTTATGTTGCAAGGTCAAATATCTCCTTTTACCGTGCGCTCTTGTAACGGCGGGGTTTCTGCAGAAGTCAGCATGCCAGCAGAGGCCAGCAGCATGTATAGGAATCTCCCTGCAGCGCCACATAAACGGCCAGACCCGGTGATCTAATCACAGGAGGCCAGTGGGCTGTGGTCCAAAAATGTCCACATCATCCTCTAATCTGAAAATAAAGTAAAGGCCAAGGACAGGATGTAGAGGTCAGTGAAAATAAGTTCTTAAAAGATAAAACAATGTTCCTGTCGCTCTGGCTTTAATTTAGTATTTTTTGCAGGAAGTGAGTGTTGCTCTGGCTCTACTTTCACTGCAGTGTGTGCTTTCTGATAACTTGTAAAATGCTGTTAATGCGACTCTAATCTTGTAATTATATCGCAAATCTTTTCAATAGCAGTAGAAAAAAAGTCAGAGAGGTAATTATTGCCATTTCAATGACTTTAATAAGCAAAATAGGAAACAATTTCTTCCAAAAACAACCGAAAATAACACAAAACAGAAACCAGCCTGAATGGAACAGTTCAAATGTAAGTGTTTAACTATTATTTATACAAACAGGATTGAAAATTGATCCCCATCATCGCAAAGTACATGGAATAGGTGAAAACAAAACAACAACCCGCTGCTGCAGTTTCAATTCGATTTCAACACAGTTGAATCAGTAACAAACCAAAGATTGTTAAATGCATGACTTTTCAACAATAGTTTCAAACGCAAGCACCATGCTTATTCGATATGATCTGACAGTTTGTTAATTTAAATCATTAAAATAAAAACTTTAACTATGCATCTGGCCAGCAGAACCAGAATCATCAAATAATAATAAAACAGACATAAAACATATTACATAACATAGACATTGTTTTCATTTTGAGAATTTGCACAACCTGAATCCCCTTTTTAACTGACCGGCAGGAAAAAAATCAGGAAAACATAGAACATTAATAGTTAAACTTTGTTTAAAAAAATGCTCGCGCTATCTAAATATTAACTCTACAAAAACCCCTGACAAGTTGTTTTTTCTTAATATTTTTACAAATATAAATCATCAATATTAGGCCGAGTGATAAAATGCTACAGGTGGCCGCCAATCGGAATGAGAGGTTTTGTTTGGGTTTGATGTGGTTCGTTAAAGAGTTAATAGGAAAGGCAGAACAGCACTTTTCTGAATTAGTGGCACAAAAACCACGATGAATTACAATGAGAGAGAGCATCAACCCACTGTGTATGTGCTAAACAGTATGTAGAAAACTTGTAACCTCGCCTTTATGCGCCTATTCTGTGCAATCTGGGTCCAATAATATTGTGACCACATGTTTGTCTCCCCAGCCTCGCAGAACATGTTTCCAAATATTACTTTTAAACTTTGCACGTAGGCCTGAGTTGAATAAAACACGATATAATATCATAGTATGTCTTCCTGGAGGGAGGTCCGCACAAACTTCAAAATGAAAACTGGCAAATCATCATCTAAAAGTGCACTTGACACACAGATTTTGTTGTATTTAAATGCCACATAAGGAAATGCACTCCTCAATCAATATCCCAAATGATGAAAAACAAAATCATAAAAAATAAAGGAAATAAAAACACAAAGAAAGAAAGAAGTTCAAACCAGCCTCCTCAATCTTGTTGTGCAGTTTTTGCGGTTGCATAATATTTACAAGCCCAAAGAAACCCACACCATATGATACTGCACCGGCAGTCCTGCTGTTCTGTCCCCGCTGCATTTCTCTAAACCCCCCACACTATGGAGAAGCGCAGATCAAAAACATGCTCTTAATATACACGAGAAGATGAAAGTACAAAATAGAAATTATTACCGTACATGTCCAGCATGCAGGATTAATATTTAATGCAGATTTTTTGTTTCAATATATATTCGAATATAACCAAGCAGGCAATAAATCAATGAGATGTTGCATAAAATGTCACCTCGTGACGGGCTAGTAGACAGAAGTTAAATTTGCATAAAGTGGAGTCTTGCTTTTGGAGATTTTCTCAGATTACGGGCCCACTTGTCGAATGTGAGTCTCGTGTGTGTTGCTGGCTGCGAGGCCAGGCCTGCTTGTTGTTTCATAACAATGTCATCATTTTGGAGAACAAAATTAGGAGACAACGGCCTCGACGCCATCCCACACTACTTACAGATTATTTCAAAACTGTAGCCTCAAAGGAGGGAAAGAAATGTTCATCAGCCGATCCTCTTCTTTGAAGAAGAAAAAAAGTCTCTTCACTACAAGCAACTAATCTACAAAGATGCTGCGACTGATCAGACACTCTACGTTGCTCTTTGTATCTCAGTTGTGGATGGAGAGATGATTAAATATGAGAATACTATTCGATGGATTATTCTTCTAATATGAATATAATTGTTACTGTTATTAGTATAATCATAAACAGTATGGGAGGTGTGGACTATTTTTCGTTTGTTCAGCCAGTCAGTCTTTTGTGGAGAAAGGAAAGTTGGGGATGGAGGGGAAAGTTTGTTGTGAGGGGGTTCACAAGAAAAGGCTATGACAACTCACATGAAAAACTCTGGAGATGAAGGGTTGTCACTGGTGGAGCCAGCCTTGCGAAACCCGTTATTGGCCCCTGACCCCGAGAGTTTCTCGCACTTGAGCTTGTAGGCGTCCCTCTCCCTCGCCAGCCGGCCGATCTCTGCCTTCAGCTGCTCCACCTGGTCGATCAGCTGGGTCTTCTCGATCTCCAGCACGTGCTTCTGCTGCACCCGCTTGTACCTGCAGGACTGAGCGTAGCCCCGGTTCTTCAGGGTCCTCCGCTTCTGCTTCAGGCGGATGACCTCGTCCTTGGTGAAGCCCCGTAGGTGTCTGTTGAGCTCCCTCACCGACATGGACACCAGCTGATCGTCGGAGAAGCGGTCCTCCACGTTGAGCCCGGAGCCGTGATGCCCCCCAGACTGGCTGAGGTGGCCGTGCGAATGGTGGTGATGGTGGTGGCGGTGGTGATGGAGCGACTGGAGGGAGTCTGGGGACTCCGGGGACGGGCTGTCGGGGTCCTGGCTGTGGTGAAGGTGATGCTGGCTGTGTGGGTGGCTGTGTCCGCCCGGGTGCCCGGACAGTTCATCGGTGTGGTGCGGGATGCCCCCCGGGCCATACTGGTGATGTTGCTGCTGGCCGTGGTGACTGTGGTGGTGATGCGGGCCCCTGTAGCCCTCGAAGCCGCCTTGCTGCTGCAGCTGCTGTTGGACATGCGGAGGCGGAGGGTGGCCGATCAGGGCCTCCACCGCGTCCTCCGGGGTCAGGCTGAGGGTCTGTGGGTCTATCTGCTGTTGGTACCCGCTGTTCGGCATCCAGTACAGCTCCTCTAGGTGGCTCTTCTGCTCTGTGGGGCTGAAGCTGGGCGAGGAGGGCACCGAGCTGCAGGGTGTACTGATGGGGGTGGACGACACCGAGCCTTGCGGTTGGAGACGGGTACACTGGCGAACCCCGTTGCGATCCAGCCCGGCCAGACCTTCCTTCTTCACGTCAAACTTCATCAGGTCAAAATCGTTGACATATTCCAGAGCCAGAGGGCTGCTGGGTAGCTCCGGGCCCATGCTCATCTCTGTACTCATGCTGCGACTCTTTTGCAGATTTGCAAAGGAACTTGCGAGCGTGACCAAAACAGATTTTTTCAGCGCCTCTTCTTTCCTTTCTTGTTTCATGCAATAGTTCGTCTGGGTCCTCCACCGCTGCGCACAGACTTGCTGTAGCATGAAAAACCGTGCGATCGGTGGAAAAAAGGGAAAATGGGAAAAAAAAGTAGTGGAGGAAAACTTTCACACAAATGCTCTGCACAAGGTTTGCGTCATATAGCCTACTTCTGTTGGGATAATCTGGCAGAGAGACCAGACGAGAGGTAGAAAGCAATGCGTTTCAGGGCAAAAGTAATACCTCAGTCCCTTCAGTAGAAGTGTAATAAAACAAGAAAAAAGATAAATAATAATAATAAAGGAAATACCACTGTTCGCTGATACGGGCACCAGTCCTCGTAGCGACTTCTTGGTTGTTAGTCCTTTTTTTTCGCCAGGAAAAAATAATAGGAGCAAATAGGCAGAGTATAGGGCGTCTGATTTTCGCTGAGAAGCAGCTTTTCCAGCTCTGCACCGCAGAGATTTCAAGGCTCGCCTCTCACTTGCTCCCACTCAGTGGTATCCAGCAGACTGCGCTTGGAGCCAGCCTGCGCTTTATCCTTATAGCGCACCGTGACGTCGTGTTGAAAGGCTGGATCTGTAGCGCGCAGCTCTCCAATGGGAGCAGGACTCTGCGCTGAAATAGAGGAGGAGGAGGAAAAGAGGGGAGATGAGGGCGCACAATACAGTCTTGACAACTGCAGACAGTCAGCTGACCGACTTCCCTAAAAGCAGAAGGTGGGAGGAGAGGGAGAGAGAAATGCCTTCACTTCATGGACACGACTCCGGTGTAACGCACCTCTCCCTGTCTTATCTTGTGACAGTTTCAGATCTCAGTGAGAGCTATTTAAAAGATAAACGGGCTAAACTGCTGTTTGATATGAACATTATCTAATAGCACATACATGTTACGAAACTCGCTTAGAAAACATACGCTTTAAACTTAAAACCTTGAGAGTTTGTATAACAATTGGTAATATGGAAAATCCTGGTATTCTGGTGATAACAATTCATTGTTTGCAAACACATATTGACTTCTATCATTTTCCAGAAGAACATGTTTCTCAAAAAAACAAAAGACGATGCACATAATTCCCTTGATTTTGCCAGAATGTTATTTTCAATGAAATAGCTCGAAACAGCAGAAAAACATAAAAAGTGCATAAAAAGTGCATGCCTTCTTTTACTTATTACAACGTATTTTTGTACAAGTGTACTTGTAATTTCACAAATGATCACACCATAAGTTAGACTTTGCTAGAAAAAGATAAGGTTGAGGTGCAGGTCACCGATTGTAAGTTAAAAATATTGACCTTTCTTAACAACAAGGACACACACGTTGTGTTACTCCCCTCTTAAAGTTGCAATCACAAACACATTGTCTTTCAGTCAGATTTTGAAGCTTAGCCTTTATTAAAGCTCTAAATAAAACATCAACATATAACACTTTACAATTGTTGGCATTTGATATGTCAATATTGACTGTATTGTGTGTACCTTCCAGTTCTAAACTTCATAGATGTTTTAAATAATCCAGGCTACGATGGGACCACAGCACTCCTGTGTGTATTTGTATAACCCTGTGTTACAATCATTTTGGGTTAAGTGTATTGTTTTCTAGTGAAAGCAAAGTTGACTTTGTTCAGAGCCTGTTATTACTCCCGGATTCCCACATCAGGCTCCTCTTGGCTCGGACACTTTATTTTACACCGTGCAGCATCACAACAGGGGATCAGCAGAAAACAGGCTCAAGGCTGCCCCTGCGTGGGCAACACATGAACCGATGCTGCTGCTGACAAATATTTGTTTTATTCTGCATTTCTTCTCTGCGTTAATTGCTCATTTTAAAGGTCACACCCGGCAATTATGACTGACAACATTTAATTTATGTCATTTGAGTTTCATAAACACGTATTGTCCCTTTGTTATTAATCTCGTTGACAGTCTAACAAGTAGTTAAGCCGAAATAAAAACTATGCTCAAGGATATGAGCGTTATTATAGATTTGATTTGTATTTTAATTGCCGGACACAAAAAGTAGTGTGAGCAATTGTCTCGCTTCCCTGCAAAAATAAACTGCTTGTAAATGAGTTAATTTGAAGGATCGATTGGATTATCATTTCGTTTCCACCTCATATCCACGGTTGAGTAGGCTACAGCCGCGACCAGAGCGTATTGATCAGGCTGGATGTAAGAGGAGGCTGCCAAAGATGAGATCCGATAATGAAGGGCTTATTTGTTTGGTTTAAATTCTTAATCAGTTGGAGTTGTGCATCAGTAATGAACTCCGAATACAGTTATAAATCACATTCCTATGCTCGCTAATTTATCATATCATAAAAGTATTTAATTCCGATAATATCTAAGGATATTTTTGCTTTGAAAAAAAGTTCGACTTAAAACATATTATACACAGCTATGAATTAAAAGAGATGGGTTCAAAATAAATGAAATCATAAAATACATTCTTTAGTAATTTTAAAGACAATATTAACATTTACCTGAAGCATAGAGAGACTTGAAGAAACGAATGATTATTACTTACCAAAATGTCATCGTTAATTATTATTAATGATAGTATCGTTACTGTTGTTATTATTGCCATTATTATATTTAGTTTACATTATGTTTTAAGATTTTGGATTAATCTTAAAATATACAAAATGTGTAATTCTCTTTAAAGTTAACAAAAGTGCACTTTATTGCAACCCTGAATACATTTTTTTCCTCTTTTGATTTTTATCAAGAGAGAATTATGATTCATACTGAACCTTTCTAACATCTTATTATACCTATTTAGACAGTCACTACTTCTTATTTTTCAGCCTCAAAGCGCCTGGATATCACCCCATACTGCTGCACTTAAATACAAATTGAATCCAATTTAACTGCACAATCAAAAGCGTGCAGGTAGCATTCAAGTGAGTCATCCTCTTTTTAATTCCCTTTAACTGCAGGCGAGCTTCTCAATTCTCAGCTCCAACTTCAGAAGTGCCCTGAGCGAGTCGTGCCGTGCCGAGCCTAGCTGCTCTAAAACCCCTTCCCAGCGAGGCCGACCCCACGGCAGCCCCATTAGGTCGTAATGCTCTCTAATATAGCCCGAGTCCACCGCCTAATAGATCCAGGCAGGCCTGCCGGCGGCTCTCCCCCTTCGGTGCTAACGGGCTGTAATGGAGAGACGAGATGTAAAAAAAGCGTCCATGTCAGCAGCATATTGGTGGTTAATGATCTATTAAGTGATCCGTGTGCTTATGGACAGCGAAAAAAGTGTTGATGCTTGCTTATTCGCCCCTAATGAGAGTCCCATCCTACGGACTTTAGGAATGAATAACAGAAATTAAATCACCTTTATAATGATACGTTAACAGTTGACGCATGGAGGCTGCAGTGGCTGCAGAGCTTCCCACAGCTCACATCTCACACCTGCAACAGGCCCGCTGCTTTCACAGGAGGCCCATGGTGCTGTCTATAGGAAGAGACATGATGCCCATCACTAATATGGATCTGTATTCTGCTCCAGGACCGATCTGTGCATGTGCACTTGCTGTCTGAAAGCCTGGATGCATTGCCAAGATCGCTTTGATCTTTGGGTGCTCAAACTTCGTCTGTATGGGAGGATGCAGGGACAATGAGGAATACTTTTTTACAGTCAGAAGCAGACTCTGTGTCTAACTCTGAGGTAAACAGTTGTTTTTATTTGCTCTTCTTTTGACCGCTTGGCGTGCGTAATGATTAACTCTGTCTCTAATGGAACATTCCTGGAAATGTTGCAAAACAAAACGGAGAGTATCCGATTTGGAAGGCCGCTGACAGGGAGAGTGAGGGATGGAGATGGAGAGACGGTGCTTTCGGAAGTGTTGCTTTGATGAGCTTTGACGCAGGAGGGGAGAAAGAGACGCGCAGAGCTCGTGCAGCCACAGCTTCAACGGCCAAAAGTTTTACCCGTAACTGCTTTCATTATGCAGCAATGACAGACTTTAAAATGTATTTTAGGTTTTAATTTGGAGAACTTATGAATGTAAATGTAAACGTTCAGTTTTTCTCTATATGCGATTTACAGCTTCCTTATGATCAATGTAATTTTTTTAAACAAAAACCACCGAAATCTGTCGAAAAATGTCACGATGCTAATTCACAATTATTTAAAATTGCAGTTGAGTGTATGTTCACTTACGAACTCAAATGTTAGACCTACAACTTATTAAAAAAATATTTGTAATACTTTAACTGTATTATTCAGTTTCACAACCTGAATCCAGTTTAAACAGGTGGCTCCATTAATTAACTTACTTTGTGTTTTTGCATGAGATAATGATACCAGTGGTTATGCGCAAACACGATCCTTCACGTGATTTTTTTTTTCTTTTTTCTGTTGCATCACTAATTTAATGTCTTCCATTTACAGTTACTCTGGCATTCTTGTTTACTTCAGACTAATCGATTATCTCTGTGAAAACATGTATTATTAAGACGTGCATGTCGTCTGTGTAAACAGGCAGAGGCCAGCCACTGCAGAAAGCTCACATCACCATCAGCGATAATTGACTGAGGAGTCTTTCAGGAAAACAAGAGGTGAGATAAGTGCAAAAACTGGCAATCTCATTAATATGAAAAAGTATCGATTTAACAGTGAACATCAATTGTTTATCTGTCTGCAAAATCACTCTGCAAGCTGTCTGCCTCGGTCTTCTTTTGAAAAACATTATTCTTCACCGGTGTTATCAGAGGAGACACATTCACTATTTACTCGGTGAGAAGGTAGTTGTGTTTGCAGGGGAAATTAGATCTTATTTCTTGTGACAGGGCGCCTCTGGTGGCGCATTTACTCATTGCTAATAGTTTGATGTGTATCATCGATGACATGCAGTCTTTTTTTTACACTTTCTCCATTTAGACTGCTCCAACTACAGAACTCAGTCTTTTTTTAAATGACAGAGAGGATATACAAATGTGATGTTGAGGCCAAGGCATAATTGTAGGCCTTTTCTGAGATTAGATGTCTCTGATTGACATGTTGTAAATATAACAACAAATAAATGTCAGTACGCACTGTACTGGCTTAAACCCAAAAGAAAAAAACAATAAATCTGCCTTTTGCTGTGGTCATTTCATTAATGTAAATTGCAATGCTATGTACAATAGTTTGGCTTCCTTCCAGTTGGCTCTTTGCTGAGGTTTATGTATAACATTGGGTCTAATCATAAACTGGGGCTGTGTAACCACAAAATGTAGGCGACACCACAAGAACCAAATATCAGAGTGCAAGCATAACATAATTAAAGCCCATATTCTCTGGTCGTAACCACAATTGACATCTGTATTTTTGGGCCAATAACTGGCTACTGTAACTCAGAAACACAACTTAACTCATGATGTATTAAAAATACATAATTATGATAATGTATTTTTATGAGGAGAACCTGTTTCTTGTAAATATAGTTGGCATATGCCTTAGGTTGCCCATACAATTGTCTCCATTCTTTATGTTTTATTTTTGCTTTGCACAGAATCAGTGTTTTCTCTTAAACTCTGTCGGGGATTAACATGTCAGTGTTAAGGAGCGTCCTTTGTTCATGGCCCTCTCTAATTGTCTGCACATTGAGCTGTCAGACAATATCTCTGGCTTATATTAAACTCCCAGTTCATCTATTATTCTGGAAAATGCACGTCATATATAATGGAGTACAAAGAACACCAGTGTGTTATTAAGCTATAAGAGTCTAGAAAGGGTTTTAATAGGCCTCAAATTTTTCTGTGTAATATCTGAGAAGACTTTTTATTTTCCTGTGAGTGTTTAACGTTTAAATGTTTAGGCTAAATGTTTAGCATAGACATGTTCCCTAACTCTTCAACAGCGAGCAAAACTAACTGACCCGAGGTCAGTTTCATGCCAGTGTACAAGTGTGTGGGCGTGATTGATCTGGAGGTGGGTGGGTGCTGCAGCAGCATTTTTAGAATAAAAGACAGCATTTTTTCCTCAGACATTGTTTCTGCCTCAGTGTCCTCCTCACCCATTCCTCACCTCTTACTTTTTCTCTCCTCAGGATGACTGTGATGCTCCTACCCAACACTGTCCCTGCACACTAACATCTGGACCTGTTGTCTTTCACTGTGGATCAGAAGACGCCGCTTTTATCAAACATCTCTACTCTCCTCTCTTCCTATCCCCTTTTGTTCTTCCTCTCTCATCCCCTGTCCACCCTCCCTCGCTGGGTGACCTTCTTGCCTCCTGGCTCTCTCACCCCTCTCCTCTGGCCGTGGCCCTGCCCACCCTGGGTCATTTATCATGGGCCAGGAGGGGAGCCCCTGGGCCTGCAGGCCCCTGTCAGCCCCTGCAATCGCCTCTTTGTGGCTCCTAGCAAACAAGTGTCGGATCAGCAAAAGTCTATTAAAGCCTGGTGGGCCTTTCTCAGCCAATTGGGTTCGGGTCACTGAGCTGCTCTCCTCGCTGCTCCGAGAGCTCTTTGTGTCGCCGCCGTTCGCTGACACAGATCCCCACAAGATTAATGATTTTTAGCAGCCATTTGGGTCTCATTCGCAGGGTCCTTCTCTCTTTCTTTCTCTTTGCTCCTTTTTCTCTTTTATCCAACCATTCTGTCCTCTTTCTTATTTAACCTATTTCTTCTTTTCCTCAGCCTCCTGATTTCTTGCTTTTCGCTCTCTGGTTTACTCTCTGCTCCTCACTTTAGCTGTTACTTCAATCAATGTGGAATGTTTCTATCTTCACTTTGTCAGGTCATTATCCATAATAGTTTGCCTTTGATGTTTTCCCCTTAATAATACAATCATTGTCTCCGCAGTAGAGATGTTATGATACAAAGGAAATACTCAGTAGTTTGTTTCAGAGTGAAGGGCTCCAGCCTGATAAATCCAGATGATGTTAAGAAACCCGAGCATCCACATTACAATCCTGGCAGGCTTCCCTGCAGTGTGCCTCAGGAGGCTCAGAGTAATTTGAAATCTTCGAGCCACTTTCACGACTTCCATGTTGCCATGTTCTCAGTGTTGTTTCCAGTAATTACTGCAGGTTAAGTGCACGTCCCGGAGCCCAGTGGAGGCAGCTCTATCCCTCACCTGGGACATGACTCAGCACAGCTCAGGTCATCCGGCCATTTCCCTGACCACTGGACCACACCCCAACCTACTCTAAACCCACAGGACAAGCACTGTTTACGAAGGACTCATGTTCACTTACATCACGTAATGTAATGGTTGTTTTACTTACTGGCTGGATGTTTTTCAGACGCAGTCTCGCTCTGACTCATTAATTAATTTCCAAGTTTATAAACCCTCTTTATTTGAAAAATGTGCCATTTAAGAAGATTTTACGAAAATACACATCCACTGTCCTGTCTCTCAAAACCCTTTCCCTGTATATGCTTGGGGCTGTAGTGGCATAAGAAGTTTATCTTAAAACAATTATGGTTGTATCTTCCTTTCCCTGATGATGTCCTAACACAAGATTCAGTAAATCTATCCAACTATTTGCACAAAAAATCCATTCAAATGTTAAAGCAAAGATAATTTTAAGCTTCAAACTAAACAATCGCAAGTCTTCCAAGGGTACACTAACTTAAGTACAACATTACCTCTTTGTTTTACTTACTCTGTGGGGAAACAAAAGGGGTACTTCTGTACTGTTAATAACTTAAGAAAATACCAGCTTTATTTGAGTAATTAAAACCTAATTATCTTCAGCTGAATAAAAAAAAAGAGGACTGTAGATTTTTCCTCCGATCACTTAAATTGGAGGCACATGTTCACATCCTGTCTTGACAGGTTGAAGGATTACAGCAACTTTTCCCCTGTTTTCATCAACAAGGAGATGGACTTAAAGTAATTTCCGCAAAGATCTTTTCTTGATATAATTTAAGCTCTAAGATAAGAGATTGATCTGTCTTTAATATAACTCAAAACATGTACTGTATACTTCATAGTCTTACACTCTGTCGTTAATGTTACATGCTCACAGGATCTGATTCAGAATATTCAATGTTGAAGTGTGTGGGGCAGCAGTGAAAGAAACTATATGTAAAGATCTTATATTCCTCATGTGTGTTAGTGAAGCTGTCAGAGAGGCTGCTGGATGGTCAGCGTCTGCTTCCACCTAACGCTCTTCCTGTGTGTTTACAGCATGTCTGTTTTAAGACTGAATGGATGAACCCAACCCGCTGCCATGTCCATCCACCTGCCCTGGTTGCTTTCTGATTAATCTTCTGTGTGTGTGTGTGTGTGTGTGTGTGTGTGTGTGTGTGTGTGTGTGTGTGTGTGTGTGTGTGTGTGTGTGTGTGTGTGTGTGTGTGTGTGTGTGTGTGTGTGAGAGAATGTGTGTTTGTTTGTATGTGCGCCTGTGTGTAAATGGTTATAGATGGGGCAACACCACCACACTGGCAGTCTGAATCATTACTCACAAAGATAGGGAGAGACCCAGGGCCGAGCAACCCCTAACATCCTCCTCCTTCCTGCACAGGCACACACACACACACACACACACACACACACACACACACACACACACACACACACACACATATGCACGCCACACACACACATATGCACGACACACATATGCACACCAAACACACACACCCACACACATATCCCCAGGTTATTCATTTCTAAGCAGAGTGCCTGGCATTTCACCACATCCACCCCCCTTTATTAAGAGACTGAAGCTCCGGGTTTCCCCTCGGAAAGGGGGAGTGAGGGATGGTTTTCGATTGGGCCTTATACTCTTTGTTTGCACCCTTCCTGTTTGCCGGTTCTCTCGTCATTTCTCTTAATCTTTCATTTCCATCTTTTTCTCCCTCTCTCTCTTTGTCTTGTTCTCTCTTTTATTCTAGGGAAACTTTCCCCCCTCCCATGACAGCTACTTGCAAAACCAAAGGTAAAGAAGAAAAAATACCTCTGTTATCTTACAGTATGTGTATTTAGTCTCTTAACATTGATTATCAGCAGTTACAGGCCTCTGGAGTTGAAGTTAAAGTGATGACAGAATTTACACTGATGATGGACATTCAGAGTGTTTCCTGGTAAAGTCGATGAGCTCTGAGAAGACTCTGATATTTCAGTCTGGCTGCCCTCGGATAATCAAAATGAATAATAAGCACAGAACACAGGCTCACCATCCTGCCTTGCTAACCTCATTCAGTGGGATCGGTTTAGGGATTGTGAGACATTTAGACACACTTTTGTGAAGAAGCTGCATTCGTGAATGTAGAATCTAGCCATTATATTAAGGCTGGCACAGTTTCCTTGGTGTATCTATAATAATAATTTGGAATTTATTACATAATGTTTCCCTGTTGTTCCCATATTTAGTTCCTATTTTGTATGTTTCCAGGTTAAAGAATAGTAATTTCTTGGTGGAATGTATGAGAGCAATTATAGCCCCATCAGGAAGAGACTGGACCTAAACAGAATGGTAATGGTAATATTGTGAAATATCCTTATTAAAAGCTCATAGAGAGCACTGCAGCACAGCAATAACAATCTATTTGTGTTTGCACAAGTGTGTCATGTGTGTTTGCACATTTGATTTCAGATAAGGTTTGTTTGTGGTCCTCAGTGGATGAACACGTCTGCTGTTTATAGCGTGTATACACAAGTACATGTGTCTGTAGCAGTATGTATGCATGTGTTGGAAGGGGGTATATATGTACAGCAAGAGAGTCTGTAAATAAATCTGTTTGGGGATTGGGGGTGCAGGGATGAAATATGGTCCCAGGGATGTGGAGCAATGTGAAAAACTCGGCAACGCCAGGGAATAACAAATCTCCTGATGTCGCCTCGCCGCAAAATAAATACACTCCCCCGTACAAGTCATCCATCTGGACTGAGTCGCAACAAAGACGCCCCCAATACATCCCCAACACACACACATACACACGTCCACACACCCATCCCACACAGCAGCCATATTTATTTACCCACTTATTTATTTGTTTGTTTGTTTGTTGAATTAAATGGAAGCTGCTAGTGGGGGCATTGGAAAGAGTATTTATTGTTTTTTTTGTGAATGAAACATGATCCCCCCCCC
>NW_011369945.1:19776540-19776928 GCF_000735185.1 Notothenia coriiceps
ACCACGTAACTTACTTCGTATGCATACTATTATAACGTAAGTTTATACCGACCATTACTGCTGCCTAACTTTAAATAAACTAATTAGAACTACCTTAAATTTTAACGTGCCAACTATAAACGAAAACGGCGGTGACGAAGGGGTACGACTATTTACGAAGGTGGACGTCACTCCCTTTTACTTTTTTAACCTTTTACCCCTTTAACTGCGACGGGACGACGTTCCTTTCCTACTAATTTCCACAGTCCCTACCCTTAACCTTCGAAGGTAAGGTCCCGCCCCGTAGGACGGCGGTACGGTTCGGTCGGTCCCGGTCCGGCCCGGACGTCCCGTACGGCCTTTCCGTAGGAACGTCGTCCGACCCGAAGGGCCAACCAACCGGGAGGGG
>NW_011369945.1:19776962-19803917 GCF_000735185.1 Notothenia coriiceps
GGTTTAGCTCCGGCTCTTTTCACACTGCCCAGAGTCCGACTGGTGCTGCGTCATTGTGTCATCGTTTGCGTCATGACGTAACCGTTTGCGTGCCTGCTTTATAAAGCCAAACCGTGCGGAAACCCCTCACAGCTGACACCGACAACAACAACAATGGCCGATTGTGGTCCAGCTTCCTCTGTACTTCTTCGGAGGAGGACCAGATTCCCAGTAGGTAGCTGGTCTCTTCAGTGGACCACTGCTGCTTGTTAAGTTTCTCCATCGTTGTGTACAAACTGGATAAAACGCCGGCTTTTTGTTGTTGTTCAGGAGTTGATCCCGCCCCTGCCCCTGCCCCCGTCTCGACGTAAGCGTGACGTATGTGGTGCTTTTGCTCTGGCCGGACAATTTTTTGGTGCTCGAAATGAACCGGATACCGGAGCTAAGAGGCTGCTCCACCGCGGTGTGAACAGGAAAACCCGGTGCTTTTCAAGCTCCAGCTCCGAACCGGCCCTGAAACACCGTTGGTGTGAATGAGGTAACAGTAAATAGCTTTACTGCAAATACCGCAAAATGGTTTTCCCATTAAAGTTTTGATAAAACCAGTAATTGCTTAAAGGTCCCATGTCATGGCCATTTCCACTGATCATAATTCCATTGTTGAGGTCTACTAGAATAGATTTATATTGTGCAATTTTCCAAAATCACTTTGGTTCCTCATACAGCATCTCTGTAAACTATGTGTATTCACTGAATTTCACTCTNCAGCGCCACAATGTCTGGGTTAGGTCTGTGTGTGGGATGGTTCGTGGTGGTAATTAGCTTGATACACACACACACACACACACACACACACACACACACACACACACACACACACACACACACTTGCACACACTTGCACACACTTGCACACAGACAAGATAAATGAAGGCTGGGTGGGTGTCTGTTGTTGGACACTTGATTGGGCAGGTACTAGGGGAGTGTCTGGGGTCTCCAGAGCATGTCCACTCTGATAATTATGTGTGTGTATGTGTCTTTGTGTGCGCTCCTCCGCTCAGAAGGAGCTCTCATCCCAAATTGCTGTCTCTTGTCTCATTGTCAGAGTGATTATGAAATATTGTTTAATTTACTGGGTGGTAGAGTCTTGTGTGATTTTGATGAATCGGACCTTTTATTTCTTCATTCCCTTTATTGTCTGGTGGTTAGGAGTCGCGTGTTTGCACGCTCGAGTGTGTTCATCACGTACCTATGTGAATAGAACTACAGCATACAGTGTTACCCCCCCATTGTTAGAAATGTACGTTTATTATGTGGAAATATTAGATACATGTAAGCTTAGGGTAGAGGCACTGATGCCAGTACACTCATAGAGACAAGTAAAGCAATATGGTGTATGATATCAACAGTAATAGACTTATAATAAATCATACACTTCTAATGGATACTCCTGACTAGTTATAAAATAGTGGTTGACTTATGGTGCTTATCAAACATTATGACCAACAATACTCGCCTATTCAAATCTCAACAATCGAATTGTGTGTTATTATAAATGATCATTGTATGTTCTAAGTACATTAAAGTACATATTCATGCCTGTATAACAATGCATGTTTCATCATTCAAATGTTGGCGGTATAGATTGTTTTAATAGCATGAACTACACTTTACATTCCTCCAACAATGAAATGAATGACCTCATGATGCACTTAAAATGTCGTCTTTATAGAAAGTGTTATTGTGATGCCTTGCGAGAAGGATCTTGGCTTATTATTGTACATGTAAAACGTACAGGAATTAAGTAGATTTTACTAATGTGTTTTGCTGCCACAAAACATTTTATATTATTATTACAACATACATTTTCCCGACTTTTTTTAGATCGAGGTATTTCAATTGAACATTTATTTTCAGACCATTTCAGAAACATGCATTTCACTTGGCTTATGGTCTTTTAAATTGAATTAATTTACTCCAAAAATGTAATTCAACTCATCATCAAGGAACAAGCTTCCCAGTATGCAATAATTGGAGGTTGAAACTGCACTAATTTCTTTAAATCCTATTTTGTATTCTACATAGATTTATTGCACAAGTTGGTGTGTGCGTATGGATTGCGAGATAGTCGTGTAGGTCATGCAGAACAGAAATAGACAGCGTACAAGAGTTTTTAGAAACTGAGCCAGTGAGTGTGTGTGAGAAAGAGGGAGGTCTACTGTAGGCCCACTCTAATTGATTATACCGCTATCGACAGGGACCCAGAAAAACAGGCACTCACTTTCCTCTTGATTGAATTAAACACCTTTTATGGGGCAAATCGATGGGACGGAGATGATGGGGTGGTGACGGGGAAAGAGGGAGAGGAGAGCCGGGTGTTATGATATGTGGAGGTGAGATCTGTCTTTACTCCCTCTCTTTTCTCTCCCTCTCTCTCTCTCTCTCTCTCTCTCTCTCTCTCTCTCTCTCTCTCTTTCTCTCTCTCTCTCTCTCTCTCTCTCTCTCTCTCTTTCTCTCTCTCTCTCTCTCTCTCTCTCACACACACACACACACACACACACACACACACACACACACACACACACACACACACACACACACACACACACACACACACAGCTTCCCACACAGCTTCCCACAGACAGGTGAGAGGTCTGACGCCATGTTGTAATTCAGGCAAATCAATGCTTTTAAAGCATTTAGCCGTGCCTGGTGATGAAGTATAGTCAGAATAGGCCCGCCAAGCAATATATGTCCCAGACTCAAATCAATCATACTTACAGGATGGCCAGGCTGGGACAGTGCAGTGAATGGACTGAGGGGTAACTGGACTCCATTCACTCCCTTTATGGTTTGATCAAAGATGAATAGTAAAAAGAGAATTACATATCAGACGCCCACTGAAAAGCATCTACTCTAATCTGACATATTTGCTTCTCAAAATTGTTGTCAGCATTTTCACTGTAGATATGTTGACTTGTCGTTGTAGGAAGCACAGGTGTTATTGTTAACATTAACAATGGCTGTGCTCCATTCAAGTGTCCCATTAAGCTGTAGTTTAGAAGCACAGTATCAGAACTCTGAAACTAAAACAGCTAAATGGTATTCAGCTATCACTAAATGTATTATTCCTAATGTCAAAATGGAATATAAAAAGTTAATAAATCTCTGATTCACATGGCTCATTCTTATGTGCAGATCTATTTATTTATGTTTCATGATATCATTGTTTCATGATTTATTTAAAAAAAAAAAGAATGTTTATCTTTGTAGGAGGCTCCTTCTCCTTTCCCCGGCAGAAATAGTTTTCACTAATTCCTGTGAAGAATGTGGTGAGTAAAATGCATGATAAATTATTTTGGACAGAAATACCAGAATAACATCCAGGAGGACAAATACTAGCCTGTTCCTTAAACAGAAATCCACAGATTTAGCAATAAACTTGTCTAATGCTTTCTTACGGACAGATACAAATTGATAGATTGAGATAGTCTTCTTTTTTTTACATGAATTAACATTTATTTTTTCCTTGTCAAAAACTGGCTCATTCCTTACCCACAATGCAACTCTAAAGTTGGGTTGGAGATTTCGGTATATATGCCAGTAGTTGCTGGTTGCCTGGTAACCTCACTTCTTGCTAATTCTACACTCCATAGTTTTTTTTCTACTTTATCTTTGATCACTGTTGCCTTAAGTGATGTCAAGTCAATAATTAGCAACAAAGTTTAATACTTTTTTTTTTGTGCAGTGGTACCTCCTAAAAGCTGGAAACAAACTTTGATATTTAAAATCTGAAAATGTCCCCTTTTTGTACTTTGGTCCTATAAGGCCACAAGGAAAAGTGATTGAGCTGATGTCAGAGAGGAGCAATACCACACCTCTCTGATCACCAATATAAGCCATGACAACAGATCCTCGCAGAGTGACATCATTCCCACAAAACTAGGATAATCAATACAAAACAGGAGGCTGATCACTTTAGAAACTCAGCTGTCCACTAATTAGTGCACACTGGCCTTGATTTTCCTAGCAATAACTAGGTAGGAGCAGGACAGTATGACCTCATGTTGGGAGACCCCCTGCCCGCTGCCCGTCCTAATCAGCTCCTCAGCTCTTGGTCCACTATGACTACATTAGTACCCAACAGCACCCTACCACTGACCCCCACCAACCACCACGCTAACTCCGTAGTCTGGCTCGGCCAATCCACACCGCTGTCAACATCGGCCAAACCAATTAAAGTGTCTAATGAGAGTCTTGTATAACACTAACATGGCCATTAAAGAGCGTTTAAAGAGGGAACAGGGGTATCGGGTGGAGGGCTGCGGGTTATGGTGTCATGGCTTATTAGTATTCAAGCAGCGTTTGGTTTCCATTAAGGCGGCGTTCACGAGCGCCTCAGGTGTCTCGATGGATCCAACGGCAGGGATATGATGATTCACGCATCCAGGACTTTATAAACAGCTCTCAAGTAGATGAGAACAATCTCCCCTCATAAAGAGCGCTTTCGATTTAATTTGCAAAGATATGCAAGAAGAATAAATAAATGAAGCGTATGTGGAATGTGTTTGAGAAAACAGTGACTTGACAGTATTACACAGGCACTCAGTTTAATACCCAGCCATAATATTGCTGAGGGAACAGGCCCAAGGCGCTACTCTCTTTTATTAGTCATTCACTGGGATTATGGACACATTGCCTCCATTACCTAAGAGAGAGGAGCAGAAGCCCTGTCCCCCTGGGGATGGCATAATAACTATCTCTCTCTCTCTCTCTCTCTCTCTCTCTCTCTCTCTCTCTCTCACACACAAATATAAGCATACACTTAAATAGATTTGAGCTTCAGTGCACAGACGTACACACAAACACGCTCCATCATTAAGAAGAACACAGGCTTCTATTAACTCTTTTTAACAGCAGGATAATAGAATCAATGCTGCATGTAAATAAATAGCAGCTAAACAGGTCCATAATGAAGTTGCTGAAAGACATTATATCAAAAAGACTTTAGGAATAATCATTCTACCTGCACTTTATTTGTCTGTTTGTTACTCTGTCTGAGGTTACGTGTCGCTTGGTTTAGGTTGTTGATATCTGTGCCCTATGCAGAGTTAAGTGGAAGTTACATATGATGAGGTCAAATTGCAGACACTTAATCCACACACGCAGCCAGCCACACATATACACACACACACACACACACACACACACACACACACACACACACACACACACACACACACACACACGCACATTGTTTTTTGTCAGCAGTGATGCAATGAGGCTGATGGATGGCAGCAGAGAGAGGAAGGATGGACGGAGGAATTTGATTTGTCTTAATGCAGGCGGACTGTGAGGTGGTGGGGCCCTACATCAGTGCGTTGCTTCTACAGCACTGAATGCATGTCTCAAAGTAAATCAATTACCAATCGATAAGTTTCTTCAATTTGCATAAATCAGAATGTTTTGAGCAGGAAGCCCCCCTCTTGTTTCAGACAGAGCAAGCATGCTCTTCACCTTCATCTTCACTCTTTCAGTCAATCATCCCCCCATCTCCCCACACCCTGCCTGACTTTGATGTGACATTGCTATAAAAGAATATGATGCGCTCTGGGGACAGAGATCCACAACAGTCAATCATGTTGTTCAATATACTGAATATTTTAAAGGATGAGATGAACATGCTGGCTCTTTTTGCAAACTGATTCACAGTCTGCAAAACTTCATATTACCTATCAATTCAAGTGTCAGATATCAACATGAAATGAACAAATAGTTCCCATGACTATAAAGTAGTGGTAAAGGAGTGGAGATTAAACAAGGGCTTAATATGACCCATATGGTATATTCACTGATGCTCGGTCTATAATGAATAGTAACGGTGTTATTCTAGAGCTTTGAGGCAATCAAAAATGCATAATCCCTTACATTTTTTGCACTAAAGATAAAATCCCAGCAGGCAGAAGGAAATGCTTTCTTTCGTTGACCCAATGAAATCATGAGCAGCAATTCATGTTCAAACATTTGTCATTTTATAGAGGCAAGATGCATGAGCAAGAAAACACAGGCGGGGCAAAGTAGCTGCCTGTTGACATCAATTCAGAGAATTAATGTGTCCCAACAAATCTTGTTGTTTTATTTCCACCAGGGCCTCCATTATGCGCTTTTAGTCATTAGGGCTGATACTTAATGATTGACACCCAGTTAAAGTGCACCTTCAGTGCATCGCTTATCACGACCTGCTCTCGTGCACCACACACACAGTCAGACACGTCTGTATGGGTACACACATATATTAATATTTGCTCTCTTAAACACACAAACACACAGCCATGCACCCACTCTCCTAAACCCCAACGTGGGCATAAATTTCTCCAGCTGTGACTTTAAAGACAAATAGCCAATAAAAGTGCCATGGGTGTTCACACATGCGTTTCTAGCACAATCAAATCAATTTCCTCTAAGTAGCCATAAACATGTTCTCTTTTAAAAGGTGTGAGAGGGGTCCCATTATCCCGGGCCCCCCTGGCCTGCTCCTCCACCCCAGAGGTTTCTCCAGAGGGGTCAGCATCAAGGCCTAATCTGTCTCAGTCCGCTAAATCCATCTGTAGCTCTCACACACACAGATCAGGACCTCAGCCACGTCCAGGCCTTCTGATCACAAGACTACGTCCATTAATCAGTTAGCAGGCAGCGCAGTGACAAAGAGATTGCCTGGCAGGGGGTTAGAGTCCGGGGAGTTACCCCAGTCCTGCTGCAGGGCCCGGACTGTGCTCCAGGGCTGTGGAGGTCTGCATGCAGGACCAGACAAAGGGCTCTCTTATGGTCATCTTATTAATCAACAATTGTCACTGAGTCACTTTACTGATTCATCATAACTCTAAAATCTCTCAGATCTGGTATACCAGGACACTTGTCCTCATCTTTCTTGCTACAGTGTTTGCTCCATTGTAATGCAGTTACTGTAGCAACTTCAAGGGGGGTACTAAGATTACAATTACCCTGGTTGTCCTTCCCATGGTGAATGATTGTAATTGTAATTGACTATAACCACTTTTTGCATATAAACTCCATGTAAAACACTCATCCCCCCACCTTGCAAATGCTCCGTGTCCCCCTTCTTTCCTCCATCTTCACTGTCTGCTAAACCTTAGGCCTCCAGCTTACACTCATGGGAATTGACACTCAGCTCCTACAAATCCAGTTAATATTCAATGGCTCATTAAAGATTGATTTTGAGCTGTAAAGGGGGAAATCACACAGATATAAGGGCACAAAATCCTTCCTTTAGCTTGTAATTGTGCTTTATAGAGGAGCTTTGGTTCTGCTGCTCCCCTGGTCCTTGTTAGAGAAGGTTAGGGATATATAGACCTGGATGGTGGGGACCAGGGCCTGGCCCAGGTTGACAACGACCTACCCAGACTATAAACGCCAGGCCAGGGCAATCAGGCACAGGATTGCACCCCTGAGAGTGCAGTTCATTTCTCCTGCTGAAATATTTAAGAGTCTGAGGAAGCCCTGAGAGACTGGGAGTAGCAAATATTAGACAAAGTCTCGTATATATGCTAGAAGTAGTAATCCCCAGCCTAGGTGAGCTTTGTTGCTGTTAAAATAAATTACAGCCAGTACTATGGCAGTTTTAATTGGAAATATATAAACAATGTCATATATTGTTTTAAACAAAAATAATAAGCATTATTCCACTCATTATTATCATAATGTTCCAATTAAGTTTCTTTTTTCCGAAGACATTAAATCAAGTTGGTTGTTTATTCTGTCTTGGTTTCTCTGTTCTCCGTCTCTCCACCTGACCCTGTGACCCTCTCAGTTTCCCAGGAGTCCCTGGCCTAGGCAATGCAACAAACACAATTTCCGTAATGTCATTTGCAGCATGGATGAAGGAGAGAAAGTCCTGGCTGTCAAAACCACCTCCACGCTGCAGCGAAGGAAACACGACCCGACACATGACAGATTCTTAGGTTTGTACAAATGGACAGCTCCCTCCTTCTCACTTTAAACCTTTCACCTCTTCTCTTTGCCACCCAATAGCACCATATACCTCTTTTCCCTAAAACATACACCGCCCCCCCGCCCCCCCCTCACTCAACCACTCTCCAAATGTCTTGTCCGCATCCTTTCCCCTAAGCGTGTCAGTCCCTCACTCTCATCATGTCAAATGGGCAGAAATTACTGCATTATTAAGTGTGTATGGAGGGTCGAGTCTCATCATATCTAATTTAATCAGGCTGTCGTATGACTCCCTCTCGTATAGACACGATGCATAAATATGGAATCTTAAATGACTGAGCATTAGGCTAATGCGTTTCTGCGTCCTTGTTCTATATAATGATATAACTTAATCAATCAGTCTATGGGGTATAAAGAGTTGTATGTATACAAATGCACAAAGCAGGGCAATTTTTTTTGCTGAGTATTCTCTTTATGGTTTATGCCCTTCCTTCAGCCCTCATCTCCTCCCGCTGGCATCGTAAAAAAAGGTAGGACCCTCTCAATCATTGGCTCAATCAATGAAGATGATTGGACCAGTGAACAGGAACACATTGGGTTAACACCTCCAACCTGCTCCGCACCTGATGTGACCCACAGCCACCCAGAGTGTGCTCACATCCCATTTGTCACTGCAGTTTTTCCTGGAACAGGGGGATAAGATTGAAAGGGCCGCCATGGAAATATGATTTTCAGTACGCATTGTTAACTCACCGGGGAGAGGCTTTTGCCAAATTCTATCAAAGTGTGCAACTGTGTATTAAATGACTATCAAAAGACTAGCCATCATTTTTCATGCAGTAACCATGGTGTGCACTAGGACTAACCCTTCTGCAATAACAAAGAAGGCTATTGCTATTGATCTGCTGTGAAAATGTTTCAGCATCAGATGTGACAGTGCCACTAGAGGCAAGACACTTTTGAATATGGAGTCGTGGTTAGTATATCAGAGGGCTGTGTGGCGCGTGCAGAGGGCCGGGCTAATATAGCTACTTGCTCCATGCACAGATGGAGAGGGGACCCCAGAGTAATTTTCTTCCCACGCTACGATCAAAAGTTAAGCGCTCTGCTGTAGTGATCCATATGGAAGCAGGTGGGCCATGAGTGAGCGAGAGGGGTCCCAGTGGGCGGTGGGTCATGGATCCCAGGCTGACGAAACATCAGAGCGTCCTACAGCAGAGAATGGTGGCTGAATGTGCTCTTCAGTGTGTAGGCAGAGAGCTGGTTAAAGTTTAACCAGCCCCATCCTGTTCTCTGCAACCCTCCGTCAGGCTGCCAGAGCAGGGCCCGGCCCCACAGCCTGCACCCCCACTGACCCCCACCCTGTTAGGGACAGAAGTGATGGATCGCTCCTGTCATTGTGCGCTGTGAGGGGACCGCTGCAAAGAGGGACCCGGACTCCTTGTTAATCTGACCCTCTAAGCCATAGTGGACAACGCAACACATTATGACAACCCCCCCTCCCCACCAAAAAGCAAAAAAGAGAACACATGGCATGTAACTAAACTTGCACGCCTACATATGAGCCAAGGCACTCTCTCTTTTCCTTTATATTCAGCCTATTTTCAGCCCCAGCCCCCGTAAACCACGACAAGAATGCCTTAGATGCCGGGAGCGTTCGGTGTGGAGTATAAAAAGAACAGAGAAAGTTGGGCAGAAAGAGAAAAATGAGAGGTGGAGGAGAGAGACGGCTAGCAGCTGTGTGGAGTGACAGGACGCGGTGCAGATGACTAATGGTGCTGGGTGAACTCGTGATATTGACGAGTGATCAGTCATGTACTGATGCCATCTCTTCCCCAAACCATGTGTTCACTTGCACTGGGTGTTGCAATGGTGCCGCTGTTTATTTACTGTGTTGATTTTCCAATGTCATGTATAAAAATAAATATTTGCTATGTTACATGGCGAGAGAAAACACAAGTCATTTAAGAGAAAACAAATCACTGTGGATCCTATACAATCAACCTAGCTTTCAAACTAAGTTCATTCATATTAATGTATATTGATAATAATGTATTTTTCTAATTCACTAGGTCAGAAGAAGACTTCCAAGCAGAAGAGATATCATTAGTAAGTATATTTTAATTTGTTCACCTCATTATAAAAAAGCAGCAGTGATTCAGCAACCTTTTTTCTTAAGACAAGCAAATGAAAAATAGATAATGGCTTTAATATCTAAAGAGTGAAATGTCCATAGCGATGACAAAATAAAGAAAATAATTCTAATTTGTAATGGTCCTCCCCTTGATTATTACATGTTTCCCGCGGGATGAGCTGGCAAAGTAAATTTTACCGGTTTGTTAAGGGAACAGGATGTCAAGCCCTCACAAGGAAATGTAATGATGCGGAGGACATGGGTCAAGTTTACCATTTGCAGGAAAAAATAATCTTGAATCTGTTTTACTACGTCCTGTGACAGAGGGGGTCAGAGCTCCACCCATCTGGGTCTAAACTAGAGACATTGGGTGTCAGTAGGTGACCGAGTGAGAGGGGCTCCATGCTGCCTGAGTGCGGGGACTTGATCACGGATGGACATGTGTGCATGGGTGTGTGGGTGGAGGGGTTGACACACACGCGCTGCACCTCTCTCAGCTGACTCTGAGAATATGTTTGCGTGGGACAAGTCCACCAAGACCCATCCATCAACCCGGTCCAAATACGCCCTGCGCCACTGTTGACACGGGGTTAACAACTTGACACTGACAGAGGTGGGCGAGGCCCGCGGCAGAATGGAGACCCAGACAGAAAGAGAGATGGATTGGACTGTGATCGACATTCAATTTGAATTTTTGAAAATATTTCCGTTTAGTAGGAAATTGAGTACATTCTGAAGTGTACACGGAGCTGGACAAGTGCGTTTGATTTTCCAGTGTGTTGTACACAGAAACACTGATCAAAACGGTTTGCACACAACCTGCATCCATATCCGAGACTGTTCAGTGCAGCAGAAGTAAAAACAAGCAGCTGTGTGACTTCTCTTGACCTTGTCCTTACTTTAGAGAATTGCGTTGGGCCTAAAGAGACAAGCTCATCAACTTGGCTGCCAGAGATGAGTTATGTTGGAATTGTTCAAGAAGACATTAAAGTTCCTTCCTCTCAGTAATCACTGTGCATTATTACACATTAAACATGCACTAATGTACAAGTCATAAAGTCTGCGGTAAAACAACAACCAGAAAGTGATTCAAAACTTTTAGGGAGCATTGATTTAAAAACTACTTTGCGGGCTATGTGGAAAAAAACACTAGCTTGAATAAAGTTGTAAATCAGGGGCAGACGAATCGGTTGGGATGCCGGGAAAGTTCCCGTCCAATCGAGGCCGAGAATGCAAAGTACATCTCTGAGTGGCTGTGGCAGGGATGCAGGTGGAGGAAAGCGCAAGGGAAATGTAGCGTAATCTCAGCCTCAGCCACGTTATCGGCTGGGCTTTTTAACACAGGGGCCAATTTAATTGCACTTAAAGCAGAATGGCAGAACATCAATCTTGATGAGTGGATCTGCATCACAGTTCTCCCAGGCCAATCTATCACTATCTATGCCTCTGGGTAGCCTCCCCCAACACTAACGCACTCATACATGCCCATACTCCCTCGCTGTCCCATCTGCACGTTCCCATCATGCTCTTTTTCTATTCACTATATTTTTACAAAACCATACATTTCTATATCTATTATTTGAATCTTACAGCAAGTGAGAGTAATCCATGATACATAAAACAGTATTTCCACCTTAAAGTGAGGTTATTCTTCTATGGAGGACAAGTCTGGAGATTTTCTACGAATCTGTTCTTGTCATCAAACCCTGTATTTTGCACTTCAGTTAATACTGAGGATATACCATTTTTTAAAACTTATTGGAAATAAACTTTTTATCTGAAAGTCAGGCTGGATTATTTACTAAAACAGCAGGATACTGTCATGTCATGCAATGTTTAAAACCCGAAATTATGATGTATTTGCCTGGGATTACTTTGAGGGGTGTGTACTGAATGAGGGGCCATGTGCATTGTAAAAAAATGAACAATAAGGGAGTATTCAGATAAATAAGCTATATAAGGTTTCTTTCAATACTTGTTAGTAGGAGTCATTGCTGATTTTGACATCTCCAATTGATTTGTTGCCAATAAGAGCTGGAAAAAAGAAGCTGAATAGAATCAGACTTATTCTTTAATACACTCCATGTCCTGTAGGAAACAGAGCAGTGTTCACATGTATCCTTGAAATGTCAGAGCTGCATGTGAAAATCTTTATTGTGTCGTCTAATTCTAACCATTCATTCAATTTAAGATTTGTAGAAAGTTGTGGTAAATATCAGGGCAATGGTGCAATATTCAAATCGCAGGAAGCACAATATTTGTTAAATATAATAATATATATTTTGGAGATGCAGCCTATAAAAATCATATTCTACAGACTTATGATAATATTGATATAGTACTGATATAGAATTTCTCCAGAAATCTAGAAATGATGATTGACTGCAATCAGTCAAAAATGTAATGTATTTTTCAATAATAATTAGAACATTTATGCAAAATGACCAGTCCCTGTTTTAAGTGAACCCAATATCAGTCAAATTAATCACAATTAGTTGCAGCCCTAGTGGATATATGCTACAAAACATCAACTAAAAGCCAGCACAGTTTCACATTAACTGGTGGAGTAAATGCAGGGGAAATAGATATACACATTAGGGCTAAAGCCAATAGTTCCGTGGTTAGGGAACAGTAACTACCTCCTGTGCCATCAGCATCTTGAACTCTTAGTGGTCGTGCAACACTTAAATGCAGAGAGTATGGCTTCATCAAGGCCGTAAAGCATAAAGAGGACGTATCTAGCGCTGAACGCTAGGGACAGAGCCGATAGAGGAGTAATGATCCCTTAATGTGGTGGCCTGTCTCTCTCAACCTCACGCACTCTTTCTGCCCCTCGTCCTCCTCCTCCTCCCCTACTGCTACATTAGCAGGGATAATAAATGAGACTCCGGCATCACAAGCATAAACTTTTTATGACCCACCTAACCAGCCTTATCAAATGTGGATGTGATTACTTCGCCAGGTGACAGATGGAGAGATGGATGGACAGAAGTGGAGGGAGAGATGGAATGCAGATGCATTTCTAGTGGAAATAAATAATTATTTAATATTGTGTACACGAAGGAGTGATGAGTGCGGAAAAGTAGGAATAGGAAGTGTTAAAATAAAGGATGAGGAATAAAAAATGAGAGTAGAATGAGGGAGGTGAGGAGTGGGAGGGTGGGTGTGTCCTGAGTGGTGCTCTGGGTAGCTGCTCTGAATGGATGGTAAGATGGAGTGGACAGGTTGTATGGGCCCAGTGAAAGGAGCCTTTCTCCTCTACATGATAACTTTGATCTCTCCTGTTTCCACACACCAGTCAGCAATATTGTTAAGCAGCAGTTGGTTAATACTTTAACCGAGTCCTGGGATGAAGACGAAAGGAGGAGGGTACTCCCAGCCCCCCACTCCNCCAAACCTCCATTCCTTTTTCCGTTACGACTCAGACTCCAATTTCAATTTACTGTATGTTAAACAACACATTAAGTTTAAGGAATCAAACAATTGTTATTTTCTGCAATTGCCCATGTCTGTAATGTTATCAAGAGATGATATGATATTACATTGGAAAACAAATGAATGAAAATAACAATAGCAAATGTTGAAATATAAAGTTATGGAATTCAAACTAATAGATAAAAGAAAGAAGTAGCAGAAACATATAAATGTCAACAAGAATATAGAAATATAGTTATGGAATGTATAATATGAATATAGTTTATTCTATTACAGACTGTAACTCATAATCAGATGTAAAGGAAAGACACTTGGCTGCCTTTAGTTGTACCATTTTAGATACTTGTGATACTGAAGAAAAAACTATTTAACTCTATAGCACAATTTGTTTATGCATCACCACAACATGAATGCTAAACTTCAATATAACTATAAATGTAATGCCCTTGCTGTCATTTTGCCTGCAATGGACTGGCGACACTGTGGAACATTGCACTAAAAATGTGAAACTAGAAATAATGATCACATCATTCCCCATGAAGTTATTCCATACTCTGCTGAGATTCAGGACTCTTCAAGTCGAGGAATTTCCTCCCAGTAACTAGTGTGCCATGTTATCTGAATGACTGATAGCGTGGATGCATGCTAAACATGTTTGACATGTAGTTTTTGTTCTCCCTCATTAACGAACGGCCCGAGTATGAAGAGATCAGATTAAAGGTAATTAAAATGACAAAAACACACCATCACTCCTAATGTAGCAGTAATGACGGCCTAAGTGTAGCTGAATGCCAGCCCCCTCCACCTGTTTTTCCTCTCTGTTCCTCCCTCCGCTTATCCCTCTCTTCAGCTCAGCTGTGGCTGCAGAATCATTAACCTGGCTCTGTGAGTAGGATGTGCTGACAGAACACTCTGCTATTGTGCTTCCTGTCATCTTCAGGAAATCAGGGCTTCCCCCTGCTGTCGAGGTAAAGCACCACCGGGTGATGAGCGATGCCAATCTCTCTCTTCGTTCCTCCTTTTATTTTGTTCTTCTGTTTCTATGTTTGTCTCATTCTCTAAACCTGTCTTAATGTCTTTCTTCAAAAACTGCTTGCACGTAAAAAAACAATCCTTTAGTGAAATATCCATGACCAATCTGAGATTCAGCTGAGCAAATAGACCACATTCAAATAAATTCAAATAATAATACAATAATTATTAAATCTATACTTTGACTTTTAACTCATTTAAATAAATGAATAATAAGGATAGTATATACACATATGCAAAGTATCAAAAAATGAGAAGGAACATTACAACTAGCAATGAAAAGCTTGTTTTTATAGTTGAACTATTGCATTGGCTTGCATGGTATTATCAGGTGTTCCTATAATTTAGCCCACCCGTGTGTGTGTGTGTGTGTGTGTGTGTGTGTGTGTGTGTGTGTGTGTGTGTGTGTGTGTGTGTGTGTGTGTGTGTGTGTGTGTGTGTGTGTGTGTGTGTTAGTGATGGAGTGGGTATGCTCTGTCATGAGCAGCACCGAGTTGACGCTTCCTTTACATGGCAGCTGCAAGGCTCCAGTGATGTATCAGAGTCAGCAGAAGCATTGATCAGAACTGGGGTTAATCATTGCTCCGGGAACCGAGAGGAGATAGAGGCTGCCTGGGGAGAAGTAAGCCAGGCGAGTGGGCGGCTGCACCACAGGAGGCCTGCCGCTCTACAGTTAAGGAATGCTGGCAGGAGGACATAACCACTTCTATGTTTATTTCACTGTCCAACTATCAGCTGTTCATAATAACAAGAGGTTCAGCACAAGTTTATGTATGCTTGGGCGTGTGTGTGAGTATGCATGGAGAGAGGGAGGGAGGGGGCTGATGGGACCAGCAATGTAATCCCCTTAAATGGACGGACTTCCGAAATGTGGGCAATGTGATGCCGGATCTGTGCTTTGTCTACTCAGCAGTACCCATTCACTCCCCTGAGCTGGGGAGTTAATAATTCAAAAGAGAGATGGGGAAAGAGGCCATAGGCCTGAGTGACAACATGGAGAGTATAGCAGGAGATAGAGACCAGTGCAAGTATGGAAAAAGAGACCATAAAGGAATGGAGACAAACAATGTAGAAACAAATTAATCAAAGTAATATTGCAAAGGGCAACTTTTTCACTTTGGAGAAAACTGACCCACAAACTCTTCCACCAACACCTTTCCCTCCATTTGACCTCCCCCTCCTCTCCCTACCCTTCCCTGTGAACTGCCGTCACACTATCACTGTTGCCAACATCAAAGTCCAGGATGCTATCTACAAGAAGCACACATGAGGATAAGAAGGAAACACACGTGGAATAAGTAGTGGCATAGATAAACAAACAAGCCTGCACACAAACACACTTTTGCACATGCACAGATACTTGAAGGAATGTCAGAAATGCCAGTAGAAAGGATGAGGGGCAATGGGAATACAAGGAGGTCCATCTCCTCAGAGGGGAGGAAAAACCGGGCAATAAAACCGTCATGTCAAGCCAAGAATTTGCTGATGGCACACATACATATACGCAAGTTCAGAGAGACAAAAGAGAATCTGTCAAGCAGATAAAGCCATCACTTCTCCTTTTCATCTGGTTTAGTCCAGAGGCGTCCCCCTTTCACCTCTCCTCTGCCCTGCCAACACTTGTCAGGCAAGAGAGTCATTAATGTTTAGCTGGGCAGTGATGGCAGCGCTGACAGCACTCATCTGTCTAAGGAGACAAGATGAGAGAGAGGGACAGCCCATCAAAGGATGCCACTTAAAGAGTGAGAAGGAGATTTGCTTGAGGGAAAAAATGTAAAACTTTAGGCTGGATGAGCAGGGAAGAAACCAATCCTTCTTTGCAAAGTTAAAGGTTACGTCACCAAGGTGGGCTATAAAATGATGCTATTGTCATTTCCATCCTCCCCTTCCCTTTCTGTCTCTCCATCCATCCACCTACACAGCCCCCATCTCCCCTCCCCTCCATGTGCTTGTCAGCAGTTTGATTCAATACCTGCAGGTTAGTTACTCATTGAGCTGAGGAGGGACCGGAGCCGATGGAGGTGTATGGGCGCCTGTCTATGGGCAGCCACTGGTGGTTGGGGGCTGCTGTTTGATTGACAGATCTGCCAGCGTCGTCCATTCCTTCCTGTAAAGACACAAGACACAAAGCACAGGAAGTGGAGGGAGGTAAATAGCTTTGAATATGAATGGTACACTGCAGGGGCGGTTAATAATTGGGAAGTGTTGGACTATTAATCTGAGAGACAAGGCGATGTTGGGTTTCGTTGTTGTGCGCTGCTGTAGCTCTGACAGCAAACTGTACGGCCTTCACTTCTGGATAAACAGTTTAAGTGTCTCCTGATGTTTCCCACAAGCTATTCACAGTAATATCACAACCACAATAACGATTTGCAGTACTTTAATAATGTCATTATACTGTTATTCACTTTCAAGCTCTGATGGACCTGTAATGAAACACTAATGCCATTAATCTGAATTTCAAAGAACAAGCTTCCTCAAGTTTCTAATCTATTCCATTTGACTCTTTATGCTGCATGTGTTCTGTGCATTTTATATTCACTACTTACTCATTGATAGCATGATAACTTCTGTTTGTCTTCCAAAATAGATCTGTTAGGATGTTTATAAGTATTTGTGCTAAGTGAACGTGTCCAAATATATATATATTGTGAGTGCAATGCAATAAATTAGTGTTTCCCTCCATCTTTCCAGATATGTCAGAAGTTAATGGAGAAGGTGCTTTGACTGCCGTGACAAGTTAAGTAGAGGGAGCGGGACCATTGTCTTCCAAATCAGCTGTCAGTGTGTTTCTGCTGTCAGCAGTTTAACTCATACCTGCCTGGTTAATCATCGACCTGCACTGAGCTGCGAGCTGCTGGAGGTGTACGGCCCACCGCCAGGGACCCCCATCATCGCCACAACAGGACAACATCTGATTGACAGATTAGCAAGCAATGGCGCTTTTTCAAAGAAAGACCGGGGGGAAACAGGATGGAGATTGGTGATTGGAATTGAAGGAAACTCTAAGATGAAAAGTGAGGTATAGGAGGTGTGTGGGAGTGGTGTACTGAGGAATATAAAGATATAAGATGGTTTACTTTGATAAATACATTGGTAAAATGAGTCATTTACAGGACCGTACAGTTTTACTGTATCAGTGTGTTTGATGGGCAGATAAAACCTCTCTGACCAGTCAAAGCAGATCATGTATGACTTTCTCAACTGTTAAAATAATTGTGTAGTTATAAAACAAAAAATCTAACAATTTCCTCATGGCAGGCAGTTTTCCCTCAAGGCATGCCGTACCAGGAAGGCTAAGGATGGAGAGCGGAGACAAATAATTAGGCTTCCTTTGAAAGGGAAATTGCCTCCCCTATTGGACATTAATGCTGCTACAACCACAGTTTGTTCCCCCCCCCCTGATAAGGTTATCCCCACTCTAGTCATCTCCCCCTCCTCTGATTCCCTCATGCACGCCCGCTGAGGTTTGATTTCAAATGGAAAAATTAATGGGAGAATAATAGCCTTGGGCCTTGCTCTCTTCCACACACACATCTTAGTTGCTTTACAGGGGTATAGTGAGGGGGAGTGCAAATCAGATCCTCTTGCCTCACTTGACAAATGCTGTTCCATTGTGACACGCACGCATGCACACACACACACACACACACACACACACACACACACACACACACACACACACACACACACACAGTGAATGAGCACACACATATACACCAGGGAAATGCCCCCACCCATAGTTTACACCTTAGAGGGCTTAACTTTCAAATATTAGTACAGTGGCTGTGCGGATTTCAAATAAATAAATAAATGAGGAAGCAATGATTAGCAATTCTCCTGATAGTTATACCGATGCGTTTTATTTTCACTTCCATGACAATATTTCTGCAGAAACATTGATTCTGAGAACTTTCCAAGCTTTAACTCCTACAACTGTCATGAGGAATTTCCCCCTCATTGTTTTGCAGTGATTCAGGGAGTCACATAGAAGCTTCTAAAGGAATTCAAAGTCCCTGGCTTGGGAAAACACAAGAAAGAAAAATAGTAATTCTCTTTCAATATAAATTATTTGATTTAATGAACAAAGTAGACATTGTGCAGGAGTAAAGACAAACTGTGTTATCCTTATTATTCTGATTGCTTCTGGCATAATGTTGGCAAATTTTAGGGGGCACAAAATTAGATGCACAAAAGCACACACACCCACACACACACAAGATGTGCAAGTTTCACTTCGCTGATACAGTGCCAAGCAGGTTGCAGGCATTATTAAATCAAAGTTAAGTCTTGTTGCTCTTAGGCTAGCAACACGTGTGTGTGTGTGTGTGTGTGTGTGTGTGTGTGTGTGTGTGTGTGTGTGTGTGTGTGTGTGTGTGTGTGTGTGTGTGTGTGTGTGTGTGTGTGTGTGTGTGTGTGGCGCTAGGGTAGGGGGTCGGTTGTTAAGAGTTTAAAAGCGGAAGAGGAGTTGGTGTAGAACCAGTATTGATGTCGGGGAAGCCCACTGGCACTTTCTGTTCAAACATTTGAGAGGACCGACCCGCCCGGGTGGCAGGATTCCCGCTCTTCCTGTTTCTCCTGACTTTGAGGAATTTTACGGTGAACAAACTCCCAGTGCTCCTCTCACACTCCCCACACCTCATCACAGATACCTGCCTCAGCAAAACTAGAAAGAGATAGACCAAATGAGAGAGAACTTTCCAGGCATTTTGAGGAGTTCCTAACTAATCCCTTTCTGTGTATCATATAGGCCTATAGATAAATTTCCTCTATAAACCAGGTGATGGATACAAGTCAATCCTGATGATTTCTACCAGACTCACTTTAATATTTGCCCCTCTATTCTCTCTGAGTAAAAGGCAAACTGCATGGCTTATAGGTGTGATAGGGCCTTAGAAAAAACATACATTTGAACAAGGTCCAAAACCTTTGGAGACTGCTGCCAAAATCAAGCAAAAGACAGAGAAAATATTCTCTTATGACTCATCTCTATTCTAAATAAAAATGTTAACAATATTGATGGAATATTTACTTTTTTTCTATGACTGTTCAAAAAGTTATAGTGATAATTAGTTTAGAGAGCGGCCAAGGGGGTATAAACCTACAAGCTCAGGGATGCTGAATTTCAAGAGGTAGAAAGAGAGGTCTAATACATTGAAAGAAAGGCTGTCTAGGGTGGAGTGATGGTGCGACACACTTCTAAAACAAGCCACCGTCCCCGTGCCTCTCACAGCGTGCCTGTGGGCACATGTAGCATTAATTGCTGCCTCCACAGAGCCTGCAGACTGCACACACTATCTATTGCACGCATCAAAGAAGCCACACGCTGAACTTTATGAAATTTTTATTTAATGTGTTCACTTCTCTTCCTCCTCTTTTTCTTCCTTTTCCTATTCCCCACCTTGGCCCCCCTTTCCCTTTTTAGCTCCGCCACCAAACAGACAAGAAAGACTTCTCTCTGCCATGTTTTTCAGCTCGACTTCCTTCCTGCCCAGAAGCGCTCGAGTATCTCGTTAGTTCTCTCACAGCTAACATCTCTCCTCTATCTGCCAGGAGCAAAAAACCTGATCGGGGTGGGGGGGGGGAAATAAAAGAGAAGAAAAGAGAAGAAAGGGGGGACTACATCAAGAAGTTTTGGTGGGTGAGATCTCCACAGAGCTAGGTGAGAAACTGTAATATCATTTAGATACAGTAATTACACATACAAGAAACACAGGAGATGAGAGGGGTTTCTCTCCCTGTGGACAATATACACCGAAGGGCCTTAGTTTCATCATAACCTTAGCATAGATACAAGTACATGCTAAAACACATTGCAATATCATTGTTGTAGTGATGCATCCCTGCACAGATCTCTAATACACGAACAAAGGTTGGCTTATTTCACATAGTCCACAATGAGTTATTTTCACTATCACAAACCTTTTGCCCTGGGCCTGATTATGACAACAGAGCAAATCCAGACTTTAGATTGATGCACCCTGCACATTACCTCCCTTTTAACTGCTCTCTCTCTCTCTCTCACACACACACTGTGGTCATCAATCAAAGCAGCAAGTGTTGTTTCTCCCCCCACACGTCTCATACACACAGGTATAAATCACTGCGCCTGATTTCTGGGGCCAGGGTTTAAATAATTAAAGAGCTTTAATTTATCAGGATTTAGCACCCCTTAACAGCAGAGCTGACAAAAGAGAATGAGAGATATATTGAGAAAGATAAAAGGTCATTATACATGAGAAACAGACAAAATTATTACAGATTTTACTGGAGAGGAAAACAGACATCTAGGGCTAAGTGGCACCAAAGACTACGTGAAAAGGCATTAAGGTTCTGTCTCGAGCTACTTGATCTGGGTGTATTATCATTTATTTACCTGTTGGTAAAAGACAAATGCAATGCAACCATGTGTGAATATTTGCACTATTGTATATGGTTGATTTGTGACAGTTACAAGTCATTGAAAAAAAAAAAAGAAGGTAGACACAATCCAATTTTTCAGAATTGAAATTAAAAACATCCAGCAAACATCAAGCAAAGTCAAACAAAATGTTCTTGTAAGTGTACATGCTCCCAGTTTTTTGAGAAATATAAATAATAAACATGTTGATTTTGTATTTAAGAACTGTAGCGTCAGTGTTGTTAAGAAATATGAAAACCAGCAAAACAAACTGAAGTGTTTTGGGGATGAAGCTACCAAGACACTGGGCATTAAAACACAAACTACTGTAATAACATTTAAAATTCTGAAGTGATGTCACGTCATGGACTGTCTAAAAGCTAAGTTATGGTTATAACAAATATCCCCACTAAAACCTCTAAAGATCAGTGACATTTTTGTATGCTGCATATAAAACCTAAGCTGGAGAACAACACATTGAGTACAGCACATTTATAGAAGGAAATCTGTGTTGAATTATGTCTTGAAAGAAGCCACAAGGCTGGTGGGAGCCAGTGGATGTCATGGATGGTGGAACTCTACTGCCCCCTTATGGCCAATAACATGCAACAGAAAATCTAATTCGAATTAAAAATCACAAAACTGACCAATAATGACACACTAATGGTCTCCTATTTGCATCTTTTGGTTCACTGGATGAACTATTAGCCCTAAGAGATTAGGAAGTCAGAAACAAGATCTACCAGCAGGCACAAAGACATAAGGGAGAAACATTACAATAACGCAAACAGCCATCATTTGGCTTTGTTTGACCCTCTTATTATTTATTCTTTCCAGTAGATCTCTGAAAACAGAATGAACATACACTCTCACACAAACTATGCTAGAAACAGCATAAAAAAAGAAAGAGCTTCCATCTGCTATTAATTCAACAAAAAACCCTTCTCCACTTTCGAGAGTAAACATGCAGAGTCACTCTTTAGTAGACTATTATATAATATTGATAACATTACTTGACCACCTCACTGAGTGAAGTCTTTCGTTTGCTGGCAATAGTTAGCCACCTAGTGGTCGAACCCTCTTATAACATCAAGTATTGACGACAGGGACATTTAATTACAACTTTGGAAGTTTTTGGCTATATGACACTGTGCCATCAATGAACAAACAGCTTGAACAAACAAAATTCTGTAGATATTTAACAAACTATCAAGTCTACCGACTCAACTGGGGGGAAGATAAGAGTTTATCACACCAGAAACACAGTATCACTCCTAAGTACAATATGCTTTTTAACCATATTGTATGATTTATTTTCTGATTAATAAACCTATAAATCAATAGCAACAATACCAATTGTCCTGTGACACTGATCACCAAAAGTAATACACTACCACCCCCCCTCTTGAAGGATGAACAAAGTTTCAGTGTGTTAATCTGTTTTTTCAAGACTTCCCATCACCATCTTCCCATCACTGGATTCCTGCTCAGGATTGTTATTCACACTTCAATTGTCCATCAGGGAGCGCTGTAGAGCTTCCTGGATCATTGTGTGCTCATCTGTGGAGTAGTCCTACAAAGACATGGGCGTAAGGAGAGAAGAAAACAGAACCAATTAGGAAACTCATCGTTAACATCACAAAGATAAACTCTAGGCAATGTTTAAGGCCTTAACTTACAACAAAGGTGTCATAGGAGAATGTGTGTCTGATCTTCAAGTGCTGGAAAAAGTCAGCACTCCTGTAGCTAGGGTCCCCCCAAGGCATTGAGGCACAGATGGGACACACCTGAACAGACACAGTCAAATTAATAATGCATCTATAAACAAATTAACCCTAACTTATTCCAACATTGTAGTGTAGATTTCCTACCACTTGTCGTGTATCACGACCATGCTGGGAAGTGCAATGTTCGACCAGACCGTCCTGATCGAGGTTCTGGCAGTTGCAGTATGGGCAGGTGAAGGTGAAGCGATTTGGTACTGGACTGTAGGAAATATACAGAAACAATCAAATGTGTTACACCACTGATTCTGTATTTGAACATGGAGAGCAGATGTAGCTCTCCTTGCTAGTATGAATCAAGCTAAAACCATGTGTACTTGTATTTGCTGCCGAACTGGTGACTCTCGGAAACTGAGCCTTTAGAGCAAAGCATGGCTTTGACAAATAGTAAATCACAAAAATGTAACATTGTCATAATAAACATAGTAGTATTGACCTAGCTAGTGGGGCCCACAAATAGAAACTCACATGCACTTATCGGCACTAAAATGCTGACATGGCGCTGCAGGTAGAGAAGCTTGGATTAAAACACAGATAGACGAGAGCTGAGTCTTTACTCAGGTAGGCAGCACTCCACCATATATGTACATGTCAAATCGTTTCTCTGCTGCTAATTTAAAATTGAAAACCTGTATGTCAAGGTAGATATAACAGCCAAACAATTAACACTTATGCATTATAAAACCTTAAAATAATTTATCCTTGAACATGAACATGTGCAAACTAAAGTGAGAATATTGACATCAATAAAGTCAAAACTAAACTGCATTCAAATTGTAATGCTAGGGAAATAAGACAGCTGGACAGGCAAATCTACTGAAAACTCTGAAAGGTCATAATGGGGTCCAAAAATTGTTATTGTGTATAAATCATTATTGATGCCTTTCTCACAGCATAGCTACTTTCTTATGGGTTCACCCTTCAAGCAGAACAATCTGTTTACAATAGGATGTGGTATATGTAAATACAACTCTCCCTTAGTCATGCAGACGATTTAGTTTGAGAATGCACAAGTGTTGAAAGTTGTTCAAAGAACCAGTTTTAGGCACGTGTTGTAATGGCTCCATCAGACTGGATTGTTAATTTTCCTCCACCTCTACAGTGATAGGGGTGAGGAGAAATGCTGTTCACAACTTCTAGATCAAACTAAAACAGCAGGATCCAGGTTATAAAACACCAGTCTTTTCCTATAAGGTATTTAATCTTACAACACAACACTTTGTCTCTGATAAATGTGTTAAAGAAATACAACACCCAAGTCATCCTGGGCAGATCCCTCTCCTTTGCGCCCCACATCAAAAACATCAGCAGGACTGCATTCTTTCACAAACAAAACCTATCCAGACTCCGCCCATCCCTGTCTCAATCCAGCACTGAAGTTCTGGGTCATGCATTTATAACATCCCTTATAGACGACTGCAATGCTTATTATATATGTTTATTATGGAGGCCATAGGGAGTTAGTGAGTAACTTCAGCCAGGGCCAGTGTTCTACTATTGGCCCTCTATCTTACCTAATGATGACAGGCTGGTTCTGGGCAGTGGTCCTCACTCCCTCCTCAATATATTCCTGGTATTTTGAGCAGGAAGCTGTATGGCCTCTCATCTGAGAAAGACCAACCTGGATAGTATGAAAAAACACATCAGCAAGTGCACAATCAAAATGATACACTTCTCAATGTTTTGACACTGCAATTCTCTCACTGTGTCAATGTATAAATACTGACACTCAGACTTAGACTCAGTATCGATAAAGTTTGGACATTTGTAGTTATGATATCCTTGCATGTTTTCCTAATCAAATTCACAACAAACCAGCAAAGGTCATTCAGATGCCATGAGTGTTCGAATTTTTGAATGTGTTAACTTTTGCATGAAATACCTGTGCTCCACATCCTTTACATGCAGCCACTGATGATTGGATGACGGCCTCTAGGTCAGCAGCTTTAGTCCAGTGGCCGAGCCCGGCCCGACACACAGCACAAACGGGTTTCATTGGACGCAAACACTCCTGCAAACAACTCTGACAGAACCTGCCAAGAAAGGGGTGAATAGTGTAAAGATGAACCAAGTAAGGGAAACAAGACATCCAGGCAACTCTGATCCATTTTAGATCTGGTATCTATTTACAAGTGTCTACTATTTATAGGCTCCCATTTCAATACAGAAACAGATGCTTTCGATTGTTAGAAGATCCATGTACAGCTATCAACTAGAGCTTCCTGTAAGTCCTATGGAAAGTCCCCACCTCAAGAGGGCGCAGGGACTTGTAGTTCTTTAATGTGATTTGGTGCGTCCAAGCAATGGGGATCGAAACTACAACTCCCAGGTGATGTCGCCTCTTTGATGTAAACAAAACTGAAACTGGTTTAGCCAACTGGCATTGGTTTTAGCAAATATACAAGTAAGCTGAATACAATTATAGGATCATAACAAAAACAGTAGCACGCATGTCCAATGTTTGCAACTCTGGTGGCAGGACATGTTTAAAACTATCCTTTCCGCACAGTATGTTTACATCGAACCTTTGCATCGCTAGTGTTCGAGCAGGGTTTAGGGGAGGACGATCGAGATATAAAGGCAAAATACTCACGTATGACCGCATTGTGTCGTTACGGGACTGTCGAATATTTCGAGACAAACTGGGCAGAGGAATTCTGACACGTCGCTGCTCCCATCAGAGACGTTCTTCTTGTGCTGTGCTGCACTAAACCCTCCGAGCATCGCCATTTCTTTTCTTCACTGTCTGTCGGTCCCCCACCGACCGTTCACGTAACGACGTCATCAGATTCTAGGTCTTTTTTAAGGAAGAGGGCGGAGTTATCACTAAAAGTACAACATATGACAACATTTTAAAAATATTATTGTGTATTAGTTACAAAGCCAACATCCTAAAAAGGTAGATAAATAAACGACTACTGATTTAAAAAATCAATTGATCTGCTATTTTTTTCAAATGTAAAAAAGTATAGTCCTACATTTAAATCAGAATGATAAGTCCTTTATTTATCCAGTTGATTAATGCACATGTTAAATAGATTTAGACGGCATTCAAGCAGGCTATTGTACGCAGAATTTTGTGGTACCCTACTTATACTACTATATACTATTTTATGTTGTATGTCATCCTTATTGTTGTTCTGTTGTTTTTATGTTACATGTGTAACTAATGTCCTGCAGGTCATCCTTGAAAAAGAGATCTTTTGATCTCAATGGGCTTTCACCAGGTTAAGATAAAGGGCTAGCAAACAAAGACGTACTTAAGTATTTATTGTTTACTTTTGGTAGGCTACTCCATTAGCTACACCCGGTGATTCGAAATATTGTAATTTGTAGTACACTACATTAATTCAACAAAATAAACAATTATTTCATAATAAGATATCAACAAAGTATAGATAAACATCATTATATATATAGAACTCTTCAATGCCCATTAAATTCGTAACATTAATATTTTACATTTTAATTGGCCATTCTGCCACAGTGATAACTTTGATGCCAACTTAGATAGTTAGAAGTTTTTGTAAACTATGTCTTTACGTATAAGTATTATTTCACCATTGAACATAGCTAAAGAAAAGAATGTCCATATCAAAAAGGTAGATAACGAGAATTGCTCAAAACAGCTTCTTACAGTCGTTAAGATTGATGAGTGTAAAGGCAAGGCCAAGCAAGTTTATTTATACATAGCACCTTTCAACACAAGGCAATTTCCAAGTGCTTTAACAAAAATGAAAGACATTAAGAAGAAATGGCATTTAAAAAACAGTCATAAAAAGCAAGATAATCAAATAATATTAAAAGAAAAATACATGGATCAAAAGTTTAAAGTGAAGTTAAGAATATGAATAATTCAATAAAAGCACCGCAAAAGAAAAGTCTCTAGCCTGGATTTAAAAAAGTAGAAGAGTTGCAGCGGACCTCATGTTTCTGGACAAACTACCAGACATGCAGTCGCTGCAACTCTTACTAACTTAATCAGGGCTAGAGACTTTTCTTTTTGCAGGCTGCTTTTAATTGAATTATTCATATCTTAACTTCACTTTAACTTGATCCAATGTATTTTTTCTTTTAATATTTATTTGATTATCTTGCTTTTTAATGACTGTTTTAAATGCCATTTTCTTAATGCTTTCATTTTTGTAAAAAGCACTTGAATTGCCTTCGTGTTGAAAGTGCTAGTAAATAAATAAACTTGCCTTGCCTTGCCTCACTCATCA
>NW_011369945.1:19803962-19817307 GCF_000735185.1 Notothenia coriiceps
GTGTGCCTTGGCAAAGGTAGCATTTAGCACAAGGCTATTGAACTCAATCATTACAGGGATTTATGTTGTTGTGTCTTCCAGCCTGTACAGCATAGTGATGCCAACTTTTCTTATTTGAAGACCTTGAAAGCCCTCTCTTAGTACCTTGATTCGGTGAGTTTCCTTAAGCATGCTACTGCCATTTGCTGTGGACATTTACACAAAACTATTGACATAAGGGCTGGGGTCATCAAGGCTGAACAAAACTGTGCTGACATGTAAACTGAGTGTCATACATGTATAAAGTCTAAATAGTGATGAGGTTTTGATTGTTAATGTAAAGGGATACTTTATGATGTATGTGGCAGAGGATAGTCATCCAAGGGCTAATTTTAAATCGCATTTCTTTCAAAAAATGTAGGTTATCTTGACAGATCGTGTTCTGTCAGAAGTAACCTTTAAACGCCTTAAAGCTCATTCAGCTGTCTTATCGAGTATTTGAAGTGTTATTGACATTTTGTTTTACCAGCTTGTAGGTTAAACATTAACATGGTTTTGCAAGGCTACATGAAGTTAATATAAAGCTTGATTTATGACAGCTACGGTAGGAATTCAGAGTTATTACAAAACACACAAGTATGGATTCACTACCATGCTTATACTGAACAATGCATTTTAACAGGAGCAACTCACAACTTGTAACCCAATATATGAACTATGTGCTTACAAGGGTTATTGCCCGTAATAATAACCATGTTTTGCCTGGAAGACATTTTGTTTTGCTTTCAGATATTACGTGAACACTGGTGTGGTTACAGGGAGTGATGTCTGATCTCTTCTGTTCATTCCTTCCCTTTAAAACTCAGTTGTTTGTCGTTATCATGTTAAACAATTTAAAGAAGGGAACTTTTGATACTGTTTGGATGTAGCTGAAGGGTTCTTTGAGAGATGCTTTTGGGTCAACGTTGGCTAACCTAGGTGTGACAAAAGTCTTCAGTGATCTAAGGGGAGGTGTGCAATCATTTGCTTTTCATGTAAGGAAAGCCTTTCTACATATTTTAAAATATTTATCATAGATATATTTTAGTTGCGCTTGTCCATTTATCGCAAATCATACCAGCAACAAAGCGACTTCAAGAAGTGTTGAGCCATGTTGAAAGAATGATCATATTGCCAAATGAAGAACAAATATATGGAGTGGAAAGTGAATTCCTGTTGCATGCCCAGATGTACAGTTATTGTTACATGAATCTGTGGTTTTGCTCAAGTTTAGCCTTGTGTCTTCAGATGTTGGCCTTTGTAAGATAAGAAGCTAGAAAGAGAATCACCGACAACTTACTTGCACACCATGGGACGAGGAGCGGACCCCAATCAGTGGACTGACACTTTGTGTAGGTCACTACAAAGGGCTTAACAGTCTTCAGCGCTGCTGCTAAGTTTGTGGGCACTGTTTTAACCTTTTAGTGGACAACTTGTCATTGGTGAATCTCTAATGTGGGGCTTACTTTACATGTTTCAGTGGATGTGAATTACTGATTTTGGAAAAAACAAGAGCTTTTTTTAATTTTATGTCATGGAATACATTGAGCCATTTGAACATAATTGGTTTTAACCCACACCGGACACACTCATTGTGGAAGTCAATACTCCCTTTACCTCCCTGTGTGGTTATCTTACTGATGTTAACAGTGGTGGTGTAGCTAGGCAGTCTCTTGAACCTTCCCTATTTCCCAACCCTCTCTTGGCATGCTCTGAACAAGGCCCAGACCCATACCTCTTTCCTCTCACCCTACATGGACCCTCACCCTCTGTCTCCCCTCCACCTTGGCACTGAAGATCATTGCACAATGTCTATATGAAGGGGTATGGACCTTACGATCAATATGTGGGCACGGGGGTGGAAAGGGAAAATAGCCAAAATTGTTAATCGGTGAAAATATATAAATGAGATTTTATAAAATAATTTAAAGAATAAAATTCTGAGAAAAAAGAAAAATGTTGCTTTGAGTTTTTGATGATTAACATTTTATATGTTACTGAACTGTTCAATGCATTGTGCACAAAGTTGGGTTTATTAATCACTAAAGGTAAGTGTTTACTCTAGACTACAGGATTAAAAATGCATGTTTCAAATTAGTTTCAAGGTTATTAAAATATGACTGTTAAAACTTATCCTATCTGATATGTCTATGTAGTCAGTCACACAGATTTGCAACTCTTACTGTAACTTGTGAAGATAATTAACCATTTACTTCCTGTGGCTGGTATTTAATTGATCACCAGCCTGTTTCCCCTCGATGAAAGCGTTTGGTGTGTGTTGAAAATGTGTATCTCCCTTCTCACCCTGGCTCTGGTCTGCATGGGATGGCTTTTTCCTATACGACCAGAAGATGGCGATAAATACATAGAAAGAATCATGAGGCTGCAGCAAGTACACCAATCCTTTAAAAAAATACCAAACATTTTATGGAAAATATGTTTCATGGTAGGATTGAACTCTATTCAATTTATACATTAAAACTATATCATTATTATTTTTGTTTTATAGCAGCTGTTTGAGTTTGCTGCAACATCAATTAACCTTTTGTGTTCATTTATTCCCTAATCAAGACTAACATGGACATCTAGACGAAGGCAACCTCCAATTAGAAAAGGCAAGAAGGAGATGAACGTGCAAAGGCCTTACTATATTTCTGTAAAGCAGAAAACCAGCTAAGGTTAGCCTTTATTTTACATGTATTATGTTCTATAACTTCTATGTGGAGAGGAAAAAATACCTCAAAATGTACTCCAATTGAATAGATAGCAGTCAGAGAGGAAATAGACTGATTGTATAATAAGTTATTAAAGAATCATCTCTGTTATTAAAAAAATGCGATGCAATGTAAGAGCCTTTTTACTCCAGACATATTGACTTGTCACAGTAGGAAAAGTACAGCTGTTACTTAAAATACTAGCTCTGTTATGTTCATGTGTTCCAAGTGAAAGTGACAGAGAGCAAGCATGTAGTGCCTAGAAGCTGAAATCAAAGCAGCTTAATGCAATTCAGCCGTAATTGATTTGATTATACACCTGTGCTTACACAAAAAAAGGCCAATTACATAGAGAAGAACCAGAGCGCGAATGACATGGAACAATATCGGTAAATAAATTCTAGAAGGGGTTATTTTAAACTTCAGCTGAATTTTAAATAACCAACCGGCATTGGTTTCGTTGTGATATTTTACAAAGAGGTGTGTGTGTGACTGTGTGTGTGAGACTGTGTGTGTGCATTTTTTCTTGCAGGTTGGCATGCTGCAAGGATCCCACATTTAGTAGCATTTCTCATTTACACCTAGAGAATCTAAGGTGGAATTACTAGAGAATGCAATTCCTGAAGAAATTGTTAGTGGGAATGCATTTGATGACATCCCATAATACGCTTAGATGCGTTGATGGCTGCATCGTTACCAATAAAGCACGATATCGCTGTAACTCTAATGGACACAGTCTGATCGTCCCCCAATCTTCACCTGTATATCACACCTCCATGCCTCAACAGCTCTACGTCAAATCTGACATCTCACCATATGCATCGTTTGGAGCATTTTCACTGAAGTTATGAGAAAACCGTGTTTCATGGCGAACATTGTGTTTTAACAACAACATTTAAAGAAATGTTCACGGCTGGACTGTTAGCACACATGTGAAGTTTGAGCACTAGCGACATAATCTTTTATGGCGAGGGATGCGTTTCCATGGAAACGGCATATGATGAAGCCCCATAATTGACGTAGAGCTGTTGAGGGCTGGACCGTTGACCATTATCTTAAGTGTGGTGCTGTTTTGACCCTTTTCATAGGCGTTATGACAACATCGTGTTTTATGGCGAGGGATGCGTTTCCATGGAAACGGCATATGGTGAGATGTCAGATTTGACGTAGAGCTGTTGAGGTATGGAGATGTGATATACAGGTGAAGATTGTGGGACGACCGGACCGTGTCCATTGGAGCTACAGCGACATCATGTTTTATGGCGAGGGATGCGTTTCCATGGCAACGGCATATGATGACACCCCATAATTGACAGAGCTGTTGAGGGCAGGACCATTAACCATTATCTGAAGTATGCTGCTCTGAGCATGTCAGTTGGAGTTATGACATCATCGTGTTCCATGACACAGGTGTTTATATTTGAGCTAACGATGTGTCCAGAGATCAAAGGTTTCCATGGTGATGTGCAGTAATCAGTGAGAGGAGAGCATTTTCATTGTTCTAAATGAGAGATAAACCTCTTACATGTGAAAGTTTTGTTGAAGAAACGTAACAGGTATCGGTGAAATTTCAAAGCGTGAAGCATGTCAAGGAACTTGAGCATCTGAAGTGTATTTTTTGTGTACTTTCGGGTTAATAATGTGGCCTTTTTGGCAGATTAACTAAAGGTGTGCGGCTGCTGTGGTGGGGAAAGATGAGGCTGAACTTACAATGGGGTTTAATGGAGACATGTTGAATGTTTTTGTCACTTCATGCCCTCAAGAGGCATTTTGGTTAATTATTTTGCTTAAGTTTTTTTTTTTTAAAGCTACGAGATGTTTTCCTACGTTTCTCATGACAAATTATGTCTCAGGAATGTAGGGTTTGGGAATTATGGCAGGTTTAAAAGAAAATATGAAGGCAAAATTAAATCTGTCCTCCACTCTAGCTGTGACATCACGCACTCTAAAATCTGAAGAAGGCCTCTTTACTGAGGTCTGAACAATGTTTAATATCTCTAAAAGTACGAATCAGATTCAAAAGTTGTGTTACACGAATAATGTCAGAAAGATGTGTAACATTTTAAAGTTGGTATGAAGGAGCAGTTAGCAGTTGAAGTCGCATGAAGATTGTTCAAGTCTGAAGAGTTTCTCCATTGACTTCCATGTTTAAAATGTGATGAATTATGGGATGTATCTCTGGAATTATGAAAGTTCTGAATAAGAAAAGTAATAGCCATCTATTCTTGACCGAGCTGAACTTTTTGATGTTTGAACGGAGTTTCTGCGATGTGGGAGAAGAAGAGGTGCGGAATAATAAAGAATTTTGTGCGTAGCATAACAGATAGTTGGAATGCTGTATCAGCTTTCCCACTAAATGAGAGCTTAGATGACAAAACTATGCCAAAATTACAATCATTTTTTTTAAATGAACTCCTGCTTAGGATAAACTTGACTATTATCTCTGGGGCTTTAATCAAAGAGATCTGGAGCCTGCCGCCTGTTACTATTCTAAATAAGCTTCCACATTTTGTTCTGTGTCTGGACCCGTCCCTGTCTCCAACAAATGAATGTTAGATATGGAATAGGTGTAACTGAGAGTACTCACAAAAGGAACAGGAGAGATGAACATCTGAAGGGACTGTGCAGTGACCAAAATGCTGAGTGAGAGTCCCTGTCCCCTGCACCATCCTCTTCTCTGGGACATGTCACCACTGTGCTGCTGACTGCAGCCTCTCACAGCCTTCAGGGGAGCCCATGACAAACCGAGTTCCGCACATTAGTTTCCATCCAGAGAGAGATAATTACTGATGGCACACTGCCTAGCCTTTGATTACATCTACTTGCAGCCGTAGCATTTAAACCATCTCAGTTAATGGTCTCAATGAAGAGAGCAGAAAAACAGTTCTAGCAGAAGAAATAAGAAAACTCTTCTCTAAACAGTTGAAATCCCACAGAGAATTTGCATGGGTGTTTTCAAAGGACAAAATACAACAAGAATGGTGCTTTTTAAATGTGTTGTATTCTCCAATGTATTAGTCCGGTTAGTTCCCCGAATAACCTCCAATATACAACTATTTTTGCCATTTCCATAGAGGCGTTCAACAATTACTGCTGGAGAAAGTCGAGAAATCTGAACCTTGTGGTTCAAGCAGCAGAGAATAAGTCAGAGGTAAGCACAAATCATTTTTTTTCTACATTTACCGAAAAGATGTCACGCCTAATAACAGCAATAACAGATGCACACTGCATTATATTATTTACACTCTACCCACATATTGTGGCATGTTACCTAACACTGCATCAACACCCTGTTTAATTCATACATTGATGCATTCACACTTGCACAAACATGCAATTGTGGCAAGACACACACATTGTGTGAATGAGGTTACAATAGCTGGAGAACCAATTCATATAAAAGGAAGAAAGAGAGCGTGCATCAGAGAAGAGATTTTGTCTTGTGTAAGGCTTTGTTAACGGTTAATTACGTGTCAGAGGAGGGGCACAATGTGATGGTGTCTCTCCTGACATTTCACTTAAAGGGCTTCTCTCTCTCTCTATCTCTCTCTCTCTCTCCCACTTTATATTCTGATGGAATTTATAGAAATTTCTTTCTCACACGGATGGAAAGTCACAATACATAAATACTCTCACTCTATTCAGTTGCTAAGATGCAAAGGCAAGAGATAAAAGAAAAGCGCAGGTTGCAACAAAAGGAGTGAGTCCAAGCAAATATCGAGTACATTCAGCTACCAAGTGCATACAACATAAACGTAGGCTCCAGTCTTTGAATTGACCCTCGAAAAAACAAGGAGAGCAGAAGTACTGTAGATTACCTGAGTTCTGGATCATAGCTTTGATCATAGCTTGCTTCGCTACGGGCAGTCTATTAAAATATAATCGTAGCAGAACATTTTGTTTAGTTGAACTGGTAGAACGCAACTTATATAAGCCTCAATGCCTCCGGTAAAGTAAATGTTGCAAGTTCAGGTAATAGAAAACAGTTTATATATGATTTAAGATGTGTACATGAGAATTAAAATCATATAAAGCTGTAGATTTAAGGATTAACAAAATATATAAACAAGATATACGATTCCAACATACAGTAAAAGGGGATATAAGGCAGTTTCAATGTAAAACAGATGAAAGTGCAAACTATATGGAAGTGCATAAGAACATTTTTTTTTTTTTTTTAAATATCAATGTATATACTGTAATGACAATGAAATTAAAAGGAAACACAATAAAATAACACTATAAAGAGGCAATAGTGATGCAATAGTGAGAAAAGAAAACATCCTTAGTTTCGGGGAGGTCTTTAAAAGCTCTTCCAGAGCCAAGGGGCCAAAGCAGAAAACATACGGTCAAAATTGGTTTTCAGTCCGGTCGATTTAAGGTTAAAAGGTTTCTATCAGCTGATCCTAGGGCCCCAGCTGGACTGATTCAGGTTAAAGTTCCTTAATATAATCTGGATGCAGACCACAGAGGCCTTCTAGGTAGTTAATACATTTTTTAAATGTATTTGTAATGGACAACCTGTGCAGTGAGGCTTACATTTAAGTCATATGACAAGACCTCATTGATTTAGGTAATAATCTGATGCTGAGTTCTGGGTAAATAGTTTTTGTGTGACTGAGTGGGAATTAGGTACTGCATCTGTAGTTATTGAATGTCTTGGCCAAAGATGAAACCAATCAATTTGTAGGGTCGTAAACCAGCGCCTCTTAGCTGTCCAGTCCTTGACTTTGTATAGACAGATTTATTTTCTGTTCAAGGGTAAAAATCCTTCTTCGCCCACAGAAAGGTTACCAAATTAAGTTAGAGCAAGTTCTGAGAAGTTATTTCTTAACATCAAACCCTTGATTGAATGAAACCTTATTAACTTGATTATTAAGTAAATCAAGTGATCTTGAACCATGGAAACGATGCCTTTCATTAATAACTTCTGGTAATTGGATTTAAAGTGTGCTTCTAAATATTTTCTTTTCCTGTCCGCACTCTGCTTATTCTTCTCCTTACACTGCCTTTCGAGGAAATTGTTTCAACTGTGTCATCCACTCAGCCATGACACTCCTCTTATCTTCCTACACTCCAACCGTCCCCATACCTTGGAAACAGCCTTGGGCCATTGTTACTGCAAATAAAGAGACTACAATTTCAATCATCCATAGATCAGAAACAATTTTCCAACAATCGTCACATGCTCAATTGCCATGAGTTGTGTTAATTCAAATTCAAAGCATGCACAGCATTTTGCAACACCTTTTGCTGATAAATTTCACACAACCTTCACTCACTTAAAGCTAAGGAAAATATAAGAACAAATTCCTTTTTTTTCCAAGCAATCCTACTTTGACAGCTACACATAAAACACTATTAATTCTTTTAGTGTGCGGCTCTGAAAGGCAAGAATACAAATATGCCATATGATTTGAATTTAAACCATGTGCCAACATACATTATAGTGATGTATGAAACGGGGGGGATTTGAATTCAAACTGCTGACATTGCCGTCACCGCAGGTTTTTGAGAAGAGATGCGGCTGCTAGAATAAAATGTCTGCAACACCATCTGATCTATGTAAACCCTATTTTCTCCAATAACTGTAAAGATGACTTCATGTAGTGGGAGTGGGAAAAAAACCTTCCACAACAACAACTCTTTACATATGCGCTCTGTTATATTTCTTTGTGTTGTCAATACCTTTTATTTACATACTTAATGTTCTATGTGTGATTTGATATCAAAAGAGGAGTGCATTGTGCTAACAGTGGATTGTGTGAAAAGGATAAACTATATACCATAATTATAGCCACAAATAAATCCTCCAAGTTTTTGGTAAATAACATTCTCATTTAAATGTTTTCTCAATCAGAAACTTTTCCTGATAATCTCTTATACATTAATTTGGACGCAACTAGTTAGAGTACCTCTCTATTGGCGGCGGTCCAGGGTCCTTCCTTGAGATGCTGTGGCTGCATGTGTTGTGATTTATTGTTGCTGTATTCCTTCGTCCTCAATCCATTACCTTTTTCATATCACCATCATCCTCCTTCTTCATGGGACTTGCTGGTTGGCTGCCTGTAGCATCTTGTACTGTATTCCAAACTCTGGCTGCATTTTCTCCCCGGGAATGACCGTGACGCTGTCATTAGATTGCGTCCAACTAAAGTAGAAGTTACATTTCATAAATTATTAATATTGGCTTAAATATAGTTAAATATGCATAGCGGTTTGCATTATGCAAATTATAATGTTTGCATTATGCAAATTATAATATTTGCATAAGATAATTACTAAGATTGGTTTTTGATTTCTAAAACTAATATAATTAATTGTTTTCACTTTAAGGGTCATTACTTATTGAAAATACATTAGGGAGAAAATAATCAGGTTCACGCTGTATTAATAACATTTTTACTGCCATTCTCAGCTCTAGCCGGTGTGTTAGGACGCTCTGACTGCTCTTCTTGCAATAGCATACTGTAGCCTACTTCAGAGCAAAACAGCTTGTTCAACTTATGTACAGTATGTGCGCTATCAATAAAGAACATAAAAAACCTACAGTTACTTACATTGACACATACCACTGTATAGGTGGCCCCTTTTAATGTCATATATAATGTCGAATCAATTTTTTCTTTCCTTTAGTATATTCATACGGAGCGTTTTGCCTGCCGGCTCGCAGTTTTTGTTGATTTGTGCATATTTCCTGGACAGGCTACTTTGTACTGACAAAGTTAATAATACTTGTAATATTCCAGTTATAAACGACATGAATCAAAGATGTTTTGCTGTATTTTAGTGGTAAAAAAATGCATTCATCATCATAATTATTCTATATATATAATTTACACAGTGCCTTTAAACCGGAGGAGAACGCTGGGATTTATTCTCCTACTTGAAAGACTACGGAGGGATAGGGTCTGCAAATTAGTTTATTTGGGGGATGGGCCGGATGCTGTCACCGGTCCACTTCCTGCCTGCCACCTCTGCAACGTGTCAGACTTATGCTTAGAGTATATTTTAAATTGCACACTAACCTATGATCTCTGGCAGAATGAGAATGAAATCCTCCTTGGATGTCAACTGTTGTAAAATCAATGTAAAGCAGCTCATTTACCTTTCCCCCCATTGTTGCCTTCATGTCAGTGTCCACTTGAAGGCAGCATAACAAGCATGGGGACCTGAGGCTTGAACTGACAAAAGTTTTGGGATAAAAAGCTGCTTTAAAAGGCAAAAAAACAAGGCCCTTTAAAAATAGGAAAAGTAGAACAGAACTTCGAACTTTTTTTATTTATGCTGCCACAACAAAAATACGTGCAAACCTGCAAAAGCGAACAGAAACAAGCACACAGGCACCTTCTTCTTTCCTCTTTTTATAATTCTTGCTGACATATTTATCTCCTGTTCTGTTTGACAGGCTGTGTGATCAGCTCATCTCCCTTAATGTACTTCAGCACCCCAAAGCTCACTGCTCAGAAAGGGAAAAGGCAACACATTTTCTGCATCAAGGTGCAGTGGGTCGTTTAGTACCAGGAGGTTGAATCTGATTACATTTTTAGATTTGTTGCACTGGTATAAAAAAACATGTGCCCATGTGTCTGCCTATGTGCGCAAACACAATGTATACATATTATGTTATATTCCTGTTATGACAGGAAGATCAATATCTATACAATTCGTGTTCAATTCCCCCTTTTCCTCAGCTCAGTTAGGGGCATTTCCACCAATGATCTAGGGAAGAAGTCACACAGCATATATCATGAAAAAAACCTTATAGAATATGGAATCAGCCATATTGTCAATACATTCATTTAGGCACTCTCTTAGTTGCACACAGTGGCACAGGCAGATAGAGGTTTTGATCTTTTGAACATTATACTAATTATGGTGACAGTTTTTTCTAAAGGAAAAATAAATGTTTGTAATTGGTTATATCAGATATATGTTACATGTAAGTGCTGGGAGAAGTATGTGCTATGTTAGTTCTCCCCTCTGGGACACACCAGAGTGTAAAGCCTTGAAGTGTAAGGGGATCTGTGTGTGTGTGTGTGTGTGTGTGTGTGTGTGTGTGTGTGTGTGTGTGTGTGTGTGTGTGTGTGTGTGTGTGTGTGTGTGTGTGTGTGTGTGTGAGAGAGAGAGTGTGAAAAATGATGAGAAGGATGAAATGCAGAGTGGAAATGCGATTTAAGGAAAATGGTGGGTAAGACGGGACAACGGGGGAACTGGGAGGAGATGAAGATCAATGGAAGCAGTCAGCAATAGAGCTAAGAAAGGCTGAGAGGACAGATGTGTGGACAGAGAGTGGGACATGCTGTGACAGCGAAAGGGGCTGAGATGGGAAGAGAATGAGATAAGGGAGAGTGAGCTAAAGAGTAAGGGTAGCCAGGAAATAGTTTGGTCGGGTGAGAAAATCATGAAAGGTATAGGCAGGAGGAGGAGGAGGGATAGGCCAGAATGTGGGACTCCAGTCTGTATCTGGAGTCATGGAGCATGAAAACAGATCAATGGTCGCCTGGATCTCTTACATCAGAAGCATTTCTTACATATTCTACAATGATTCCTTCTTGGACAAGATGTTAATCTAAAGTTTAAGATCAAGAATCAATATATTATTAGAAATCGCTTCAGCTGAAATCTTCCAGAGAATAACAGTATCTTATTCCATCAACAACTGACATTTAGGAGGATAAAATCACCCACAGTCAGATAACTTGGTTATTATTCATTTCAATTGTGTAGAATGTTTAATACAAAGATGTAGTGTTGCTTCACTTAAGGAATGTTATCTGTGTGTGTGTATTTCCTCACCATCCAGAATTGCTTAAATGTGTACCAACCAGTGCTTACTAGAAATTAAAATAGAAAGAACATGGGCAAAATAAATGTAGTGAAACAAATAACTAACACTTAATTTAACCCATCAAACATGATCATCAAGTAAAGGAGGAATAAGTAAAGACCAACGTTTTGCCTTTCAATGTACTGTATGTATGAAGGTATATTCATGTATTTTACATTTATAATTGGCTTATTGTGACCAAACCCGTTACTGAGAAACTAAATGTTGTTTTATCCTTTAATTCATCAAGCATATGTAAGTTATAACTTCACAATTCATTCTGTTGGGATATAACTAACTTTTTCTAACAAACAAACTGTACCAAACACCTGGGATATAGCAGATGAATATTTTACATCTCACCTTTATTTTTGATTGAACCATTTAATAGATGCAGATGAGACTTATCAAACAGTCATGCAGTTTTAAATGTGTTTGTAGTAGTTTGCAGCTGTCTTGATGAACCTTTCTAAAAGGTGAGATAACAGATGGTGTCGCATCAGGCTTTGTTTGTTTTTAACTCTTTACATCTCCGCTCCCTTGGTGGGTTTTGAACATTTTACCAGCTTGGTGTTTAACCCAGCAACTTGGTTTGAGCTGAGGAATTGCAGTCTTGTGTGAACATGAAACTGCATTCAGAAGCTTACACCCATATGCAAACACTGTAGTGAACACTGTTGCTTTTGAAATACTTACAGGAGAATAACATCTATAAATTAGACATGGCTGTTCTAGTTCTGGCAATAATAAACAGTCCGGACCAGTGCTTGAATTGGAATAAAAAAGGTGCCAGTACTCTAAATCAGCAACAAGTATTTGGCACAAAGTCATAGTATATCCTATAATGCTGGTGGGTTTGTCTCTTTACTGTATATTTTAGAAAGGCTCACTGTACTTAAACAAAATGACTCAGGGTGCATCTGAGATTAGAGGGGGTGCAGTGGTAAAGTGTTATTTTTATAAGTGGGGAGTGGACCTGACACCCTCTAGTCTAGGGGGGTCCGGGGGCATGCTCCCCCGGGAACATTTTTTTTAAAATATTGAAGTTAGATGCATCAATCTGGTGCACTTTGAGAGCAAAATGAAGAGATATATGGATACCTCTCAACATCCATAATGAAACAACTGTAAACAGATTTACTTTTTCTTTATGGATATAAAAGAAAGTAAAGCTTGACTCCTACTGGCTGGTTAAATGACTCCTCGTCCCTGAGGCCACTACCAGTTTTTTGTGCCATTTTGCTGGATTTATTTGTCAATAGCGTTGCTGCACAAAGTGATAGCCCTCTAGTTTAAATCTACTACCCAAAAAGAAACATATGGAGATGGGTTACTATTTAAAAAAAATTGCAAATCTATTTGGGAACAGTGGGGCCGGGCGGGCCCTCAAAATCCTTAGGGTCGCGGAGGCATGCTCCCGGTAAGATTTTTTTTAATGTTGGACTTAAATGCCATCAATCTGGTGCATTTTGAGGGGGAAATAAGAGATAGCACCCATATGAAACCAAAAATGTATACATTTAAATAACCATAAAATCATAAAGTACCAAAAATGGCCATAACCAATAACATACCAATAATCAATATAGAAAACAATTGAAACTTGTCTTATTTATTTGTTTTGGTTCATTTATAGTTGTGAAGTGTGTCTGGGCTCCTGAATCGTCTTGTCTTCTCCTGCCCCTGGCTCCTCTTTGAGCCAACCCCAGCAAAGACTAGTCTTTAGCTCCTCCCAACAAGTTTATCTTAATCCTTTTTTCAGCCTAGTTAACATTTTGTTTGT
>NW_011369945.1:19819546-19828452 GCF_000735185.1 Notothenia coriiceps
ATTCGAACAGTAAATGGTCAGATTTTTTTATAACTACATCAATCACATGCAATGGATTAAAAACGTTGTTTTACTTACCACCTCTTTACAGCTCCATTCATCTCCAAGCTTCCAACATTCACTTTTGATATGATACAATACAACAACAATAGTTAACACCTATCCACAGCAATAAGCACAATGAGAAGACTAATAGTCTCTTTTATACCAATTTATATTGGAGTGAAATGAACTGTGCCATGTCACATAGGATTGGAATGGATGATTGGCTGTGTTTTGTGAATATAGAGGAGATGGCAAAAGTAAATATACTTTGTTCTTACCTAAAGCATCTATCCTCCTCTTCGTACCCCTGCCTGCTCCTCCCGCATTAGACTCTTGGGACTTAGCTTTTAAAATCTTGTTCAAGCTGTCCACTCTGTAGTTGGATCTCATGACCTCAGCTTTATGACCCACCCGGCCTGAAAAAGGGTGTCTACGATGGCTGGTACTGAGAGGTGTTATGGTCCTCTTCTGCCTTTTGTGTTTGGGGGGCGTGAAGGTGAGAGGAAGACTACTGTCATGTGGGGTGTGTTGCTTTACGTCCTCCAAAAGATCATTTAGTCTTGATATCACTGTACACATGAACGTCTCATCCTGTAGGTGGTATGTGTGCTCAGTAATTTCCCGCAATAAGGTCCCACACTGCTGTCGTTTCCTATCTCTTGAGGACTTTGTGTGGTTACCACTGCTCTGATTACAACGAGAGTTAGAACGACGTCTCTTCTCGATCTTTCCGCGTCCCGCCCACCCCGACCCTTTCCGATTACAGCCGAGCCGCTCCGATTACAACGAGAGTTAGAACGAGAACGTGACGTCATATTTACATTAGACGGATCCTTCTAGCCATAACCCTCAAACAGCGAGTCTGCAGTGGTGCTGACTTCAGACCGGTCTCTACCTGACCGGAGTCACGCTGTGTGTGTCCGTCAGGAAACACGCTGTTTACAAGTAGTTCCAGCAAACATCCACTGATAAACTGCGATGTTAACAACCTCATGATAACCTCATATATGTTTTAACTTAGGATCATGTCTGTGTTTAGTCTAGAAAAAGGTGAATGTGTGCATTTTATTATAAAGTTGTGTATATTTACAGACTGTTGCAAAAACTAAGAAGCTTATAAACATCAGGTTTAAAACTAAAAGAGCTTTACAAAAAAGTAATACAATGAAATATGTTTGGAGTTTTATTTGAGTTATTCATTTACATTTTTTGTCTAAGAGATGCTGATTTGAAACCGTTGTTACATACAGTTACGGCATTTCCTGTTTCTGCCTCGTTGAGCTGCAAGTGTGGCTACAGACGGAGTTCACTCCGTCACGGAGGGGTAGGGTCGAGGGAGTGGCTTGGGATTGGGCCTCTATCTTCTGTCCCTGCTGGTCTGCTTCACTCAACCCGGTATCACGGCAAGACGTGAACATTTGCCGATTTACCATGCTGGGAGACGTGAAGATGTCACGATTTCGTCCCTTCAAACGTGACAGTTACACAGTATTGTTAACCCATGTTGACCATGTTAACCAGTGGAGAAATACCCGGAAATGCCAAGCAAATGCCACCCCGACAGTCGGTTGTTATTGTCAATATAAATATAATAATGATTTATTTTTTAATAGTCACACCCGATTTTGCCGATTTTCTTGTTTCCCCAGCTGGTCGACACCTATTTTAGCAGAAACAAAAGCCTTTGTACAACTTAATCTTCCTGGATTAATGTGTACATTTTGCATGTTTGTTCTACTGCTTTATTTTTTGAGTATAAAGGTTCATTATATTTATTGAACTTAACATTGATCTACAATTTCCTTTGGTTGCACCTTTTTTTCACTCCTCAGTCTGTACAGATGTAATCTATCACCATGATCACATGAACCAGCTGTCAGTACATGATGTTTATGCCTAGTGAATATTAGAGGATCCCCATATCTATGACGTTATTTTATAGGAATGTATTCTTCTTATTGAATTGGACTCCTTTCTAATTAACAGGTCCAGTTGCATGGGGAATTATTTCCTCAAAGCAACGTTTTAACCTGGCCATGTAAGTGGTCACAAAAGCTTTTAGTAGAACATTAGACCTACAAAATAGCAGACAACACCAAATAATTGTATAAATCTAAATGGGGTTTCATAATAAGTAGGTACAACATATATTTCTCCTATAGATCTAATGTCAAGGAGGAGGTCACAGCTCTTGAATCAGAAAGGAATATAATGTACCTTTCACATTTCTATTACATTACTTTACAGTTGCCAGATGGGGGAAACTGTAAAGCAAGGCAAAATTACACTATTTAATGTATGGCTTAATCCTTCCTATTTCAATACCAAATATGGTTAAGGAAACAAATGTAGTACTATTTTTTATTTAATTTCTTTTGTTCAATACTCACCATTTTGAGTAAAAATTGTACAAAAGAAATTGAAAATGTTTATTTACAATGAGTACATATTCTATTCAGCAAGCAAAAGACAAAATGTATATTCAGTGCTTCAGTCATGTGTGCACATTCTGCTAAATTAGACTGGATGTGTTTTTGTTGCGAAAAAGATTGCTCAACATGAGACATCTGTCTCTAGTGACCGGTGGACAATAAATCACTGAATAGGATTATAATATCTTCCAGTGTCTGCAGAATAGATGTGAGGTTATGATGCAAAACACGCTCTTCCTGGTTTTGTTCAGTCCTCTTGGTAGCTCGTCGCATTATGTAAAAGTATTTCTGGTGCAATTGAAATTGAGTTAAAGGAATTTACATCAAAGATCAAGGGCTCACTATTTGGAAAATTAACATTAACAGTCAGAAGAGTTGGAAGATGTAGCATTTTGAGTTTGAGGCCATGTTGTTTTCATCTTGACTGGAAAAATATGCCCTCTCGCTGGGACTGTTGTTATTGTCTCTCTGCACAGGATGCAGCAAATCCAGGCACATTCTTGAGGGAATATAAAATGACGTTTTGGGAAACACTGCTGCCAAAGTAGACAGTAATGAGATCCCTTGCCTAGAGGAACATAACAGTGCAAACTAGAATAAAGGTACTTGCTTTTCAGATCGCATACAATATTTCATTATAGTGTCAGGCGAATGCAGTTAGTGATGAGAGTCCTAAGTAACACAATCCATAGATATCGACGTATGGTCACGTAAAACTAAATAAATCAAGCAATAGAAACAAAGTTGGTAACACATACAGTAGGTTACTGCCTGGCTGTTAGTGTTACCCCTTTTTCCTGCACATCGTGTTTTGTTGTACCCTACCTACAGCTATTGGTACAAATGTACTGTTGTACATTTGAAAGTGTTTGATCTTTAATTGTTTAATGTAATCTAAAGTTTTATTAAGAAATAGAAGGCAGTCAATTTCAATGAAACAAAGTGAATGCAAAGTAGATATGTCGAGGAAATTTGGCTTATAACTGGATTAGGTTCAATTGAAACAAAACACGCATCTTTGAAAGTATGGGTCATAGAGAAAAGTAACTACGAGTGCTCCACGCACGCACACACACACACACACACAGTTACTGTCTGCTAAAGTCTCCAAAAGATGTTCCTGAGACTTACACATTTTATCCAGTTAAATGTGTACTTTACAAAGGATTAAATCCACCAAGAGGAATGTCAGCTGAGTCTGCAAGGTCAGCTAAACTTATCATGTGATTTCTGGATGACAGTCACACAATTGTGCTCTTACTAACCTCAAGAAATTTAGCAAAGCACAGACTTCTGTAACCAGTTTATTCTACTATCCCTTTGTGCATATCGTATTGAACAAAAACAGGATTTTTTTATCTTGATTTCCAAAAATAAAATGAGGCCAAACCACTAACTTGATGGAAAAATACCAACACACTGCTGTGTTCTTTATTTGACATTGACAACATTGTATTACAAAAAATGTTTAGGTTCTTACAAATATACATGTGAGAATAATTTGCCCGATCATTCAATTATATAGAGTGATGACTCAATATCCATGTGAATATTAATTCAGGAATACATTTAAAGTACAGGGTACATTTCTTACAGCTAAACATTATAAGAAAGCTTTACCTCCGGTGCAAAAATCTGAATATATTGACGCAGAGTAAAAAATTATAGCTGCACCCAGAAATGAAATACGGTTATGTGCTAAGGTCCCAATGAATTGAACCCACACCTCTGCAAAGTGTCTTTGTTTATTTGAATATGTGTGATGCAGAAGTTGCACCAGCATTCATATGACATGTAGAGAAAATAATTGATCGTTCTAATACAAACAATACCACTAAAGACATACCAGTGTGGAACATTTTAAACCATGCTAGCTGCTCTGATGATGACAAAGTTGGTTGGTTGATTTACCACTATCGTCCAGACTGACTACTGTATTGACAGCGATTCATATTTGGTACAGATGTATTGGATTCAGATCATGGTACTCACTGGAAGTAGTGATGGGAATTACGGCTCTTTGGAGGGAGCCGGATCTTATGGCTCCGTTCCTTTCAGAGAGCCGTTCAAAAGAGCAGTTTTTTTTAAGGCGGTTACTAGGTTTATCTGCGAAATAATCACCAGAATAATGATTGACTGTATTGCCAGAAATCTACTTTTACTCACAGAAAAATGTATAACTTGCTACACCTCTCAGCCAGCCAAGTTACTACTCAAGCAGCATGTGTTATGCCATCATCTATGGCAAATTTGCCTTCTGGAAAGCAAGTTCCCGTAAAGGCGAGTGGATTTATGGAAGGCAGTGAACCAACGATAAAAATAATCGGATTGTTCTTCATTGAGTCTTTATGATGTTGGTGATATCTTTTTTCGGCCACCATGACGTAGATATGGAGCCAGTGTGGCTCCATATCAGATAACACATTCTAACAACTTTCGTGAATTTCGCAACTTTATCCCCAATTATCCAATACTTAAGTTACATCTCTAAATACCTTCAAAACGAATGGCTTACTTATCGAGATCTCAATATTAATCGCAATAATCATGATTAGGATTTTTGCCACAATCAAGCTGCCCTTTTATTTGGTTTAGACTAGAGCACCACATGGCATATAACAGCATCACAAATTCACTATTACATCAACAGCATTTGTAACACACTCAGGTTACATCAGATCATTGATTGACCTGTATTTACTCTTTTTAAACAAAACAATGTTCTTTGTCTTGCTCAAACTCCCAATACTGAAGCCTTTGTAAAAAAAAGAATTAGAAAAAGCAGAATAATAAATCCAATCTGAGCCTTCACATCTAATACCGGTTTGCAGTAAAGCAATGATATGTTTAACAAAGCCTGTGTGGGTATTTTAATTGATTTTTTCTACAATAATCATATCAAATAACTTTTATTATTGGACAATGACGATCTAGAAGTATCTAACTTTGATATTCAAGAAACAACTTTCGTTCCAGCTACTCAGATAACCTTCTGTTTTGCACGCACTGTTCTTCATCAAAGTGATTTAAAATTAATTTGAAATCTACCCGGTGCTAATATTATTCCCTGCAGTTCTCCAGTCTGAAAGACAACATTGTTTTTGCTCTGAAACCGCGAAAAGAAAACACAGCTTGTCTTTTCACAGCTTGAATAGGTATACTAAATTCCACTTGTCATGTGGCCAGACTTATCAAAGTTTGTTTACTTTTTTCCCGTTAATCATTGAAATCACATGGTACAACAGTGTCATGTTCATTATGGTTACTGGGTTGTGGGGGGAAAAAAGTTCAAAAACAACAGTCACAGAAGTCATATTCGACCAAATTACACAGACTGTCAGGAACTTATAATATGTCTGTAAGTTGTAAAGAAACATAGGATATGATTACAGCCAAGAGAATAAAGAGAAGCTGTGCTCGACATTAGAGACACAAAGGGCCGGCTTCGGCTCAGGGGATACAGCGGTCTTTGGGAAAGCTTGGCCAACAGTGTGTGAGTGTGTGTGAATGTTAGTTTCCCCTGAGCAGGTGGCACCTTTTATGGATTTATGTGAATGTGTAAATGGTGAGTTAGGAAATATAATAATGCTTTGTGTGGTTGCGAAGACTTGAAAGGCTCTATACAAATGCAGTCCATTTACACAGACTTGAGAGAGGATGCCCAGGATTATAAATATTACGAGTAAACTGTTAGTGTTGGCTGAATAATAGACAAACCATTTATACAAGTGAGATTTCGAGTTTTTTTGAATGTATATTGCTATGGTAGTGGTTTTCAATGGCTTCTGTGTTCTTAATGTTGATCCATGAATAACTCTGTGTGTTATGTAATGTAAAAGGTCACAATAAAACACTCTGTTTCCCCCATTCACAATATCTGTTATGAAAAGGCAATATTCAATATAGGCTCTATTTACCTACACAAATATACTATGAGCTGTGCTTGTCTTGTAATGTTACTCTTTGAATGTAATGTGCTTTGGTTCAATCTGCTTTTAATTTGACAAGGAAGCCACTTTATTATACTTATAAGGCCTCTAATTAATCATCTTTATCATAAAATCAGTAATGATTTTCTTCCAAGAGTTGAAACAGGGGCCTGCCGCTCTCATAGACAACAATTCAGCTCTTCACAAGGTTCACTTATTATTTTACTTAACTGCCTTAAGCACTGGGTTGTTATAACAGCTGTATAGCTCTAGATCCACTTATCTGCAACATATTATCACATTTATGCTGGCAATGCATATTTGAACCCATTTAGTACAAATCACACACACTTAACATTACAACTGAACATATTTATAGCATACCATAATAACATATTTGACTCATCAGTCAGTCCTCATTCCATCTTAAGTTATCATTTTTAAAGCAAGTGATTTAAAAAAGCTTGCTGCACTCACCGTCTACTGTGTCTTTATGGTTCTCTTGCAAAAAGAGCCGTAATTGAACACTTCAGGCAGAAATTAGGCCCTTATAACGCTGTGCTTATTGCATTTTGAGTTATCTATATGGTTCCCTTACATTTTCATCAAAACTTTCGGTTACCTGTGAAAACCGGATTTAATTTCCAATCATAATTTGTATGAACAGAGAGTATGTAGAGTTCAGTAAGAATTAGGTTTGGAGGTCATGCTGCTCTTTGTTCGGTGTGATTTTTAGTAAAAGCACAGCCAGGGATTTTAAAATGGGAGCAAATTATTCTTGGTCTCCTTATGTCAAGTGTGATAAGAGAGATACAAAAAAAAAAGAAGAGAAATAATAGTGTCAAAGCTTTTGACTGGCAGTGTAAATTTCAACTTGCTATCTCCAACATACCTTTCACAGGCTTCACACTTAATATGTTGTCCTAATGTCATGCAAAAGCATTCCAAGTGGTCCATTGCTGCGATGGTTTCCACGCCAGTCCACTCAATTACATCCAAATGATCTTTCAACATACTTTGTGTCCGATTTCCTCTAAGTCTGCAGATAGTTGCCTTGCAAATACCCCAACACATATTCTTAGATATAAATACATAATCTTTTGTTATTTAGACACAATTAACACTTATAGTTTCATGTCTTGTTACATAAGAATAGATCACATTTGTTAAGTGTTATTAAGGGAGAATTACTATTCTTGTGGTACTACTGCCTTATTAGGCCCATATTGGGCAGCGCATATTAAGACCAAAACTCATGTACAACAACTTCCTTACTTGCAATAAATAAGCACTAATTAGAGAGTTATTGAGGAAAAACTCAACTAGTGGCTTATTACTTGTAGAATATGGTCATGTAGAATAAGGCATTAATAAGTGTTTTATAATGAGAATAATAAAGAGCCGATATACTGCTAATATGCAGGTTAATGAACAACTAGTTGATGGTTAATTTGTGTACCTTAATATAAAGTATTACCAAAAAAATAAATAGATTTGTACATGTTTAAGATATGGATGGTATCAGTTAGCTTACCCATAGTTTTCTGAAGAGGGGTTGTGAAGCTCACATTTATTGCCGTCGCCATCTTGGTAGTGAAAACTGCCTAATATTCCTGAATAACTTAAAAATGGGCTCTCTGCACGTACAATTTTCATGAATAGGAAAATTAAGAATAGAGCTCGATACCGTTTTTTATGCACCAGGCTGTAAACATGTATATTTGGATATTTTTGTTGTAAGTTGGGTATTTTAATGTGTGTTATGAGATGGACCCCACTTTGGAGCCAGCCTTGACTGGCCATTTAATGAACTGCAGTTTTTGCCACAAAACAGAAGCTTCCTTTCTCAGCCGCTTGGTTTTAACTTTTTTTTAAAAGTGCATTTTCATTGAAGATCCAGCAGTTGCAGCTTTTTCTTTCTTTTGCATTATGGAAATAGTTGTTGTGTTGTTTAGTAATATGGTTGCATATTTAATTTCAGCCTGATCTAATTTATTACTCTTCTGCCAGACAAAGAATCAAATTAGACTATTTCTCTTGGTTGGTGGTTTGCACATTCAAATATGGGAGATAGGAACCCTGCTAACCTTATTTTCTTAACCAGATTCTCTTATTCATGGACATACAAAACAGTCTCAAGTAAATATTTAACTATCTTTGTTATGAATACGATTAAAAAAAAACTGGTTAAACAGCTTTTGCGGAAATCAGTTTTCATCATAGCATACTTTATTTAGTCTTCCGGCTTATTAGAATACTGTTTCTGCTATGTATATTGATATATTCATGAAGAAAACAATATTCCTAAGATTAACTAAATGTAGTATGATAACAAATGGCTGTATCTCTGAAACCACTAGTAGTACCCAGGGTTGTGAAATTAATCTTGGTTCTGCTTATGGATTCCTACACAACTTCATGCCACTCTTTCTGGAATGGATCGCAGCTTAAAAATAGGCACATGCTTTCTTATGTGCGTTTGCAACTGACCTAATTAGCC
>NW_011369945.1:19828471-19855981 GCF_000735185.1 Notothenia coriiceps
CCCCCCCCCATTTTCTACCAGCTCTGACATCCCTGCACGCTGTATGTTGTTATGTAAAACCTGTTAACATATGAACTGTAGTACTATGTAATGGAGACGAAATATGGTCACAAGTAGCAAATGCTCCACATCCCCTTTCTGGTTTTGACTTTAAAATACAAAAATAATAGTCGCAGCAATTACTAGTTGAACAACTAGGTAAAATACCCCTCAGAATTACAATAATTTCTTGTTATAATAAATCATATTTTATGCTTGGTCACAGTTTTAATTTTAGTTTTCCTTTAAAAACTGGCATTAAATGGTTACAAAATCAAGCCCCTTGTATAATTACCATATTTTCAAAGTTGAAAGACCGGTAATGCTTTATGTTCAATCACACAAATCATGTGTGACATAAACTAATGCTTCACTGCTGCAGTGTAACTCAAATAACCACAGGCATCCTCATCCTGAAATCCTGCTCTACTGCAGATCAGACAGAGCGTAGTCATTGAGGCAGATGGTGTTACACCCAACTCTGCAGGGTTGATGTGCTTGGCCAGGTGTGACAAAACAGAAACCATGCAGATACTTTTTCAGACATGATGTTGAATTGAGGATTCAAGAATTCAAAATAAATCGTTTTATTTTTTTATTAAGGTCATATTGTTGCACTAAAACCTGTTATGGTTTAGCCTCAAGGGGAATTATTAATTCAACCAAAAACGGTATCGAGCTCTATTCTTAATTTTCCTATTCATGAAAATTGTACGTGCAGAGAGCCCATTTTTAAGTTATTCAGGAATATTAGGCCGTTTTCACTACCAAGATGGCGACGGCAATAAATGTGAGCTTCACAACCCCTCTTCAGAAAACTATGGGTAAGCTAACTGATACCATCCATATCTTAAACATGTACAAATCTATTTATTTTTTTGGTAATACTTTATATTAAGGTACACAAATTAACCATCAACTAGTTGTTCATTAACCTGCATATTAGCAGTATATCGGCTCTTTATTATTCTCATTATAAAACACTTATAATTATTAATTCAACCACCCAGGCACTAAACTGAAAACATTTGTGAGTAAACGTTACTCAATATGTCACACAGAACATAGTTGTGAGGTATATAGTAAAAGAAGCTGTCGAGTAACTTTATTTACAGGTATTTGGCTTCTCTAGCCATAGGAAACGCACATGATTTTAAATCAATAGTCTTGTTTTTGAGATGGAAAAGAACGTGACGTTACCAATTAAAGCTGAAATCCCTAAAGCCAAGCCTGTTAAGAGATTGCAGCGGGACTATCCGTGATGAGTGGAAAGAGGGTATTGCTCACATGGCATCCACAATAGCTGACGTGTGATAAACTGACCCCCACCCCAAGTCATACTCCCCTTCAGGGCTTAATGTACTTAAAGGACTTTTTTCAAATTGATTGAAAAAGGTTTTGCTGGGTGTAAACATTCCTCCTGTTCATACTGCCCAGTAAAATATACCTCTCCAGTAATGTTCAATGGAGTAATTGAGAACAAAATCTAACAGCCTTGTTAATGATAAAACAGTAACACATTAAATAATTGATCAAAATCTAATTTGGATTCAGCTGTTAAAGTTAGATTTATTATATTCCTAAATAGGTTAAAATAGTCCAAAAATACTACTGCAAGGGAATACAAAAACTGTTTAATAGGAAACTTTAAGTATTTTCCCCCCTACAATGAAAGCATATTAGGGGGATCTCTTAATACCAAGTATAAAAAGGAGGATATTATTACACTTTTTTTGTGGTATTTGACAGTAGATGGTGGCTTATTGAGAAAAGGGGTGTATACTTTCCTCACAAAGTCCCTTCTCTGAAAAGAGGGAAAACTCTTTCAATATATGAATCCTTAATAAAGGAAATCATATGAATGATAGAATACGGGCCCTAAGGGATGGACCGTGCAGGCCGAGTTTATTTAACGCTGTGACCATACTTTTATAGTTTGAAGAATTACTGGCTTATCAGCTTGCAGGCTGGATATTAGAGCTAGATCAGAAGTGGATTGAGAATATATAGGGCCATCTGAGACTCTATCCTCCTTACTGAGATGCAAGCTGAAAGGTTCAAATGATTCTTAACCCACTCAATCAGCCTTTGAATATCACTGTCCATAGAAGTGGGATTGGTTGGGAAAAGCCAATCCCCAGCAATATTGAGCTTTTTCATGAATGTTTAATGAGTGTGTGCTCGTTGCTTATCATTCAAAATGAAAATAGAACAACTTTTATCAAGTTGGGAGAAAACCCTCGAAGGGATAACAATTGGGATCTTCTGAAAAAAAATAATATGATTAGGACAAATAATCCCAAAGACGGTTAAATCCAACACATTGGTTGAATAAATGTAATCCCCTGCCCCAGGTGTAACACACACACACGCACGCACGCACGCACGCACGCACACAGAAATACACACGATGCACTGCACACTCCGACATTTAGCTACCACTATCTGCAATTGAAGTTTGCAAACAAAAGGGAAAACAAAGTGAGTTGTATTCTCACTCATGGATTCATGAGTTATATTTATTTATCATTCTAGTTTTCTCCAGAACAAAATATTTTTTATACAATCCTCAATATATTTTAGACAAAATATGTAAACATTTTTCACAATGCATCTGAAACGTCACTGACAACAGTAATAATGTTATGATAACATTTCAAAATCTATATTGATCCATTATTTTCAATATATCATCATACACATACAGTAGGTACAGCACATCACATTCAGCCTTGTTTGTGACCTAGAAACCAGTTGGCTGCAAAACCTCTGCCATCTTTCTATTTACATTAATACAGTATATACCAGCGTAATACAGTACAGTCTGAGATGCTAATCTCTGAGGACAGTGTTTGCTTTGCAGAAGACAAAGGGGAAATTGGGGTTTCCTACGAAGACTTTGTTCTCCAGCTGCAGTTGGCTGATTCAGATTCTTGTAGCATCCTCCTGATCACATTCAGCTTTATTTACAGCGGATTAGCACAGACATATAGAGAGTAAGTATAGGATATCACATCGTTCAGACCCAGCGTAGGCTTGGAGAATTCAAGAAGTGCATTATAAACACTTCCTACATAATATTCCTGCTGATGCAGTCTCATGATAGAATTCTTGTTTCAAGGACGCTCCTTACCATGGTAGATTAACAAAGTAAAGAGAGCTCCGATAAACATGTTTATTTTTTAAAAGTGTTGATTCTTGACACTGTTATAATGACAACAAGGATTTCTTTGTACTAGGCCAAATGATAATTGCATCCAGCTAAAGCCGTTTCATGCACAATTCCAACATATCAGCACTTTCATTTCTCTGTAATTATGCATGCTTGCAGTAAACTACTTATCCAATTGGCTGTAATCACATCGAACACTTCTTGTACTTGGATTTCTCAAAATAAAGTGTCAAGCATATTAAGTTCTGCATATCTCTAATTCAAATTCAGAGAGCCACAAATACATTCCATGATTATTTGGGAGGTAGATACAGTCACCTTCGTAGAGGCTGCATATGCAATGTATACCAATATACAGTATATATGTAATGGCTCCGTTGTACATATAAATAACAGATTATAATTCCCACTTGGATCCTTGTGTCCCAACACGCCATGGTGGTGAAAAAGAGCCTAACTGATAGTGGTCAAATACAATGGCCATTATGGCTGTGTTATATAAGTCTACAGCTAACCTGTTCTCAGCAGCCTATTAAAGGAGCAAAAGGAACTAGATCTCACACACCTGGAAGCTGTTTTTCACTAAATCTTTATAATATGAAAGATTTATGGAAACGCTTTAAAGTCAGTCAGAAGCTGAAATAACAGAAAAATAAAACGCAGCCCTCGCAGCCTTCTCAAAGATAAGCCGGTATAGCTTATGGAAGAATTGATGGGCCCCAATTTCAAAACACTGCAAGGGATTTCTTCATCCCATATTCAAACATTTAGGCTTGTATTCATGATAATATATTAATTCAATGCATCTGTACATACACATATTTTATACATACATGTAAACGGATATCTACATGCAATCCCTGACATCTGATATGCACATTGTTTCATAAGAGTAAAACCAGTGGAGATGACAAAGGTGGGAATGGTTAGTGAATCAGAATATACACTGAGGTACTTAAAGTGTTTGTACTCGAGTAGAACAGAATAGAAAAAAGAGACATCAGTTTTAGATTTTCACAGTTATGTTTCCTGGTTTGTTCCACTATGTTTGCCCCAGAGTGTGAAGCACAGTCTTTGATATGTATGTTCCTAAAATGGTTACCTGCATATTGATAGAAAAATACAATTGAGCACAACAACATTTTGGTTTTGACAGTAAGTGTACTGTAAAGGTGACTGTTACATTTGGTTGTAGTGATCCTTCAGCTTTGACACCATTGTCTCCTAAATCCTGTAAAGCCAACATGAAACTTTCAAAGGTCAGAGTAGTAAGTACAATCCTGGGAAAGAATTGTACCGTGCACAGTTAGTAATCTATTTTTCACTTATGTGTTGACCCTGGAGATTATATAGTAAGAACTAGAAATAAGCTGATACCCTATACGTCCATGCATTTGTATACAATAGACCAGGGGTTCTCAAACTTTTTGTTTATGCGGACCACTATTTAGTATCAAGGATTTTCGCGGACCACATATGCAAACCGTAAAAAGAAGTACATATATAAACGTAGTGTTAAAACGCAGATATCTGCCTTGTAGATTCCTCCGACTCACTCTCATTATCTTCATTAACGGTAACGGTGGCCTCTTTTCTCTTCAGAGAACCTGATGCTAGCCACCAATCCATGTTTGTGGTTTTGCACACGTAACCATGGGTAACCTGTGGTGAAATGAAGTGTTGTCCATAATTAACAATAACAAATATCTGCGTTTTTAACACTACGTTTATGTATGTACTCATTTTTACAGATTGCATATATGAGGTGGTCCGCGAAAATCCTTGATAATAAAAAGTGGATTTTATTTAGCTTTTTTCCACGGACCACCTGCAGTACCCTGGTCCGCGGACCACAGTTTGAGAACCGCTGCAATAGACAATAGTTGTTAGTTACATAGAATGAAAACTAATATTGTGTGTATCATCCTGACTCTATAACTTATATTGCCTATGCCAGAGCTTTCACAGCATATGATTTGTTTGATAAGACAATGAACACAAATAAATCTTCCTGTCCAGTGCCAAGACTGGAGATAGTGTGCATGTTTTTTTTATTGTTTACTACCCATAACATAAGCTTATCTTATTGTTTACTTTGCCTCAATCTATATACTGTATACCTTAACCACTATTGATTTGCTATAATAATTATCTTTCTATAACTTTACCAGCTATCTTGAAATTAAAACATGGCCATTGAACAGATACAATGTCTAGGGTTTGGCAGAATTGTTCAATATTGCAAAATTCCTTGATATACGGCATTGAAATAATATCTAGCAAGGCTGGTTTGAGTAATAAATCCATGAGTTCACAGATGGAAAAGTGCACAGAAATGTCAGAATGAGAAAGGAAATATATCACAGCAGAAATATTTTCTTTCTTCTATCTCAACATGATATGAACTTGTTAATATAGTGTTTTGTACATATTAAAACAAAAAAGGATTGACTTTTTTTTTTCTAAAGCTCTTCGTGTCAATGCTCTGAGCTCATTGTTGTTTATAAAAAAGATTTAAAGTCAATTATTATTTCATAACAGAAAAAATAAACGCAATGGGAGCTGCTTTTATACTCAGGTATTCTGTAAAAACTGTAAGTCCTGCAGTTATCCAATTAGTTAAGAAAGACATGGTATGAAAGTCACGGCCGTCGATAGCTACATGCACCCCAGCAGATCTAATGAATCCTTTCCATGGCAGGTCTTTTTGTTCTTCCATTTGATGACGTACACTGCCAGGGAAAAAGAACAACATCGCTCGTTGATCAAACCCTGCTGTTAAGATTAACTCTGCGCACTGAGCATTTTTTTATTGGAATACTGTTGAAAGGTGCAGAAGTATAGTTTAGTTTCTCTTGTTAACAATCCTTTTTATAGAACAACCTGCCCCCCTTTCCATGAGACAACATAACACTGAACACTAAAGGCAAGTGGCCCATATCCTTGCATGGACCTAAAGTTAGTATCTGTCTATGTTGTAATGGCTTGTGGAACATGTTTAATATGCCCATTTGAGTGTTCTTTTGTGTTATTGTTTTCAGCCTCAGAGCCAAAGGAGTTATTTTCTTCTCTCAGGAAATGAACCCACACCCTCAGAGGCACATTATAAAAATACACTCCCACTCACACAAACACATATTATACATATGCACACACACAATATAATAAACCACTTTCATACACACGGATACATACACGCTTGCTTTACTAAGAGTGACTACTTTGTAGAGTTGAACTCAACCCAGTTTTGAACAAAGGCCCAGGTTTGCTACGAAGCATCATCACAGTTTACGCTTTCTCCTTGCAAATTGACCTGCGATATTTGCAGTAATTGTGCGAACACACAGTTTTCCTTTTGCAAATAAGGATTTGAACTTAAATCATTCTTGAACTTTAAGTTTCACAACAAGTGACTCAGATAATCTGGGTAAATTGTTGGCTTGTTGACAATCTGTCTGATCATTGAACTGCTAATTTCTTGCCCTGTCGGACTTTGTATTGGTAATCATTCAAAGTATTTACATATAGCTTATTTCAGATGATTGTCTTCAGAAACTACATTTTGTATAATCGATAATGCAGATAAGCAGTTTTTTCTTGCCTATCTTTTGTAACGTAGAGTATATTAAAGAAAATAGAGTTTATTGAGCGTTTTAAGATTTGGTTATTTTAAGTCCTTCGCCCAATTCTTCTGCGTTTATTATTCAGTCCTGCCTTCTGACATGGACAAAGCTGATTAGACTGAATTGACATTTTCAACATTATAGGATGTCCATGGTAATTTTCTACACATGTTAAAGTAGGCCATTTAGACTTTAATGTTTACTTCGAAAAGAGGAAACTGATTTTTTTTTAAATATATATATCACCAGCAACCCTTTTGTCTTTTTCAATATTAGGCATGCGCTGATAAATACTTATCAAATCAAACACATCAAATACAGTACTCATAATATATACATGAAAGTAGGAAGTAGACATTTTAATGTCCCACTAAATCCAGCTTGAATTGATTTGTAATGTGTGTCCATAGGTTCTCAGTTTGTTAGCTTAATGTTGATCAAAGTGATCAAATAGACATGTGTTGATTTGAACAGATAACAAATTGTGATGTACACATTTGTGGTTGCATGTTGGCTGTCTGGCCTCCTATAGCTTCTCAGTTTTGGCAGTATCACATATTTGAGGCATGAGAAAAGTCCTTTGTTTTCATACTTTGGCATTTATAAATCATAATGTTTTTTGCTTCCATCAATTGTTATGTTGTTGTTTTCCCTCACTTTTTCCTTGCTGCAGTTAGTGTCTTTCAACCTTCATTCTTGCTGTCTTTTTTTCAGCTTTTTTCCTATGTTGCTTTGTTTCTCTAAAGGAAGTCACTCTGCATCTCAATGGAAAGCTGACTCTCTGCCACCTCACCATGTATTGATCCTTTAAGTATCCTGAAAGTCTGCTGGGGGATGTATTCTGTTAAGTTTTCTCTGGCACCAGTGACTGCTTCAGGGCAAGCACAGTGTCTGCAGGTTGTCCCGTGGTTCTCCGGTAGTCCATTGGAGAACTGTGTGGAGTTGCATTCTTCTTTGTGATTGAATTGACTGCACGTTCCCTTTGATGGGGAGCTGTGCTGACATCCACAGAGTGTGCTTCTGCACAGCTCCACATCTCGACAAAGGGACCTGCGGAAGTTGGGCTTGAAGACCAGATAAACAATAGGGTTGTAAAGAGTTGAGGACTTGGCAAAGATAGCTGCCCAAGCGAAAGCAATGGCTGGAACCTCGAGTGCGTCACCGAATGCAGCCCACATGGCCACAATGGCATATGGACTCCATGCTGTCAGGAAACCGATGCAAACGGCCACTGAGAGCTGAAAAGAGACACAATAAACAACATAAATGGGTCATGTGGATATTAGGGGTGTAACGGTATACATATTCGTACCGAAAATATTCGGTATGGGCCCTAAAGTGTACCGAACGAATATAACGTTAAACGTAAAACATTGAGAACGTGAAAAACTTTCTGGAAGTAATCTCAGGTGCTGCGTCGCAGCGTTCAGTGTAATTTGCTCAGATTGGGTTCAAAGCGTCATAGAGCGACCAAGTCATTTCATTGGACGAGAGGTATACTAAGAGAGGTTAAAATTGGTTACGCGGCTGGCAATACTTCAAACTTGCACTCATTTGAAAAGGCATCACCTGAAAGTGAATATCACCGGTACCAAAATAACAATGACTGAAGTGCAAACCCAACTCCCACTAGCATTTAAGCCTCCACCACTCGCAAAAAGTTCAGTGCCATGTTAGCAAAGCGCTACCTGGCTGTATCTGCTACCTCTGTCCCTAGCGAGAGGGTGTTCTCCACAGAAGGAGACATTGTTAGTGCCAGCAGATCTGCCCTTTCTTTTGTACCGAAAACGTACCGAACCGTGACCTAAAAACCGAGGTACGTACCGAACCGAAATGTTTGTGAACCGTTACACCCCTAGTGGATATGTATTTACATAAGTTGAAGTATGTTGGAAATTGTACTTACCTTGATTATAAGTGTTTGTGCATTGCTGATCTTATTCTGCGGGGGCATGTGCTGCTGCACAGCCTGGCGGGAGCCCCGGACGGTCATTAGTATGAATGTGTATGATAGGAAAATGACAGTGCTGGGCACAATGTAGCAGAAGGAAGAAAAGGACATATGATGTAGCTCATAGCTGCAGAGCTTTCGCGTATCAGTTCGTAGGATTAAACAGGAACAGTTTACAATTGTATATTTCTACTTATAAGATTGTGAGCATGGTACTCTCTTATTGTTTAACTGACTCTTTAACGTTTGCTGTGGTATGCTTGGGGTGGATAGTCGTAAGAATTGTACAGGAGATGGTGCCACGTTTCATAGTCTACCGGGTTCAAGTTTCGTTGTATAACGCGATAGGCAACTGGATCTATGATACGTGAATGGGGGTTGACAGGGAAGGATAGGCGCTAGCTCCCACAAAGAGGGTGTCTGTTTCCTACATGTAAAACAATCATGGGGAGGATTTGTCAATAAGACGGGAAGAGAGAAAACGCTGGGAGGCCGCTTTGCATGAGCCGTACACTGGATTATTCTGGGACTCATGCATGGCTTGGCATCTTACAGCTTCGTACAATGTGTCCGGGGTATACTACTCTCATGACATGAATTGTCCATGCAAGCTATTTACATACAACCTTTTCAACATGAATGAAAACTAATAATTCTACAAACTACACTTACGCACGCTATAGATAAGACGCCTCGTACACCGACGACGTGTCGGACCGCCACGCTCGGGGTCTGCCAGTACTCATACTTGCACAATACTATCCTTTCTTCCTGTCAACGACCCGTGTTACAATCACAGTCTCGTTTACTTTTCCGTATACTACATCCGAAAGTATTCGACGTCTCGAAGAACGAGAACCTCAAGAGGGGTCAACTACGTCGTACGACGGTAGCGAATACCCAATGTGTCCGGAGCCGCGGGAGCTAAGAGGGAGTCGGGCTGTACCGTCGCTCACGGGTTCGTATTGTGGGGCAGTGTCGGCTGTTCGTGGGTGTTTGTAGAGGGAGCGGATAGTGGAGATAGAGGTCGGATGTTTGGTCGTTACCTCGCGTAAGAGACGCATGAAAATAGGCAGTCCATTATTCAAAGGGATGACCGGTCATACCGGAGGTACCCGACCAACGAACCCACGACCACGATGCGACCTCACAAACGACAGCCAGGGGACAGCCCGACCCCTTTATGCCCGCGGGCTCGGAATGTCCATTGTCGTACGACGTAGATTGACCCTTCGGACGGTCCGTCTTCGNCAAACTAGTGTGAGTAGGTTTTCACAAGGGATGTAACAGGTATCAGTATCAGGAGGTTTTTCAAACGACACCAATGTATGTGATGATACAACTACTGACCCGACACCAGCTGTCTTATTTTCCCCAAACTTGTAATGCCTTTAGGTGTGAATTCACATGAGGTCAGGGTTTGCTGTGGCACAACACATGTGGAGTTTGGAGCCAACTGTAAACTAGTGAACTAGTGAACTAGTAAACTAGATTACTAGTGAAACGTAATCCTATTTTTGGAACAATTTTACTTGGAACTATCCCTGCATTACCCATGTTGAAATAAATTCATAGTTTTGTACTTTTATGTTATTTTTATGCTTAGTGCCAGATAATGCCATTTCTGCACTGGTTTGAGAACTCAGACAATTATACATGAGTGTTATTCCGTTTTTATCTCATCGATGGCTCGCTCTCTTTTCACTGTAAAAGGACAGAGTTATGTAACTGCTAATGCAGATGGAAATATTTAATGTTCATGCTTTACAACTGAATTGTTTAACTGACAAAACAATTTTTTTTAAATTATAAAATGGATTTAGCCAAGTCAACCGGGACTGAAATGTTTAGATTACAACTTTACAGTAATAAGGTCAATTTCAAACCTGATAAAAACCCGGTATATAGGATTTGTGTGTCCTTGAAGATGTATTTGGAGATAGTTACTGTATACATGTTTTATAGCTCCCCCCCCCCCCCTCTTTTGGGCTGTATTGAGTATTCATTGATTAATCCTGTTTCTATTGCACAAGGAGAAACCAGTCAGTCTATGAATTTGAATTAAATGGAATTGCTGACACCGGCTTTTACCTTTTTAGTGAACCATGCTCACTGTCACTGTATGTACCATTTCATATTCTTCCTTCATTTTGTGAGAGATGTCAGTTTTAATAGTGATTTGAAATTGAATTAAACTAAAATGTCAATGTTCACAGGCAACATCACTTAAGGTCAGAACAGGTGACACACATTGCTGCCAGTTAACTGTCTGTCAGTCCTTTTTAACTGCGCATTTTCCCAGATACCCTCTTCATTCTTCACCTCTCTTTTGTCATTAGACCCACTTATTTTGAGTACGAGAATGTGTCAGTCACATCCTTAGCTCTTTGTGTGATGGACTTCGATCCAGTGCTGACAAGTTCATTAGCATTCATTGGTGGCTTCAATTTAAACCCAATACCTTAATATTGCTGTTGGATCCCCAAGTGGGGGCTTAATTGTTTGTCTTCAGGAGCTCTAAAGGAATAGTAATACTCATAAAAGGTAAGCCGTGACAAAAAATTATACAAGATAGGACCCTTCTACTGAATGCTTCATCTCTTCTGCCAAGTGTTTGTTTCTTCAGCTGCACCTTGGAGCATGTTCTTTAGTGCTTTGGTAAAAAATATTTCCGCAATATCACATACGGTTTTAGTTGCACGACTATTTCATTTTTCCAAAAATGTCAGCGTTTCTACATACAAAATTCAGAAGACCCAAACATTCAATCCAAGTAAACCACAGTTTATTGTCCTTTGACAACTGATACAGTTGCCCGTGTTGAATTTGACGGAATAAGCTCGACATAATAACTCCAGATGTGGAAACTGAACCTTGTGTCAACAGCCCATAACTGTTATCATGGTTTTTACTCTCCTCACCCTCAGTAACTCAATCTTCTAACATACTTTTTTGTTCTCCAAAAACACAGTCCCTCCACCACATGTTTACTATCTTATAATTATTCAAAGCACACTACAATACCTGTGTTGTCCTCATGAACCAACTCTTTTAATTTTGGAAGATTATGCTTTGACTTTGTTGCGCTCCTAACTTGATAGTTTTTTTTGTTCAAGGCTTTACACTTTACACATGATTCAGCTTTTGCTTCAAAAGCAATACAAATTAATTTATTCTAGTTTTCAAGAGAGTATACGCTAATTTAGAAACATGAGGACGGAATGTTTTATTGGTGTGTATGTAATGTTCATACATTACTGCAAGGGAAGCCTCATAAAGGCTTAATTATGTATTCTACTTTGCATTTCAAACACTTTTACTTGTGAGGCTTATAGTCCCTTGGGTTTTATGCTTCGTATCTGGAAAAAAGAGAAGAGAAGCACTTTAAAAACAAAGCCTTAACTTCAATTGTATTGGTCCTATTACCAGCATTTGTTGAAACCTCTGGAATAGACCTCTTGTTCTAGTCAGAGGCGGCTGGGGGGTGGGTTACATTCTCGAGCATCAGATCTGTTTAATATCCAGCTAAGTTTGACTAGTACCACAGCGCCAATGTTGTATTTATTATGCCTTCAGCGCATTAAATTAAAGTGAATCAATTATCATAATAGCATTGTAATTTCCCTATTTATAGCTTGCACTAATTTGGTCAAATTCAATAATACCATTTTAGCCAAGAGAGATAAACAGTGCTACTTCCTGACAATAAATAGATCCAGCCTACGTTCTGAAAATTACTTTCATGTTGTTAGAACTCGATGAATGCATTTTCCAAACTGTCCTTAAGTCAGACTGACGCTGTGAAAATATAAAAATGTAACTGTGATTGGGTGCCTCTTTTCTTTTAATATACCCCTTTGCAATCTAATGGCTCTTTTTGTTGTTTTTTGTGTACTCCACAGTTTGTGCCCTGGTCAAATATTACATAACATTTATGGTGGATAAGTTAGCTCGATATCATGTAGATGAGCCTTTTTAAATAAACAACAGTTGTCTTGAGGAATGAAGACTTTAAGGGTATAGCTTTCGGTGCAGGGATTATAAATAAAAAAAGAAAATAAATCAAACTAAAAATTCAATTGAAAGTCCATTCAACACCCCTATTAATGATGCTTTGTTCATGAATCTTTTATCGTCTCAGGCATTATAAATCCGATTGAAACAGTATGTGTCAGATTGGCTCCAGTCTTTGTACCCCTGCAGTGTGTATGGGCGAGTGTGAATGTGTGAAGCATATACATGGGAACATCCCTGGATTTCTGCACTCCAGGTGGAAGACTCCTGGAGTGAAGCATTTGTAGTTCAGCAGTGCATCCATTCCCAGAACATGGCCATAAAGAGAATTAATTATGTTGTTTCTGTGTGAAATGTAATTATATACAGTCTACTGTTGATACTAAGTTGGTTATACTGCATTTTCCATGTTCTTTAATTCATTTTTAATTAGGAATAGGAATTGTGGCCAAATGTGAGAAATGATCACATTTCCACAGAAAGAAAACAATGGAATGCTGGTTTAATTTGCAAATAGTAAAAAAAAAAAAATTACATTTAAATGTTTATAGCAACCAATAGTAAATGGTAAAGATTCCATTGCAAATCAGAGGTTTTATATATTTTCAAAAACTGTATAAAAAAAGATAAGGATCCTTAATCAACTGTCTCAATGAAAGTTAAATAGATTTAGACACAGGCAATCATGTGAATAAATGCTCAATGGCTTGAGCGGAAACATATTAATTATGTCCATTACCAATGAGCTGCTTGAGAATGTTGCAATCATCTGTATATTCAGTTGAAGAAATTCACAGTACAGTATCCATGTGACAATTAGCAAGCGCAGTATGCGTCATCAAGCTAAACACTAATTCGCTGCCTGCTTAATCAATTCTGTATAGCATAAATTATAATTCAAGTCACACACAATGTTGCTACTGAATGTAAATCTCCTCTTCACTCAGTCTATCATTCACCCACTAACCAGGGGTGGCAAGATTATCCAAATCGACTGTTGGATTTCACTTTCTATTTTAAGGTCATTATTGGATTAGATTTTCAATTTGAACATTATTTCCTAGCACCGACGGCTCTGCTGTTCAAACTGCACTGCATTGTCTTTGAGCTCCCACCTCCAGTAAGATACATTGTGTTGTTGTAGTTTTTGTTGGATGTGAGCGAGTATGCAAAGATGTAGTGAACAAATATACTTGGTAAAATTGCTTAAGCTTCTTTTGATTTCAATGATCAACTTGAAAGCTTAAAACGGAGATTGTGACATGCAGACCTTTTTCTGACTTTCATTAGATAAAGTAAAGACAAATTATGAACTCACAAATTGTAATGAATAAACACTGACCAAATGGGCATAGCCAAAACATGCAGCCGGGAATTTAAGCAAGACCAATAATTGGAAGATACGACTCAGCAGTGGAATACATTAAAATGGGAAGGGGAAACATTAGTAGGCCTTGCACACATCCCTATCTACATAATGCCGCTGTTTCAAGAGTTTAAGCAATGGCCTTGAACATTAACATTATTGCAGCATGGACACTTTACTTAACAACAAACAAGCCCTTGAGTCTCCTGCCTCTCTATATTAACATTTCCCTCTTAAAGGTCTCCTATTATGATATTTCTATGCATATATTATGGGATATATAAAAAATATATAAAAACATGTCTTTGATGTGTTTTGTTCAAAATACAAACAGATCATGCATTTTAGACATCCCTCATATCCCTCTATTTCAGCCCTGTTAGAGAAACTCTGATTTTGGGTCCTTAGCTTGAAAAAAAAAAAAAAAGAGGAGGAGGAGCTAATGCCCGGCAGATACAGTTAAATTCTGCCGTGATTAAACGTCATCATGTTCCAAACCACATCAATGATTATTTCTGAAACAGTATGGAGCTCAAATGTTTTTTCTCTGGCGGGTTAATCACAAGGTGAGTTCCTTTTTTTATTTCCTGCTTTTTTACACATACTCTCTCCAGTACAGGTTAGCTCTGAATGTTAGCGATGTTTGCTAATGTAAACAAAGACCATATTACGTCCAAAACACGTTGTGCATTGTTTCTGATAGCAACTTTCTGATAGTGCCGTGGGTCTGCATGTCTGATATGATGTAATTTATATCATCAAATCATATTGGACGCAAATCTGGATCAGCTCCGTTGTAGCCCTGTTTTTAGAGATTTGGGTACGAGGAAAAGAGAGAGGGTTTTATTTTCTGACACTTTGTGAGTTCCCTGACACACCGGGGACACATATTTATGTATGAAAGACATCAAAAAGTGCATTTTGCACGATAGGTCCCCTTTAAGATTCAATATGTTTGGCTTCAGTGGAGAACTAGAATCAACTCATGACAGTATGTCTAAAGTACTTTTAGCACATTCCTCTGCTTTGAAATGGTAGGTTGTTTTTACTAAATTAAGGATTCTACTTTTTACATAGAATAATGAATTAAAGCAAAAAGAGTTGTGGTCTTACCATAGTTTGGGCAGCAGACCTTGAGCCAGCAGACGCTGGAGAGCACTGTGAGGTTGGTCAGACTGCACAGGCCAAACAAAACGCCACAGAAGGCATAGCCAGTGCAGATCGTCTTATTGAACAGCCACCTGGATGGAGAGAACAGTTGTTACTGAAGGATCTTTTTTTAGCAACATTCTTATTGTGAAGAGAAAAAGCAGGTGCTACATTTTCTTCATAGTGTATTTAATCTCACTGTGTTTTTAGCTGTTTTCAATAAAACAAATTAAAGTCAAAACTCAATGTGTGAACTTGATAGTAAACGGATACAGTTTGCGACTACCTTGTAAATAGGTTGTTGTGAATTAACGGTAACATGTCATCCAACTCTTTGAAGTTTTAACCTTTTATATAATTATTTATTTTATCTCCATGAGTGAAAGTGTTACATATTTTGCAAAGACCTCCACCTGCTCCCCACATTTTTTATTTAAATAAAAAACAAGAATCTTTTATAGATGTACTAGTTATTTTCCCCGTATAATATTAAAATCTAGATTGAATACAGATATATTCAGTGTAAACAAAATCAGCCTTAAGAAATCTGTAATAAAAATGTGCATATTGCAAATGTAGATTTCTGCAGTTCTTCAGATACAAAGAGGCACAACACATCAGTGTCCTTGAAGGCAGCTCAAGCATCTGCTGGTCCCTCGAGGAAACATTTAACTATGAAGATTACAGAGTCACATGATATATGAAAGGATAGAAGGTGGTGGAAACTTGAATGGCCACTCACATGTGAGTGAATGCAGAGGGGATGGAGAGTGGGAACAGGGATATTGTCATGCCGAGGTCACTAATGGCCAAGTTAACCACAAAGAACTCTGCAGGCTTCAGGGTGGACTTCTTTCTATAAGCCACAAACAGCAGGATCCCATTTCCTAGCATCGACAGTACACCTAGGAGACAGAGTGTAGGATGTGTTGGTGCTGTTGCATATAAATCATCATCAGCTTTATTGAAGAGACTCAAGGTCCATTCTTAAAAGACATACAACACTCAAATATATATATAAACACACACATTTACACAAATTAAGGCTTTATGGAATATCACTTACCCATAATGATGTATATAGTTCCCATGAGGATGTCACTGTCTTTCGATATTTTCGAAATGAGCAGAAATGTTTCAGAGGCATTTCCCATCTTGACCAAACATCAACACAGAGAAAAAGGGAGGGGGGAAAACAATTGTTAGTTTGTTTGTTTCCACTTTAAAGCAATTTAAAAACAAACAAAAGCAAACCTCAGAGAGGACAGACCACAAAGTCATTTTGCAGATCATCAGCCAAAAGCTATTGTTACAGTGCCTGAAAACCAATTAGCAACAATAAACACTGTGAAGCGTCATTAGCACAGTTTTTAATAAGACAACTGAAAAGCACACTTTGGCTGTTTGCCTTTCCATCTCTGATTGTATTATTTTTCTGGTGCACTCTTACAATCAAATGTATCTCTCACTACCGGTTCATTTGTGAGAACATGCATATATCCTTATTAGTCTGTTATTTGGTAATCTTTTCACCATTTTGTTCAGTGATGGCAAAACAAACCATACTGTTAACAATATGTCTCCATGTTTTATAATTTGGAAGCTTTACACAGTCTCCAAGTTCAGACGCTGCTTCCATGAACAAATTAAATACCATCCTTCACTTCAAAATGTATTTACATACACAGCATGAACCGCTGCCAAAACATATTCATTGCAGTTCAGGCAAGTCGCTGAGGCAATCTTTTTTAAAGGAATTTGTGAGAAGATATCGAGAAAATGTATTTATAGCCTTTCTATTTCCTCAACGACTTCACCTACTTACATATTGAAGGGAGCCAACAAAGGGAAGAGACATGTTTAATCACCCTGGGTTAAGAGTGATGCTGCTTGTATAGAAATCCTTATTACCGTAAACCCAGGAGATTATTTTGAAAGAGAACTAGAGGTGAGGAAAACACTTTGTTATGCTTTTCTTCATGGACTTTCTATTAGAAATTCAATGTGGCTGAGGAGCCTGTAACACAGCTTGTTAGAGAATACAGCCCTGCACAGGTTTGTGTGCAAATGTACTTGCTTCATTTGCATAAGTGTATACAGTATAGGGACTTGTATAAGAATGTGTGTGACTGTGTTGTGTTTACGGGTGTGGAGGTTTCAGATTTACTACAATCATCTGTGACAGTGGAGTCTTAAAGTGCATGAGTGATCTTGTTTTGTAATATTACAATATGCTAATTCTGTTACCTTTTTGAATGTTCCCACAGATATTCATTGACTGTGGAGAAAACGAAATGTCGATGCTTTATGAGGCCCAGAGGGGGGCTTAAGACGTCCCACCACCAGATGAGTACACAGTGTACATACGTGTAAGTAGTAGTGCTGTATGTGTGAATTTGATGAAGAATGCAGACATTTTGTGCAAGTGTAACCTAAATACACATTTGTACCACTGAATTAATTTATACACTAATGGTGTGCAATTTTGGTCAATACACATGTGTAACAGAATATTTTATAACTACATGGTGTAATGTGAATTGTATACACTTAAATGTATACAATTATCGAAAGGTCCGGGCAGTAAATCATGCCACATTCTGAAATCGAGTCACCAGAAGCTGTATGTGTGAAATTGATGTATAGTGCAGGACAACACACATTTGGATCAGAAATGAAGTGCATTAGATGTTTAAATTAGCATAACATGGAAATACTCTATTCAAATACAAGTACTTCTAGATTATACTCAAGTACAGTATTTGTGTTATTTCCCCCACAGCTGGGACCATAGCTGCCATCAAATAAACAAACACTAATATATTACACAAGAGTTATTACGTTACATTGATAGTGGTCTCCATTAGCTGAAAATAACCGTAATCAGCAAGTCCTTCTGATGCTGTACACAACACAATTTCCACAATTATTATGTACTTGTAGAATAACACATATTGCAAATACGAATGCACAAACGGCATTATACTTCTCCCTCCTGTGCTCTGTGTGGATGCCTCCGGTCTTTACCTTCTTACTGCTCTTATGACTACAGAAAATTCCCCTTACTTCCATATTTCCATAATAATATTTTCACTTATTATCCAGTCTGTGTCGGAAAGACACATTCATTCAATTCCCTAATATGGAAAATTGTCATTTGTTGTGGTGCATTTATGCAGTTTGGCACAAGCGCAGGGTCAAACTGATCCAAGATAAATGACCTTGAGGGTTTTTATACGCCTTAATGAGACTAAACATTTTCATTCACTTCACATCACAGTTTGACTTTCAGCTATTTCTGCATCTTCTTTCTACAAATGCTTGAACCACTTACCAACAACAGTTCTCAGACCTGCAGCATGTCTCTCTAATGTGTCTTTGGACACACATGTATCGTGACGCAACAGGAAGTGCTGTAAAGTTCCATAATAGCATATTTTGTATTGCATACAGAGACTCATCTTACTCATGGTATTACATCTGCTTTCCCTTCACATCCCAGTTCTTAACTTGAAACTGAGTCAGACCCAGGGTATTTTACACTCTGTTTGATTCTCGAAACACATTACCTTCTGGGCTTATGAAACTATTTTAAATCAATATCACTGACTTAAAATGGATGGTCACAAATTGTGAAAACTAGATTGTACCGCTCAAATAATCCTAAATAAAGTATCTGTCTAAAGCGGAGAGATTTATACTGCACCTACAAAGCCTACCTGCCTGGCTATTTATTTATATTATTGCCCATTTTCCCTTCTCCTCTGTGCTCTCCTCTCAGCAGTGTCAGGGTTACAAGGGGAAAGTCTAGATTAACGAGAGGATGAAGTCAAGAGAGAGACTTTGAAAGTGAGCGACTGGCAGTTTAGGGAGGAACCCTTGCTAACCCCCATCAGTGTGAGAGTGGGAGAAAAGAAATGGCGAGTAGAGGAAAGCCATAAAGTGACTGTCAGTAGCTGAATGCTGGAATTGAGGGTAATCATTCTAAAGGACATATTTGACAATTTAAGCCTTGCTGCATACAAAATGAATTTACAGCCTACACACAGGCACACAGACACACATACCAAACAGAAAAAGAGGGAAAGATTGTCAAGGACAGCGAAGGAGACGTTGAATAAAGAATAGGAGTTTGTAATGAATAGGCGAGGACAAGTAAAGAATGAGAAAAATCCTATAGCTGAAACTGTCAGAAAGACGGGAATGAAAGCCGAATTATGTAGATTATTCACAAAATGAATGAGAAAGAGGGACACAATTCAGTGAGCCTGATTACATCCACTCTGTAAACAGTAATCATTGCATACTCTGCTTATGAGTAATGGGATTCACTGAGCAGAATACAGTGAAGAGTCGGTTTAGCTTTTCCTTAACATACAATATACAGTATGGGAAGTAGGCTAGTGTATTGTTAATAACACACACATGCACTGATCCCTTGACTGTCCAATACTGCGGTACATGTGTTTAAATATGAATTATTACAACTAGACACCAACGTAGGTGTCAGGCTGATCTTATTTAACAACAAATGCAGTTTCCTTCTTATTTTCACATCCTCTTCCTCCTCTTTTCCTTATATTATAAGTCTCCAGTTTCAGTGTTTAGCAGAAAAAATAATGATTTGGGTAGCTTGTAAGACCATTTGATATCTGATATCAATGACTCCTCGTAAAGTCCGATTCACTTCAAAACATTACATCATATCGGATGTTTATTTTTATTACAATTGGGATCCTTAAGAAATCACATTTAGTCTAAGCTAAATACAACGTTAACAAAGAACAGAGGGTCACACCAATATTAAACTAAACCACTAATTTGTTTCTCAAGTGCCTTATTTAGCTAAGTATATTATAAATGCATACATCATGTGGAATCCCTTTTATAGATAATGAAATTTCCTGTCGTAAAGATCTGGTCAAAGATCAAGCGCTATTTTCATAGCACACAGGCAACATGCAACCCTGTTTCCTTTAAAATACATTGACAGTTACTACTAGTAAAAAGCACAGGGCTTTATGCCCTCATGAGGACTTTTTCAATATATAACAAACACCATCGTCTTTTCTTAACTCGATTTCCAAAACAAAACGTCTCAGTTGAGATGAGCAGATATTATAAGGAAAAAATGAAACGATTTGCCAGTTGAGGATTGTTCAGTAATAACATTTTGTGATTAGAATTTGAAGATACTGTATGTATATGAAAGGCTCAGGATCACTACCATATTTAGACCTGTTCATTTTTTAGGCTCTTAAATGGCACATGGCACATTTTCAACAAAAACATAAAAAATATGTGTAGCATACTGTGTGTTGTTATCAGGCAAGTAGCAAATGTCTGAGTTCAGTCAGGAGTAAGCATACATTATTATTTCCATTATATAGACCCTCCAGAAAAACGCGATCCTGCGATCGCAGAATCTACCGCATAATCAGCAAAATGGCAGATTTTTAAAAGGCAGCATATTTATCAAAAGTCCGCATAATCCCCGCATTTTTCCACACAAAGTTGAGGGAAAAAAAAGTTAACTCGTCTTGACGTGAAGTAGTGATGATGATGACGTGACGTCATCAGCTCGCGCATCACAGAAGGTAAACAACAACGTAGAGCGAACGTGTGGAACTCACACGACGAACATTTCTGCTAAAGACCGGTCAAAGCAGTACCTTGATGTCTTTCACGAAAGTGGGGGGAAACTATTCTGCACCCCGTCCAATTGTGTGTTGGAGCATACGTCTTAGAGAAAATCGACGGTGACGACCCACTTTGATTCATTCAGTCTCATTCATTCAAACATTCGAAAATGCTTTCTGCTGCTGCGGACAAGAAAGCCAAACAACTCACGTTCACCGAGGCATCAACCTCCAAAACCCTTTCGAGGGCTACAAGAAACGAAGTGAGTAGCCTACAAGATTGAAGCTGGTCAGATAACCTAATTCTGTTTTCATTTACTCGTTCATTAACACGAACGACTAAATGAAAACAGAATGAGGCGGAGGTGTGTGTGTGTGTGTGTGTGTGTGTGTGTGTGTGTGTGTGTGTGTGTGTGTGTGTGTGTGTGTGTGTGTGTGTGTGATTAAAATAGCCCCATTGCTTTTACAATAAATAAACATTGAATGTGTTTAATTGAATAGGAAAGGGGTTTAACGTTAGTGGCAGGTTGTGTGTGAAAGAGAATAAATAAGACAGCCCAATATTTAAAAAAAAAATCTATTATTTTTCGCAACTTTCCGCATATTTCGCAACTTCCCGCAATTTCACCGCATAAAATCACATAAAACCCCGCATGTTTAATCGCATAATCAAGGATTTTAGCCCGCATAATCAAGGATTTTTGCCCGCGTTTTTCTGGAGGGTCTAATTATAACTTGGAATAAGGAGGAGGGCAAACCCCTTTAACGTCTGTTTGCCCACTCATCTGTGGAATAGCGTTTACTCTTGTCTTCACGCTGTAATAAATCTGTAATGCATAGTTTCTATTGCACATTTCAGTGGCGAGCCGTGACTTTTATACCTAGGCCCTAGAGTTATTACGTCACAGCGTATACTTCAGCGGAATATCAAAACAACGGCCCGGGGTGCAAAACGCATCAACGAAAACGACCACAAAACAACACCTGTAAATAACCCAATTTGTGTTCTTTGAAATTTAAAGGATATTGTATTGTGTTTCGTTGCAGTTGTATGCCTTAAGTGTAATTTGGCATGCTTTTATTTTGAAGGTGAGTTTACGCTGTTGACAGGAAGTTGTTGTTGCTATGGAAACAAAAAAAGTTTCACAGCGGGCGGAACTTGTCATAAAGTCCGCGATAATAAAACCCACCCATTTAGAGGGAAGATATGATTGGTCAATTGTACTGTCATTTGACATTACTCTCTGTGAATTTATAGCTGGACGTCCAACAGCTCCTGTTTTCACAGTACCTCGCAGAGACGAGCTTCTTCTTCTTCATTTAACCCTTCACAGAAACTGAATAGGCAGATTTCGAAGGATTTATTTATTTGGAAATGTTATTTAAATACAATTAAATCAAGTTATTTTGGTAAAACTATTGAAAAATATAACTAAAAACATATTTAAAAAAAAAAGATTAAAAATAAATAAATAAATAAAAATGTTTTAAATATTATTTTGTAAAATATCTTAGGCCCTCAGAGAGAGCCTAGAGGGCCCTGACGGCTCGCCACTGGCACATTTAAATAAGTCATCTGTAAAAATGTAGGTTACAGTACATGAATATATTTTCTTCCATTGTGTTATGGAAAAAACAACAACATATTTTCACATCAATACACTACTTTTGTTTTGGACAATGACGGGAAATTGCAGTGAGAGACACAGACAGTAAAGACTTATCAATGGAATTATAATGTCTGTTTTAGGAACAACCAATAGGGTCCAACCAGAGGCTCTAATGCTTATTAAAAAAAATAACAAATCCAAATCTTTACCTGACCTCCAAATGCTTTGAAATCCTTAAATCTATTTAGGCATAAGAGGAATGGATTATGACACATTATGACTGTTGGATCTTGTTGGATTTTCATATTGTATCAGAAATGGTTTTCTAAATCCTGAGTTAAGGTGTTTTATTATTCCAGCTGGGATGAAATAAAGACCTGGATTAACTTTCCAAGGTCGAGAAAAGATAGAAAAGACAGAGTTTTGTCTTACTAGACGGAAACATGACTGCAAAACTCTAGTCAACCGACTGAAAAGTGTTACATATTAACACAAGCACACACATACTGTGCAATCTAATGTAGCTGTGTGAAGTTGTCATCCTATTTACTCGGAGCTTGGAGCTTAGTGAGCCATTACCAGCCTTGTTAGACTCATGAATAACGGCCCGTGCACACGGCGGTGTGCGTTGAAGCTTCAACGCTTCTGCCCGTTCACTTTGAATGGGGTGACGTCACGCTTCGCCGAACTGCATTGTGGGAGCGTCGGTACGCGTTGCTCGCTGCAAAAGTTGAGCAATGTTCAACTTTTGAAGCTTTGACGGAAGCGTCAGCCAATCGAATCATATGCCAGTACAAGCTCTAGCCAATCAAACCGCGTGCTTGTGTGTCAGGGGCGGGAGATTCATGTGATTGGTTGTTGGTCGAGTTTCAGACACGCCCACCGGCAAGCTTCAATGCACGCCGCCGTGTGGACGCTGCGTAATGAGTAAAGAATCTCGCAGCAGTGACCTAAACTGTGCATGGTATAAAATCTAGCCCTCTGGAGGGGTGGTGCATACATATTAACCCCCAAATCACCCAGTCCACAGTTTATGTAAAAGTGTATCTGAGCCTGATTTGCCATGTTTTCACAGCATGACATTCTGACTGAGAAAAGTATAAATTAAGCAAATAATTGTTCCACACTGCTAGAAAGGCAAAAAAAGCAAACAAAGAGCTAGAAAAGCAGGCATCTGAAAGAGCTGAGATCATAATAGAGTGAGCCAGTTATAATAAATATGCATGATTATGTAAACAGGACATGAGTGATTATCCTGTCCCCCCCAGATTTTCCTGATGAGAGGGATTCAGGAAAGGAACATCTCTCTTTTTCTCACCCTTTTTTATTCTTCTCCTCAATCTTGTGAGTCTTAGCCTTCTACGACCTGAACCCATCACTCATCCTTTACTGCGTGATCAAATTATAAACGAGGATGCATGTTTTTGCCGTCCTGTAACAGAAACACGTTTCCACATCTTAGCACACCTAACCAGTAGAACATAAATATAGTACCCTTCTCAGGAAGTCCCCTGAGTTTTGAAGGGTGACCTGAGATCACGTTTACAATGTAACCCTAAAGGCACAGACACACCAGGCCGATTATCGGCGTTGGTGGGCGTCAGGCCGACGATGAGCGTCAACACGCCCTGCTCAGATTTATTTTCAGCCGGGCCGACGCCTTTTCGGCCAAAGGGAGTCGGCAAAATAAATCACTCTGATTGGCTGTTCAGCTAGTGAATCAGTGCATGAGAAGCGAAACGGAAGTGAGGGCCCAAACAAACTATTAAGAAGGCAAATCTGAGATTTCATTTAACTCCAGCTCTCGACACAGGTTCGGGAAAGCCCCATGAGCTTCTCGCTGTAGAGAGAAAGTGGAACGCACACGCTATTTGTTGTTTGTTTATATCACGTAGTCTGTTCTTCTTCTCTCGGTTATCACGCAGTCTGTCTTCCGGTTGTTGCCTCTTTTGAATGACGACTACACACTACCGCTGCCTGCTGGTAAGGAGAGTTATTGCCACTCACGCATGCGCAGTTCGTACGTGCTTCTTGGCCGTCGGCCGAAGTCTTTGCGGTGTGTTCCAGTGTGACACATGGCCAAAACGCAGAGACTCGACGCGACGCAACAGTCGGGGTCCGTCTGTGTCAGTTCTTTGTTGTCAGATTGGTGTGTCCGGGCCTTAAGGTTGATAGCAGAAAATGTTGCCGATCAATCTTCCTTAACTATTAGTGATCAATTCCCAACCTTATTTATTCAAAATCAATACCTAACCCATTAACATGTGTGGTCGGTGCCTTACTTTAATCAGTTCCTTGTATTACCTTATAGACACGACTTTACAGCACATCACGGAAATAATCAAGAAAGCAGTGGAGTCAGAAACTCCAGCAGTATGTCAAATATCATAACTCACAGGGTTATAGTCACAAACACTTGCCAGTAAGCGTCAGCAGGTGTTCATGGATTCTGCATTAGCCACAATTTCACTTTCACTTCATCAGAAACACATATCCATTTTTAATGATGGAACGGAATATAAATTGCTCCAAATGGCCTTCATAATCGCTCGCTCATTTCATCCTCAACTCTGATCCTTATGTCACTTCCAGTGATTTGTTATTTGGTTAGCGAGGGAACGACACCAGGAAAAGTTAAAAATGCTTTTACATCCACCCCATATCTCTACTTGCCTTTGACCGTCTCATATTTCATTGTTTTTGTGTTCCCTGTAAAGGTATTCATTCATCTAGCCCCCTCATAAAACCTTGCCTCTCTGTTTTCATTTCCCTCGTATCATTTGTTTGGCTGTGAAAGCATAGTACCTCTTTTTGCTTCTTCCAAAAATGTACATGTCGATCCATCTGCCTTTTCCTAAAGGAGGCCAACTGTTAACATTCACTCACAGAAGGTAAAACTGAACAAACACAGACGCTTAACTACCGTTCCCCAGACGACTGAGTGTGAGAGTATTTTAGGGATTGTGAATCTGTTCACAGGCCATGCAAAAGCATCAGCGATTTGGAGCCATGTGTTAATATTTGCTTTTGTAAAGCATTGATTAACACACATATCACATACAACCTTGGTTCCATGAACATTTTAATTTATAAATCAATGTATAATATAATATAAACACATAATTTTTTCAAGGCTTCAAAGACTTCGGCCAAAGATACAGGATTAAGACATTCCTCATCTATAAGCTACTAAAAAGAATCTTCCATTAAGCAACGTTTTTCAAAAGGGCAAATCGACATGTCTCTTGAATCAATTTAATAGATGACTCTCCTTCTAATTTACCTCAAGAGAATGAAAGAGGGGGCAAAACTCTGCAACTCAACCTCATGAATGCTAATGAAGTGAAATAAATCATTACAAGAGAGGTTGAAGGTAGAAAATGACGGGACTAAATGGGCCATTCATTATTGAAGAGCATGGTGTCACTGTGTTTTCTCTCATTTGACATACATAGAGATGGAGATGATAGAGATTATATAACAAGCTTTTAACTGTGTGTGATTTCAAGGCCAGCACATTATGGATAGTGCTGTTTATTGACATGCACTCAATTTCAAGCCTTAAATAACTATGCTACAGCATATAAATGTTGCATAATATAAAAAATAAATATAGTAATCCTTTTTTCCCCCTTTTGCACAAGAATCATCCCGTCATATAAAATGACACAAGCCACCGAAAGGTGCATTTTGTGCATGACCTGCAACCAAACATCATTTTTTAGCACGCAAAGTGTTTGTGCATAACAGCTATCTGTCGGTGTGTGACTTGAACTTCTTATCAGCCAGATAGAAGATTGTTTTGGCTCCTATTCTTAAACTGTGTATCTTCCCTTCATGTATCCCTCCTGCAAACACTCTTCTCTATCCTTCAGTCATCTATCCATTTAGCCAACAGCTCTCCTTTGAATTTCAACCCAAGTTTATGCAAATGACATGTGTTGCAGTTGTCTCTTGCACTTGACATGCCCTGTCCATTCATAATTTTCACCCATCTGTCCACAAATGGCTCTCAAACTGCACAATGCTCAAACATTGAAATTCTCCCATTAGTCTAGCAGGAAGGACCCTCAGATTTTGAGATACCCCTACCCGAGGTAGAACAAATGACAACAATTATTTTTCTTATCTTTAGGGTCTCCCATTAATGAAATTGATTGTTGTCAAATTTTACTTTGGGGGAAAAAATGTTTTTTGGGTTGTTCTTTAGAACTACCCAAATCCCTGAAAAAGAGCCAAATTAGACTAGGCCGAATGTGGGAAAGGTGACAAAAAAGGCCATAACTTCAGAATGACCTCTCTTATCCTCTTTAGATTTGCTGAGGTATGAACCAGGTGGCTGTCCTACATCACCAAATAGTCAGACAATTATTTAACTAAAAAAATACTGAATTATAGTCCTGTAAACTTAGCTTTAGTTTAGACGGAAATTGTACTTTTTGGTGATAGGAACATAGGACTCAATCACTTTTCACTCCTTGGACTGTAAATTGTAATAAAGATCATAGATATATTGAACTGTAGAGTGTCTTAATAAACCTACTTAACATATGGACATGAAACTTAATTCCAAGGTCAAAGGTTATGTTGTACATGATAAATGTGGATACAAAATCTCACGAACGTTAAATCTTGTTATGTGAAATAACATAACCCAATGAGAATAAGATGATAAACCACTACATCAAGCTGTGGAGGACTCATAAAGGGGAGAGGTTTATACACTTGTAGTCTCACTCGTAAGATTGAATATCCGGGATAATACTGGTGCATAGGGGTAGACTTCAAACTGACATAGTTCTCTTCTTCCATTCGGGATACAGATTCTTTAGATTAACGTTATCTTTGACGATGGTCTATAAAGGTATGTGATGATCAATCACAAGTTATCGTGGGATTCTGTTAAACGGTCATTACGTGTAAACAAATCCCTAAAGACAAAAAAGA
>NW_011369945.1:19855993-19893884 GCF_000735185.1 Notothenia coriiceps
ATATCTTTTATATTCAAAAGCTCCTCGCCTTATTAAAACCCTTGGGATTTGAGTTGATGAGAATCTTTGGATATGTTATTTATTAATAATAATAATAATAATACATTTGATTTATATAGCACACTTTAAAGACAACGTCATCTCAAGGTGCTTCACAAAGCTATAAGGAAAAATAAGTAAAAATATATCTAAAGGAGCATATTGGATCAAATATGGCAATAGAAACAAATTGAAATAAAAGGTTAAGAGAATAAAAGGTTTTAAAAATAAATAAATAAATAAAGTAAAGGACAGTCAGTAAAATGTGGTGTGGAACAGGTGGGTCTTGAGGCATTTCCTAAAAACTGAGAGTGATGACTATTATTGGATTGTGACTGATTGGATCATGTCACCTTGATTTAATTGAAACACAGGAGCTGATAGATTGTCAGACTGTGAGGAATGACAGTTTTATAATCCACTTTCCACATTACAGTTTTTTGTGCAGTTTCATTTTGTTTTCAACATTCTCCAGGTTCAGACATGCGTATTTACCTAAGTAGCGGCCAGCAGAGGCTCTAGAGTCCACAGCAACGATGACTCCATGTTTGAACTTGAAAGCCAGGGTGGTCGTACCGTGGTTCAGGTCTATACACACACCCCCTTCACGGTTGCAGGATTTGAGAAAACCTGATGGCTGAAGTAAAACCAAAAGAAAGGTGTCAGTGGGACGCCTGATGTTTAATGGCACTGTATCTGCGTCTGTAAGATAATATTAGTCAATTATTTACCAGAACTAAATATAATTTGACAATACCTCGAAATAGTTAAGTAAATGCATGATATTACATTTCACAAAACGCAGATACTGAAAACCACAGACGCGTAAAATAACTTGATCCACAGGGCGTCTGACGCGTCATGCTTGGGGCAGATTTACCCGTAAAATGCAGTATATTAGAGCTTTTCTACAACTAAGTGAAACTATACTTACGTCTACACCGACAGGCACAGCGAATTCCTGAGTTTTGGTCCCGAAATTGTAGTGGTTGGTTCGGTCTACGAGATGCGTCTGTCCAGATGGAAGGATCTCTGCACGAAGTTCAGCATAATGCTTAAAACCAGTTACTTGGAAAAGAGCCATTATGTATTAAAGATGATAAACTAATTCTGTTTTTTGGTTTCAGTCGTTTTCAAAATGACAAATGCGACTGGTAAAGCGTCAATGATAATTTCCTCGTTCTGTGCGTGACAAAGAATTCGAAAGTGAAAGGGTTTTAAGACTTATTTTTCTCATGTCCTCTGAAAAGACCATGCAGAATTCTTCAACTAATACTAATAGTAATAATACATATCTATATAAAGGTTGTTTTAGTAACACAAAAGTTAATGGATCAAAATAAACCCCAAACTCCGAAATATTTATTTTAAAATAACAAAATGTGTCTCAAAAACGTATAAACCAATCAGAGAGCACTATATGTGTTTCATCATCAGTTACTAACCGGAAAAGCAGCCTTCAGGTGTAGGAAAGCCAGCACAGATACATTTCGACTTGTGTTTGCATTATTTTATAAAAAAATACACAATCTAAAGCAGCTATGATACAGTTTGACATGTATTTTAACAAATTGTGCATTAGCCTATAAACTCTTACTGGGTATGTTATCATACTTGTATGGGAGAGGATTAGGGTCATATTAACTTTTTTGAGATCTGACCAAAATGAGATTAAAGTCAGAATTCTGTGATTAAAGCCCTAATCCTCTTCTGTATATAAGTGGCTGCTGTTAAGAGCTTCAAATATAAATCAGCAAATAATTACAAAACATGACAAGAAATGAAGCAACACAGGTCACAAAGAATTTAATTTAAGATGTTTTTATTTAATCCTACACTCTAATACATGTCTCAGTCTTCTCAATATGGCTTTGTAGACTCTTTTAATTAAGCCCTGCAGTATACTGAACGATTCCATATCACAGCGAATCATAGCAACAGAGTAAAGAATATATGATGACAATGTAAATCAAATTATCTGAGATGTTTTATTTCTTTTATTTAACATGTAGTGAATAACCATGGCATGAAATTAAAGCCTTTTTCATTGTACTACTAAATGTTGTGATTGTGCTGTGAGGCTCAGACTGTTTCCATCTGCTGCACGCTCTCCTGTACCACCTCCAGCTTTAAGGGGACTACTTTCTCCGTCAGAACCGAAGTGGTGCCTGGACGATATCTGTATTTCATTTTCCTAGGAGACAGGAAGAGATATATATATGGAGAAGCGTCAATCATCACATTCCAAACTATTGTTTTGCTTGTAGTGGAGTAGTAAGTTGTTAAGTAATTAAAAAACTTAACATTACATGTGAGTCGCAAGCAAAAACACACACAATAGACAATGAAAAATCACACTGCTCGGAACAGACTCAACATATTTTGTACTGTCTGAGAAGGAAATCTGATTTGACATGGTTAAACCTAAAATCTTCTTTAGAGTCGTTCTGGCCTATACCTGCTGTCTTTGTACTCTGACTCCTGGAAGGGTCGGATGTAGTCCACTCCTTCTCTGGTGATGACACAGATGTCGATGTTGTTTCCTGAAGCGAGGTCATTCATGATGCCCGCATGGATGGCAACACGCACCAGCTCCTTCGCCGTATCCAGCTGAGAGTTTAGAGAAATGATGGGGAAATTAGACAACCAGACACATAGAACACGAAGGAGAAGACCTTCAGAGACATTTCAACAGTGAGGAGAATTCATTTATTTTTCTTACATTTTCCCAATTGTTTGCATATAATAGAGGCTGATTTGGCCTACATCACTGCAGATACTCAATTAAATATTCCCTAAGATCCCCTTTAAAATTGTTTTGTGATTATATTGAAACGATCCCGACTAATAATCGTCACAATATGTAATATGTGGTGTACCTCCATGTCCTGTTGGTACCTGTCCTCTAGAATACCAAGAGCAGCCAAATCACCAGATCCTGCGTGAACCAAGTGAAATCAGATAAACAGATTAGATGAAAAGGTAACAAATAACTGAAGAACTTTAAAATATATAATGTAGTATAGAAAAGTAAGTTATAGAATCAAATTATCATAATCTCCAACATGAAATAAAGCACTTTTTGATCCCGATTTGATAGTTAATAAATCTATACAAACTATTGTATTTCTCATTTTCCCCTTTTGTCTTGTTGATTTAATAACAATTTCATACATCAAATTACACATTAGCAACCTAAGAAGAGCATCAACAAATCTCCACTGGCAAGAAATCCTAAGAAAAGGTGACACAGTGATAATGCTGCCAAAACTTGTTGAATAGAGTTATGTCACTCACCCATTGCAAGGTAAGGCACCTTATTAACACTCCCATATGGCCCCACTGTGTACAGATGGTTCCCAGTGCAATCTACTCCTCCTAGTATCAGACTGGCACCGATTTGGCCATGGTACCTTAGGAGCACAGAGATGGAAACATACAAGGACTGATGAACATCACGTGTCATTCACACATCTCTAAATACCAGTATTTGTCTGTGTGGAACACCAACCTGTACAACATATCCTGTAGTATGTTGACCGCCATGACGAGACGAGGGTTCCTCCCGCTGGTCTGAGAGAAGATGGTAAGGTTGGAGGAGAGAAGATCTGTGGTCTTCTCTGTATCTGCGGCTGTACCTGCTCCGCAACAACTATGGAGAGAAGAATAATTAGCATTGAGAAGATTGAGAGGGAAAGAATAGATACAAGAAAAAAAGGGAAAAGTAGAGTAAAGGATTATTTCTCAAGCCCCTATTTTGCCTAAAGGTTCATAGAATCCACCATAAAAAAAACATTCCGCAGTAGCCTCAATAGACCACAATGCAATGCAACAACACCTTGCAGCTTGAGCAATCTGTCATGGATAGAGTGTTAAGCTTTCTTTTGCATTTTTCACCATTGGACTGTGTACTTTCTAGCCATAACTGATTTTACGTGGCAAAACGTAATACTTATTACAAGATCACTGCAGGGCATTCTGGGATATATAGGGAGTAAAGAAGGGAGTTAATGGTCAAATGTGCAACACACCAAACAAGAGTAACCTTGTTCTGCAAAACAGAGCCTTACTATATGTTTGGAGCAATGTAATGGATCTTTGAACACATCTTGTCGGCCACCACTTCCCCGGATGTAGCCCTGGTGTCTGCTCCCAGCACCACGCCATCCTGCACCAACACAAATGGGGTTATAACGTTTATTATTCAAACTATATTTATGTGCCTTCCATGCGTTACAACAACATGTTCATACAAACAGTTCCCCTTTCCACAAAAACAACCCTCTGAGGGCCAACGGGGAAGGCACTCACACACACATTAACCATTTGAATTTTTAGAAATCATAGAGAACCACAAATAATATGAAATCTGATTTTTTCAAATAGTATGAAAAAAACACATTTCGCAGTACTGTTTTTACAATGTTCATGTTAAAGTTATGTTTTTTAAACAAAATAATGCAGTTGTCTCATGCAATTAAACTTTTTCTGAATGTTGCGTTTTTGGGGAATGAATAACAATGTTAATAGTTATATGTATTGTACTAAAGTAAATGTCTTGGTGCATTAATGTTCAGTCAATGCAGTTTACACAGCTTTTTATAGTCACCTTGAACACCACTCCTGCAATGGTGGTGCCTGTTTTCATAGGTTTAGGTGTTTGTCCACCATCATAAAGACCCTCTAAGGCAGCATTCCTAATGAGATGGAGGGATGAGAGTATTATGGAGGGGATCAACTGATAAATATACGTTATAATTATAATCACCGTGAAAAAATAATCACTACCCTGCTTTATGAACTAAACTGATAAGAAGAAAAAAGTTACTTTCACTTTTGATCCCGGTGCTCGGCGTAACCGACAGTTTAATGTGTTACTTTCTGTAAAGATACAGTCAACAGCTCAAAATACATAAATAAGAGACTCATACCTTGCTGCGTTGTCGAAATTAAACCCAGGTAAAGGGGTTTCGAGGATATTTGATAGCGCCATACTGGATACTGGACTGCGGCTTCTCTGCGCGTCCCAGCTCGCCTGAGGTCGCTGTTCTGAGCGTCACCTCTCCTCTTCTCTTTCGATTTTGGAGTGAAAATGGAGAAACACTGCACGAACTCTCAAGTCAAAGGAGTCAGCACAGGGGTGAGTAAATCTGGACCACTCGTATCTTTTTCTATATAAGAATACTAAAGCCTATTGTGCGTAAAATGATCGTTATTGTTTTCACGAATAAACAGGTGATGCTAAACCTGAATAGTAACACGATGTTAAGTGAAATCGAGTGGACACTTCATGAGTTTTAATATCAGTTATTGAATACTTGTCATCTTTAAACGTTTTTATTCTTTACATTTCTGCAAAATCAGCAAATGGCTTTTCACATTTACTTTATATATCCCCGAAAACAATTCATTCGCAGAACTCCAAATCCCAGAGTTCATAGCCTTGTGCAGTGGGCTGATAGGATAAGAAACCACGAGAATAAGGAAGTGTGTGATGCTGTATAACTCAGTGTGTGTGTGTGTGTGTGTGTGTGTGTGTGTGTGTGTGTGTGTGTGTGTGTGTGTGTGTGTGTGTGTGTGTGTGTGTGTGTGTGTGTGACATATCTGGCTTAATATAAACTTCTTCAATGCTGAATAATGACAAATTATCTACCTGTCCCCTCAGACCACCATCCTGGCTGCCACCTTTAATGGAGGGGTTGTGATTTGCTCAGATTCCAGGGCTTCCATGGGAGGGTGAGGATGTTGTGACCATAAAATACCCTTAAAGTTGCATTTACTTTAAACACATTCATACAGAATGAAAGGGGGACAGCTTAATACCATGTATGATAAAGATACACAGTGGATACACAAAAGCCAAGCTGTAGGAAAAGTAGGATCGTGACAGAACATTCTAAATAAATACATAAATTTTCGTGACCCATTAATGCAGAATAAAGGTACAATGTGTTTCATTCTGTAAGTACAAAAGGCCATTTTCAAGTCATGGCTTCATTTGCAGATTAAAATGTGTTTAAATAATATGACAACTTCTCAAGACCTGCATGTTACACCTTTCCAGAAATAAACGACATTTAATTTGATCTTAAAAACGTCTTAAACATTGTTATCGTACATGTTCTTGCTGTGCTACTTTAAACTTCTCCTCCTCAACTCAGAGTGAATTATTGTCCTTTTTACTTCATTACATTTTATTTGTCTCTCTTTAGAGAATATGTTTCCTCTAAGACCATCAACAAGGTGATTCAGGTTCATGACCGGATCTTCTGCTGCATGGCTGGCTCACTGGCAGACGCTCAGGTCGTCATCAAGGCTGCTAAGTATAACTTGTCATTCCACAGGTGCGTGCCATACACACACAACTAATTAAAACATGGGCACACATCGGAAAACATGCTCATCATCACATTTCTACATTGCATTGAAAAAATATGTTATTGATACCACAGGATATTATGGGAGAAAGACAATCATACCAAGATGTGTGCACACAAAATCACAATGCTATACGTACTCCAACACACCTACACACAAACTATAAACACACTTAACTCACTTAACAATAACTCCATAATCCAAGAAATAGAAAAGAAAAGAAATTCAATTTTCAAAGTGTTTTAAACTTTAAACAGCACATAGTTTAACATTTGGCCAACCTTTGTTGACCCCCCCTTATCTACAGTGTCCAGATGGAGAACCCTCCTCTGGTAATAGCAGCAGCATCGGTGCTGAAAGAACTGTGTTACCACAACAAAGACGAGCTACAGGCCGGCTTCATCACAGCAGGCTGGGATAAGAAGAAAGGACCACAGGTGGGGGGTGGTTGTGAAGACAGTCAAACATCTGTGATGGTGGGGGTACACAGGAGCTCCACCTTGCAGCATATAACAACATTACTAATATTCTCCTTCCTTTTCCAGGTGTACGTCGTGTCTCTAGGGGGGATGTTAGTCCCTCAGCTGGTTACCATCGGTGGCTCCGGCAGCACTTACATCTACGGCTACGTTGACGCTAAATACAAACCCAACATGAGCAGAGATGAATGCCTACAGTTTGCCACTAATGGTACTGTGTCACTTCTAAATACATTAATAAAAGTAGGTCAGGAGGTTATATCAGGATTAGAAATGTTTAACAGGGAAATAGTGTTGTGAGTTCATTAAAATGTGTGTTTGCTTTAATTGAGGTTAAAAAAGTACGACACATTGCACAGAGATTGCTCAGTTGTCTAATTACCTTATTATGTATATTTAAACGAAAGCAACCTTTATTCACTGGAAATATTCCAGAGTTCAGTTTAGAGGAAATGTATGTTAAATATTCAAGACTATGCAGTGTTTCATAATACCGCTCTTTATGAGAACAATGCTTATGTTTGCACTTGAGGAAAGGAGTTCAATGAAATATATTTGTAAGTTCAATTAAAAATGTGTTTGTAGTTGTGAGTTGGTGTACAAATGTTACAAACTGAATATGTTGGTTCTTAAACTTGACCTTTATTTCACCCACTTTTTGTTCCTGTCCTTTTTCCTTCTCTTCCCGCCCTTTCTTCCTCCCTCTCTCCCTGTGCTCACAGCTCTTGCTCTGGCCATGGGCAGAGACAACGTTAGCGGAGGCGTGGCTCACCTGGTGGTGGTCACTGAAACTGGGGTGGAGCATGTGGTTGTTCCTGGAAACAAGCTTCCCAAGTTCCATGATGAGTGACGGCCTCTGAACAACCAATGAAATTACATTTTTGTTTTGTTTGTAGCTTAATGGAGTAATTATTCGAAATCCATAATTTCATTAGTAGCCTACTATGTATAGGACTGGGATTTAGACAGTGCGTCAGTGTATGACTTGTTTATACAAAATGTATACAAAGCTACAAAATTCCACTTAACTCTAAGAATATGTTAATTCCATTATAGACATCTCAATTATAAATAAGGTTATACATGTCTTCTCTGTGTTGAAACCAAATGTTTTGTGTAGAGGGGTTGTAGCCTACTTGAAGAAATATGTGAAATGAGAATAAATAAATAACACATCTTACAAATTGCATTGTTCTTCATCTCTCTTTCTTTGAGTTGTGTGCTTCAAATGTTATAGTTATGTAAACTAAAAGTAGTCGTAATTCAACTGCATGTTACATCTTTCCATCTAAAAACTATATTTTATGTAAATCTGAAAACTCCTTCAGTTGTCAGGTCCTTTGTAATCACTCATTTTAATACTGCACTAAGTTAAACAATTGTTGTTCTTGTATTTGTAGCCATAAAGTCTAATGCATAGACTACTTTAAGATAACACTGTCCTTCACATTTCAGTGAAGCGCAGCTGTTTGAAACACGGGTTTACAGTTCGCTGCAGAGGAAGGACAATTTAACTTTCAATTTCGATTTAATTCAGGGAAACATGGAGTCGGTCTGATGAGTGATTGTTGAGTTGATTCGGCACGTCGAGCAGTTTAGAATCTTTAGAGGAAACATCCGAGAACAAGAGCGTGTATAGTCTAAAACGCTGCTCGGTTGAAGTTTCCGTGTCAGTCCGCTGTCCCCTACCCTTTCAGACTAAACCATTGTTGTTGTCGTTACCGGAGTCTCACAGTGAATCAGCATGGAGGCAGAAACAGGGCCCGAATGGTTGTCCGAGGAGGTGAAAACCGGAGTAAGTAAGATTTGGACAGTATTTTTTGACAGATTTTGTAGCCTGTTGTGTATGTGTAACGTGCTGAAAACCTGTTATATCTCAGGCCAACTGCCGGCCACATTGTTATGCATGGGATGAATTGTAAATAGCCTATGTATCGATTTTACATCTGATTACAGACCACAATCATTGCCATAGAGTTCAAAGGAGGGGTCGTGCTGGGGTCTGATTCCCGAGTGTCTGCAGGGTAAGTTTGTACACTAACTCAGCTAAAACACACGTGATTGCTTCACTTCTCATGCAGAATCCTTCCACCTCTCCATATTTCCTCACATGCAGCTTCTCATCTTCTTTTGGATTAGATACAACACTGTCATTGTCTCCATAATATACAGTTTAGCATCTAACAAGAAGTGCAAAAGTAAGCTGCAGGTTAATGTAGCCTAAGTATAGTGATAATTTAACAAAAACAGTGAGGGATTAAAGATGGTGGAAGAAGTAAAAAAAGTCAAAAAAGTACTTTGTTACAAGTCAAAATCCTGCATTCCAAATCTTACTTAAGTTAAAGTATTAAAGTATCGTTATTAAAATATACTTTCTGCTCTGCCACCTCTCTGCATGTGGTTGTGTTTGTGCATGTCCTCCCCTGTGTGTGTAATGTGTGTAAACACAACTGAGTGGGGAAAAGAAATGTCCCTGTAAGGGATTAATAAAGTATGTCTTCTTCTTCTTCTTCTTCTTCTTAATCTTTTAAGCACCAAAACTTAAACTGCTTCCCCCATTTCAGAATTGAGTTACAGGGTTTCTATTTTGATTATTCATGTGTTTTTTTAACAACTGTAGAGCTAACAAGTTTATTTAATCATTGAATTAGATTTTGTATTAGCTAATAATATAACCTAAAAAGCAGATAGTAACCAAAGCTGTCAAATAAATGTATTGTAAAAAGTACAATATTGGCTTCTAAAATGTAGTGGAGTAAAGTAGCGTAAACTGAAAATACTCAGAAAATTACCACAGTACCTCAAAATTGTACTTAAGTATACTTGAGTGAATGTACTTTTGTACAAACTAACACTGGGGATTACATTTATGTATTTACCATGTGAATACCCCTTATAACAAACACTTGTTGAGGTGAACTACCTCTCTGAAAGGTCCCAATGTGTTCATTTTGATGGGGTGTCTTCTGAGTGGTTAAACATTGCTAATGGTGTTCCTCAAGGTTCTGTTTTAGGTCCACTTTTATTCTCTATGTATATCAATAGTTTAGGTGAAAATGTGGATGAAGCTACTTTACATTTTTATGCGGATGATACCCTGATGTACTGTGCAGCTCCCTCCATTAAGGAGGCTGGTGTTAAATTACAGGCTGTTTTTAAGATTATTCAGACTCAGCTTAAGCTTCTTTTAAATGTTGATAAAGCCAAGGTAATGCTCTTTTCTAAAGCTAAAAAGACTACAGACACTGCTTTGGATATTGTTACTATGCAAGGACAAGTACTCAAAGTGGTTATCTCTTATAAATACCTAGGTATCTGGCTTGATGATTGTCTTACTTTTAAACTGCAGGTCATTAATATGCTTAAAAAGCTGAGGGTTAGACTAGGTTTCTTTTTCAGAAATAAGTCCTGTTTCTCATTTGAAGCCAGCAAAAAGGCTATTCACTGTGACCTTTTTACCTGTGCTGGACTATGGTGATTTGATCTATATGAATGCACCTGCCCATTGCCTGGAAAAGTTAGATGACGCATATCACAGTGCCCTGAGATTTGTTACTAACTGTAAAGCACTTACTCATCACTGTACCCTGTATGCCAGGGCAGGTCTGCCTTCACTAACTGTACGGAGGCTCAGTCATTGGTACATGTTCATCTACAAAGCCATGTTTGGTAAACTACCAACTTATATCTGCTCTCTGATCTCTCGACGAATTGAAAGTACTTATTGCCTGAGATCTCATAATGTTGTTTTATTAAATGTGCCAAGTGCTAGGACTGTCTTAGGGAAAAAAGCTTTTAGTTGTGCAGCTCCACTAAATTGGAACAGTCTGCAAACATGTTTAAAACTGAGCACTTTGGTTCCCCTGTGTCATTTTAAAACTCGGCTGGGTGACATGCTGTTTGATGCTCATGGTACCTGTCACTGTAAATAGAGTTTGTAAACTCTACCCTGTACATTATGTTGTATGTCATCCTTATTGTTGTTCTGTTGTTTTTATGTTACATTTGTAACTAATGTCCTGCAGGTCACCCTTGAAAAAGAGATCTTTTGATCTCAATGGGCTTTCACCAGGTTAAATAAAGGCTACAAACAAACACTACTTAAGTATTTATTTTACTTTTGTAGGCTACTCCATTAGCCTACACCTTGATTCAAATATTGTAATTTGTAGTACACTACATTAATATCACAAATAACAATTATTTACATAATAAGATGATCAAAACAAAGTATAGATAAACTCAATACATTATAATATATGATGAACTCTTCAATGCCTCCATTAAATTCCGTAACATTAATATTTACATTTTAAATTGGCCATTCTGCACAGTGATTAACTTTTGATGCCAACTTAGTATAGTTAGAGTTTTTTGTAAACTATGTTTTACGTATAAGTACTTATTTCACCATTGAACATAGCCTAAAGAAAGGTAATGTCAATATCAAAAAGGTAGATAACTGAAGCAATTGCTTACAAAAACAGCTTCTTACTAGTCGTTATAGATTGATGAGTGTAAGGCAAGGCAAGGCAAGTTTATTTATATAGCACCTTTCAACACAAGGCAATTCAAGTGCTTTACAAAAATGAAAGACATTAAGAAAATGGCATTTAAAAACAGTCATTAAAAAGCAAAGATAATCAAATAAATATTAAAAGAAAAAATACATGGATCAAAGTTAAAGTGAAGTTTAAGATATGAATAATTCAATTAAAAGCAGCGGCAAAAAGAAAAGTCTCTAGCCTGGATTTAAAAGTAGTAAGAGTTGCAGCGGACCTGCATGTTTCTGGTAGTTTGTTCCAGATATCTGGAGCATAATAACTGAACGCTGCTTCTCCATTTTTAGTTCTGACTCTGGGGACAGAAAGTCCTGATGACCTGAGAGTTCTGGATGGTTCATAATTTAGCAGGAGGTCAGAAATGTATTTTGGGCCTAAACCATTCAATGTTTTATAAACCAGCAGCAGTATTTTTAAATCAATTATTTGACCAACAGGAAAATATTGTAAAGACTTCAGAACTGGAGTGATGTGATCCACTTTCTTAGTGTTAGTGAGGACTCGAGCAGTGGTGGTGTACTTGTGATAAAGATTGTTTATCCATGTACCTCGCACAGTGATGAAGTCGGTGGGCTCTGCATCTCCTCCTCTTCCTCCTCCGGCTCTTCTCAAACAGCACGTGGGCCCCCAGTGCTGATGAACTGTCAGAACTGACCTGGCGCATGCGCAGTGTGATGATGGGAATTTCCAACAGCTGAGGAGGCGTAGCTAGCCACGGCTAGCACTTGTAAAGGTAAGATGTACTGGTAGTGGTGTTACAAAAACGGTGTGGCCTCTCATTTGGAGCAGAACTAGACTTGGATGATGTCACAGTGACGGTATAGGCTTCGATAATTGTCTCTTAAATCGCAAAAGATGTCTATCTAGTGATGGACCGCCCTGCTAGCTCAAGCAATGTTAGCTAGCCAGCTGCGCTGAAATGGGCGTTCACTGCTGAGCCGATACTCAACTAGGGGCCCATGCGAGTGACAGCATCGGGTTTTGTTGGTTTCAGTTTCATGAAGAATTAACATACACGCTGTCTTTGAGCCGTGTATGTTATTATCAGCGTTGGTCGTGATAGGTTGCAGTTAATGCGCAATACTAATACAGGGGGCTGTTGCTAGCAAAGGCATGATGTTGCTAGCTCTCCAAACGGATGCTCACTGAGGTTGATGTGTGAGGCAAACCACAGCCAGGGAACCAGGAGCAGATACACCGCTGTGATTCCAGCTTTACGGTAGAATTAAGACTAGTACATTTTCATCCGTATGTAAACAGTTATTATGGTGTTGTTTCTTTGAGCTAAGCATGAGTATAGGCTACTTTGTTGTATTACACGCATGTTGTACCGCTGGCTCACATATTCAATAGCGCAAACAGTCGTGTAATACAAAATAAGTAAGTCTGTCAACAGTGAGACCCGATTCCGGTTTATGTAGAATGTAATTAATAAACTGTTAGTCTTGGTTGCGTATATAGTGATAGTTATCTATCAGTCCAAGTATTGACTATACGACCGACCGATATATAATAGGCCACACAATGCACCCATCAGGACAGTTACTGAGAGAGATACCAAAATAGCAATGGTTGGTGTTTTATTGTTACAAATGCATCTTCTGTTGGACTGAATTAACGAGACTGAGTCAGTAGAAAAGTATGTGTCCCAAGTTTCCTCCCATTTGTGTATCTGATTTAGAGATGTCCATTTTCATATGTCTCTTCTGTGTCATTACAGCTTGGAGACTGCTAAGAAGACTGCACATGAATGTGTCTTCATGATGACTGACCTTCAACTCTCCACTTGCTGTAACTAAGAAATGGAATAGTCTCAACTCTGCTTTGACAAAGCTTGAAGCAACCACTCCTCCTGACATCATCTTCCACGACATAGGCCTGTTTGTCTGGAAACAAGTCAGGCTTTGAGCCAATACCAGTAAGATGCCCGGAAGAAAGCATCCCTACAGGCTGAAGCCTAGCTACACCAACTGAAAGCGTAAGACAACTGCAGCTCTCTTTTTAAAGGATGTGCTGCTGATTGGATGCTACATCTCATTCTTCTTCCACCTCTCCAGACGTTGAGTGTGTGCCAGGGTTTACATTGAATATGGTGACCAAAAATGGTGCTTGAATGTGGCATACTGGTGCAGAGTATGCTAAAGAGGGTGAGGCTTTTTCAGAAAAGTACAACAGCTGACTGATAGTCTGCTGCCAATAATGGATGCCAAGTTAAAGGAGGACCTTTTTCGAAGGTATGTAACGGCACTGGAGAGGCGTCTGGAAGATGGAGGTGAATATACAGCAGGGGACAGAGGGCGGCGTAAGGACAGCGAGGCCCTACTCTCAACAGCTACAGCTCTGCTAGGGGCCTACCAGCCGGATCCTGGACAGCGTTTTCGGATGGTTCGTTTCTACGAAATGGTGGATAATTCTCTCCGCTGCCAGAGAGGAGGCAACATCAGGAGCCTGGAGAGAGCCTTCAACACATTAGAAACCATCTGCACCAACCTCTTGCTATTCCCCTGGAAGAAGGAGTTCAGATGTATAAAAGTGAGTTTATTACTTAAATATAATGTATGCTATTTGTCTCAATAGTTGATCCTGTACCTAATACATCCTACACTATACATAACAAACAAATACTGCCATCTAATTCTGTTCGAGTTTAGTACTTAGTTTGTTATCAATGGTTTGTATGTAAATCAACATTAAACACCGCCTTGGTTATATTTTCTAATTATGTTAAATGTTCTACATCTTTTTGTGGTTAACTCAGTAGCAAAACCAACCTGTAGAGTTATATGTTATCAGAGGAAGAACATGCAGATTTGAGCTTTATTGTGTCATGCTCTTTTAATTGACTTTCTGACACCAACCCATTTCTCTTTTAGACCTTCACTGGCCCATATGTGTACCATCTGCAGTCAGCCATCTCTGATCCTGAACTCCGGACTCTAATGCGCACCATTGGCTACGCCTGTGACCATGATTCGCAATTCCATTTGCAGGAGCACCCGGGAGGCACAAATCATCTCCGGCAGTTGGCGTTCGAGCTCTTCTTGGCCCAGGCAGAGTGTCGTCTGCTGGGAGAGGTAGTGGCTCTGGCCCGTGGCTCGGCCTCAGAGCTGGAGGCCCTGGAACTCCGCAAAGGTTGCAGAGATGATGCAGCCGGCTGTGCTGAGGCGCTCCGCAGACGCGACAGCCTCGGGGCCGATATGGCTCGGCTGTCTGTGCGCCCGTTGGATTTAGAGAGGCCTCATGCCCACCACCTGAGGCGAGGTAGCCGACCATCTAAGTCTGTGGATGTTACAGATGGAGCTGGTCACTGGCACGCAGCAGTCAGCAAGCCTGTGTTAAAGGCCTCGCTGAGTCTGAGGAAGGAGACTCTGTTTGTGGACACAGAGGAGGATATGAAGGATGAGATCCTCCGGCCCCTCACCTCAACGTCTCTCTTCTCTGTGGCCGCTCCTCAGTCCTATAGCCCTATTGCAGATTTCTTCCCTATTCAGTCACCTCCCCCGGCTGACGCTTACACATCTTACCACCTGTCCTCTTTGGATGAAATTGACTTGTACACAGAGAGGGGCGTTGGGACGGGGGGAAGACAGACCCCCTCTCGCCCTCCATCCAGAGAGCCTCGGGATCAAAGGGATGCGTGGCTGCTCAAAGCTCACGGCAGTGTGAAGTGTCAGGGCTGTGGGCTGGCCTGCTCCTCTATGGCCTCCTGCCAGAGGTGTGACATGATCCTCTGCTCTACCTGTCACGATGTGGACCCCTCCCCTTGTTGTGGCCTACAGGAATACCACCCGAAATCCCCACGGCCCCTTGACGGATACATTCCTGTGAAGGAAAAACTCTCCGTGTACTCAAATACGCACTCCCACTCCCATCTACATCCACACCCCCTCACGCTGACCCACTCACACTCCCACCCCCACCCTCACCCCCAGATGGTGGAGAAACCCCTCATGTCCACAAAGCTGTTTGCCAGCAAGTCTGTTGCCTTGACAACGCCAAAGGGAGGCAGCAGTGAGCGACTGAGCTTGGGGGGATCGCGATGTGGGTTTTGCAACAAGCCAGGGGCATCCCACACCTGTGTGAACTGCTCCAAGGTGTCATGTGACTCGTGCATGGGCCTGTATGCGAAGGATATTTGCACCAGAAAGAATCCCCAGCACAGCTTTGTGCCCAACCATCAGCTCAACTTCAAATCTGGCACCATATCTCACCTGGTGTACCGATGAATCAGGCAGACAGTATTTGTTTCTCCCTCCTAGTCCCCTCCCTCAACCCGCTGCATAGTCTCGCACTATTGCTTTAGCGCTGTTCCTGGTTAGCAACTCATTCACTATCTCCCCCTTTATCTGCTGGTCTTTTAGCTCTATCTTACCCTCTCTTGAACTTTGTACATTTTCTCTTACCATCAGTAATGGCCCTGAAATGCACATGCCACAGAGAGCCATATTGTCTGCCCATCTCTTTGCATTGTACAAGTTCAGGCCTTTTATCTATTTCTTCTTCCTTTTACCCTGCTACCTGCTCTTGAGTAGTTTTGTGATGTTGTAGCGCTTTCCCCAAATCCTCAAATGTTGTCCTCTTCAAAGGGGAAACTGGAAAAAAGGGAGAGAATTCCTTCTTATTTTGAATGAATTCCGTCCAAATGAACATATATACTTTGCCTAACTTCTCAGCTAAAAAATCCTCTAATATAAATATATATATATACTGTGTGTGTGAGTGTGTGCGTGTGTGTGTGCGCATGTGGAAAAGACCTCTGAGCTTGCATTGTGAAACAGGAGATCTTTTTAAACTTGAAAAATAGTATGGAAACACAGAAAACATACACTGGAAGTCAATAAGTCAATAGTATATATATTTTTAATCTCTATTCTCGAGAACAATGTGAGACTGTTAAATGGGCATGAGGTCTGGCATTGGGACTTTTGGGGTTTAAACTTGTGTCTGTGGGGGGACACACATCTCAAAGGGACATATTGAGACAATGGTCAGATGCCATATATTATATTTAAAAGATTATGCCTTGTAAATTAACCCTCAATTGTTTCTGGTTATATGACTGAGGTCTAAACGCTGCTGTTGACTTGAGACATTGATGAAGATAATGAAGATGTGTGGCGTTGACTTCTTTCTGGTAAATAGCCTGTTGGGTTGTGTCAGTTTCAATCCCCCCTTGGGTTGTGTCAGTTTTCAATCCCCCCCCACCCCCCCCATTCCCTTTCATCACACTCCTTAAACCACCATAGCCCATGATGTAGTGCACCCTTACCAGATCAGTCATTCCCAGCCTCAGGTGGAGGCACAGGAAGTCTCCCACTGAGCCTCAAATCAAGTCATCACGCTTCTTTGACAGTGTGTGAGCATATTGATAGTATGAAAGTGTGTACTCTGATACGGTTCCTGTCTACCTCAAATGGCGTCAGCTTATACACCCAGCGAGTTTGACATTGTGGTTTCAAACCAGCCCAACTTGTGTTTCAGCTTTTAATTAGCCGATGATGTCACTTATAAAAGGTTAGCAGAGGTTATTTATCTTGTGAGATAAGCCTTGACTTTGTCATCTGAACCAAATGGCACAAGGTGTTCTGTCTTGTAGCCGTTTACACTTTCTGTAATCACAGGGAGTGGACACAAGAAGATGAACATCTCTAAATGATCAGGCAATTCAATACAATAGCCCTGCATCAAATACTACCGTTGTTAACCTAAACAGTGTGGGGTTGGGTGAAATGGTCATAAAGGTGCTGATTTAGTTTGATGGTATCCATTCAGCCTGTTGTAGTGAAGTGGATCGTATTGAACTGTAAGTTGTCTTTATTTTTTCCCTTTGACAAAAAGACCCCCATTCAAATATGTAGCAGTTCAATACAACTGCACCTACGACTATGAGCTCAAAATAGAGTTGAATGAAAAAAGACCTCTCACATGGAGTTAATAACATCTAATAGTTTAGCTTATCAAAGGTAGCATTTAGCACAAGGCTATTGAACTCAATCATTACAGGGATTTATGTTGTTGTGTCTTCCAGCCTGTACAGCATAGTGATGCCAACTTTTACCTCCCCTCTGTCTCTCACTTCCCAGGTACATCCCCACTTCTCTTTCTCCATACCAGACCCGGAACAGGTCTCGTACGGTTCTCTCCAACCCTTTATCCCTTCCAAGTTCTCTGACGTGATCGATGTGGTGGTGACAATTGTAGTCATTCTATTGGTGTGGTCCCTCCATTTCCCTCATAACTGAAGTGTTACTCACACAGGCCACCCATTTTGGTTAATACAAGTTTTACCGAGTTACATAAGGTACTGTATTTTAATTTTTTCGAGAACAAAAAAGGTTTTTAGTCATTAAGTGTAGGTGACTTTGTACATTCATTCGGGTTGTAATCTCTAAGTGGTACTGTTCAACAGGTGATTTTCCAATTTTGTCACGGGTGTTTGAATCGTCGGTCGCGACTTCTGACAATTCGGTAAACATCACTGGATCTGTTTCACAAGTCAGGTGACTAACCCCCAGTCGAGGAGCAGGGTACCACACGTTCATTCAACAGCCACTAAGAGAAAGATCGAAGAATAGAATGTTTCCGGTTGTAGGACTCTGTGTTCCGATTTTGAACTCGTTTTTTGGTGTCTAAGTACATTGTTATTGACAATGTAGACCCGTACGTTGTCCTTAAGTGAAAGGTGAGTATATAAACAAGAAGTAAACCGGTTATACTAGTAAGAAAGTTTGTACCGAGTTGTGAAGAACTTCAGCGAAACAACGACCATACTAAACGGCATTTACCTGTTCGGCGTTGATTTTATATAGATACTATTTATAAATTTTATACATCTTTCGAAAGGAATGTACTTTCGTTTACTAACGTGTGGAGGGGAATCTAGTGACTTCTGAAAACAGTTGTGGATCCAATTCGGTTGCAACCTGGGTTTTTCGTAGAGAGTTTTCTTGGAAGTCGATGTAGGGTTTGTCATAGTTTCAAGGGAAGAAATTTAACAAATTGTACTATTGCTGTTTGTTGACTCAAAATTCCCTTCCTTACTTGTCTTCTCTAGTCTGTAGTGAGGGACATTGGTGTGGTCACAAGTGCATTATAGACTTTCGTTTTTGTTTTACAGAGGGTCGCGTTTTGTACCAATAATAATGCCCGTTATTTGGGGAACATTCGTGGTATCAAGTATATAACCCAATGTTCAACATTCAACGAGGACAATTCTTACGTAACAAGTCATATTCGTACCATCACTTAGCGTATGAAACACACAAAACATTGTATTGAGACCTTAAGGATGGCATCGACAGGTATTTAGTTTCGAAAATATAATTAAGTACATCGGAACGTTTTGGGGTACAATTACACAATTGGATGTTCGACCATTTGTTTTACAGTTATTGTGAAGTTTATGAGCTATTCTGTCGACTTACTCGAAATTCCGCAAATTTCCAATGAAGACTGGTCTTGTGCTAGACAGTTGTCTATTCGGATGTAAAAAACTTTTCTTTTACGCTAAATTTTTAACGGGAACCTACTCGATAGGAGACGGTGTATGGTAGTTTTCATAGGGAAAATGTAATTGTTTAGTTTTGGAGGTAGTGATAAATCTGAAATATGTACATACTGTGAGTCAAATGTACAGTCGTGTCAAAAACAGTCCGGAACTACTGGGGTTCGGGAATACAGTTATCAAAACACATTTACAGGTGTCGTTTACCCGTCATTGCGTACGAATTCCTTTGAGTGGCTTAGTTCCATCGATTCTCTCCCCGAAAAGTTCCAGNACTTGTGTGTGGTAACCTGAGGGGGGGGAAGATGGCCACAGAGACAAAGAGCCATAAAGGGGAATGTGTGTGTGCTGGCTGCAAGATGTGAAATAAGATAAGGAAACTTGTTATTTAGAGCAGGTTCGTTCCAGACACCAAAAGGTATCTGGTTTTCGTCAAACTGAAAGAGACTTTTTGTTTCCGGGTTTCTTCTGCTGTGTCGCACTGATTGGGTGCGACAGGCCATGTGTTGGTCTCTCCCAATGAGATGACCTCTGGGGGAAAGCACGCACACACCTCCTCCTGTGTTTTTAGTATGAAAGCCTGTGTTTTCCTTTGGTTCGCTCTCTTTTCTTCAGGCTGACCAGAGAGTAAGACAGGAGAAAGAGCAGGAAGTACTTCCTTTGTATTTGTATTGTTACTTTTTATCATTAAAACAAGATTATTGTTTAACTTGCATTCTGGTGTTTCTTAATCCCTTCCTTTTTACGAATTTACCCAGCTTACCAAACGACACGCGGAGACGAGGTTGGTTTTAAACATCCTCCAATCTCCAACAGTGTTCAATAGCACCCTAGACAATTCAGTAATGGTATATTTTTTTAGGGATTTCTGTTTTCCAAAAAGTACAATTTCCGTCTAAATAATAAACTAAAGCTAAGTTTACAGGACTATAATTCAGTATTGTCTTACTTAAATAATTGTCTGACTATTTGGTGATGTAGGACAGCCACCTGGTTCATACCTCAGCAAATCTGAAGAGGAAAATAGTTGTCATTCTCAAGTTATGGGCTTTTTTGTCACCTTTCCCATATTCGGCCTGGTCTAATTTGGCTCTTTTTCAGGGATTGGGATAGTTCTAAAGAACAACCCAAACAAATTTTTTTCCCCCAAAATAAAATTTGACAACAATCAATTTCATGAATGGGAGACCCTAAAGATAAGAAAAATCATTGTTGTCATTTGTTCTACCTCGGGTAGGGGTATCTCGAAAACTAAAGCCTTTTTTGAGGACTTGCTGCTGGACTACATCGGTTCATCCTAAATTGACCCGGTGCCCTTTGCAAACTCAAGTCTTAGACATTTCCATATCTCAGAGCAAGATTTGTGTCTTTGTGATAAACAAAACGATGACACGTAGATATGTGCATGTCAAAAGAAAAAGGTTACACTCGGGTTGTATTGCTCAGAGGATTAATGTCTTTCAACAATAGTAACAGTAGAAATAAAAACCTAGCTATTTGACTATTGCCATCAGCAAAGTTATTGATTGTTTACTTTGAAAAGTTTTCAGGGTTCAAGACAAGTTACATCTCTGTTATGTTTGCTAAAGAGTTTTGGGCCAAAGGACAACAAACATTCCTCCTCCTCCATATATCACCTTCTACATTGTCTTGTCTCTGCCTTATCCTTCCCATTTGCTCTTTCAAGCCCTTTTTTATTTTCAATCTTATGTCTTAATGGGAGCTGTTAGAAGCGCCATGTGCATTAACAAATGGAAAACTCCCTCTGTTGACATTTTGATATGGCAATCTAGTATGGTGAAAGCTTGGTATACGAATGAAGAAAAACATGTCGCTTTTACGGGCACATTTTCAAACAAACAAGCAGGTGTTTGATAAATAGCAAACTTCAAACCTGAATCTCATTACATGCAGGGATAAGCGCATACATAGAAAACAGATGGGAAACAAACACATCTCTCAAAGATAATGAATAGACACATATGCTTGTTTCGTTATGTCTCAAAAGTATTTTTACTGTTGAAATGTCTAATTGCGTTACTGTTATTACAAACATCAAAACAAAACAAATTCTGAAAAACAATCTTAAACATGATTTGTAAGAGCATAAATGTTTATAATGCCATGTGGGAAGTGCACAGGGAGTATTTTACCAAACATCATTTAGGCTGTAGGGTCAAGAACATTACTGTTTCCTCAAAGCAATGTTCAGGTTGTTGGGTATCTCTTTGGTTTCAAGTCCCCTAATTAAAGTGCAGAATTTGTTATGTTTTGTTGCTAATCATCAAATCTTGCCTGAAGTCTTCCCTGCTCAGCCTTTGTGCACAATGCTCTCAGCTCTGCAAACCGGTAGTTGCAAACCATAATAAGCATTCTGGGTTTATCTGATTATGTACTGAAGATAAGCATTAATAACATCACACTTTCCTCATTCTTAACAACAAATTCTTAAATAGGCTGCAGATTAAGTACTCTGTTGTGCCCTCTGTGGGGTAACTCTTTCTTCTAGTAATGGAATTTATTAATAGCTTATTTGTTTTGCCTAATAAGTTTTGAGACTAATTTAAATGCTACAATGTTACTTGAAAAATGGTTTCTGTGTGAAGGAAGTGCTACTTTTTAGCTACATGCAAACCTAGGTAGTTGATCAGAGGTGAATGGTGGGAGAACAAGTCTAGTTAAACGTTTTTAATAAAACATCTTTTGAAGTAAATAGTCCCCTTTTAAAAAAATGTATTTTTTTGCATATTCATAGTTTGCGTTTTTTCCAATGTTTGATTCCGTTCAAGGCCTCACTGTCAGGGTTGAGTGAAGCAGGCAGGACCCAAATGCAGATTACACAGAAAATACCTTTATTTCAAGGTTTACACAGTGACAAACAGAACACTACTCCGTGAACACAGTCACAGACAAACAAGGAACTAACAATGAATGATAGAAAAAGCAGAACTTAAATACAAGACTAATCAAAGAAACAAGAGACAGGTGAGGAGGGAGGAGAAAACACAGGGGCACAAGGTGAACACAATCGGGTAATCAGACAGGAGGGAACACAGACATAAAGCAACAGGCAAGACAGGCGCCGTTTCTCAATCTCGAGGATACTGGCTTCCAAGCCAATATTTCAAGGATGCTACGTCATCAAGTGGCGCAGCAGGACCGTTCCAATGTCCAGTATGCTTGGAATTCCACCGAGGCCGCGTCCTTGGTTTGGGGGAAATTTCGAGGCTGCACATGGGTAGACTTTGCGTTCTTAAAATCCCCACAATGCTTTGCGTACGGACCAATTTCGAAAAACCCTTGCGGAGAATGGCTGAACCGAACGCAGCACATATTTAAATGTAAGTATGTAGTGGCGTAGAACATGTAAATATGTTACTTTGTTACATTTGTTATCACCAAAAATGTGTTCCGTCATCCTCGAGATTGAGAAACGGCAAGTGGGTGAACACTTTTCAAAAATAAAACAGGAAACCAAAGACAGAAAAAGACAAAACAAAACACAGGCAGATCGTGACACTCACCTTTGAATGTGATTTAAAAAATGTTAAACTAATTAACCTATCTTAAACGACGACACATATCAGACCTTATTATTCAAGACAGGTTTTAAATTAATGTATTCAAAAAGTTATTTTCCATTATTAAGTTGGATAAAAAAAAGTCACTTGTATTGAGAAACAGTATCCCACAAATATCTGCACTCTTTTTTCTCGGAGGGCTTTACAATCTGAACAACAAACAACAACCTCTTAATTTACCTCTGTGATCCAGCTAATAGTGGAGAAACCAGGTGCTGCCATATTTACAGCCATATTATATTTGCCATTAGCAGATTTGTTATACTTCCTAAGCACTTTTTAAAGTTTAGTATATTTTGCTCACTGCTCTCTCACTCTCGTGTCATGGCCACCTGTATCCCCGCCAGAAGGGCAATCATCTATCAAATTGTACTTGAAAGCGTTTGGCAACAAACAACATTTTTTGGCTGCCAATCCTCTCAGATCATATATCAAGTTTGGAGTAGAGAAACCACAGTATAGCGGTGAATAAAGGAGAAGTGAGTTCAGCTACCTTATTTGGAAATAAAGCGGGCTCCATCAGCTTTTTTGTTTTGTTTTGTAAATCACATTTGTTCTTTAACCATTGCTTCCATTCATACAGCAGGAAAATGGTTACACAATCTCAGATGGGCTTTCCACTGTCACTGCAACTATAGGATAAAGCCACCATAGACAATTAGTGCTGTTTGGGATTCAATAATATACTGTCCATATACACTAATCTCTCACTTGTCAGAATCCAAGTAGCCCCACAATGAGAGAAACAGAGGGAGATAAAAATACTATACAAAAATGAATAGACCAGAAGGTTATGTATAACATCTTGGTTTCTGGCATGTGGCTGCCAGCCTAAGCCCAGTCAAGGCTCTTATCCTCCTAGCTGGCATGCTGAGATCTCAGAGGGAACAAAGCTTTTGGAACGGGATTCCACTACTGACCAGTAGCGTGGCGTGGGGAAAAAATTAGGGGAAGCCAATAATACGTCCTTCCTTTAGGGGTGTGGTGGTCAATGTAATAACGTAACCAGATGAGTGATTACAGCGCCCGGTATCATTTTACACACATTTGTATCATACAGATGCAGGACTTACACACGCCTGTTATCTGACCGACAGGTCCGCACGCACTCTCCAGCCGAAACTCTAATAAGCATTCATTCACAAACTAAATAAGGAGACCTTTAACGTTTTACGTCCGGTTCGTTCCTTTGTTCCTCGCTGTACACAGCTCCAGTTTGGGCATTGGCCTGTCATCAGATTGTATTTGTTGTTGCTGCTGCAGCGGAAGTTTAGTACAATTGTTTTTGATTAAATACTCCAAATCTCCACCCTCCATAATTGCATTTGCTTCAGTTGCTTGCTACTTTCTAACGGCGGTGAGAGTGGTGAACAGTGACGCTATCTATCTTCTATCGATTAGATTTATGATTCGAAAATTATAAAAGTAGGGTAGACATGTGGATATTATCCGACTGAACAAAACGTGCATTTACCTAACAGGTTCGTTTTCCACTGACCTTTTTTCGAGCTATTTTCCAAAATCCTATGGAGAAATCCCATTGCTATTTTGTCGAGGGAAACCGAGCGCAGCTTACTTCCGCTTTTTGGGACGCGTCACTGCACCACTAAGTTGATGCGATTTGATTGGATTGTGAGGCAAGGGAAGCCAGCCGCCTCTGGCTTCCCTTGGCATGGCCCTGACCAATCACAGGTTGGCAGGGGCATGACGTGAGCCTCATCTGATTGGTCAGTCCCGCCCATCTACTTCCGACCCATGGGACCCCGGAAGCGGAAAATTATACATTGACGTCAATGGAGAAAGAAAAGTCATCTTTCGATCCCGTTTGAATTGTGCCACGAATGACACATATGATGTTTGTCAAATTAAAAAGAACATTTTTGCAAGTCAAAAAANATGTTGTATGTCATCCTTATTGTTGTTCTGTTGTTTTTATGTTACATTTGTAACTAATGTCCTGCAGGTCACCCTTGAAAAAGAGATCTTTTGATCTCAAGGGGCTTTCACCTGGTTAAATAAAGGCTACAAACAAACAAACAAACTTCTTTGTCCCTCCATCCAGGGAATCAGTGGTGAACAGGGTGATGAACAAGTTGTCTCCTCTCCATGACAAGATCTACTGTGCTCTGTCAGGCTCTGCAGCGGACGCCCAGACCATCGCTGAGATGGTCAACTACCAGCTGGATGTTCACAGGTAACTACACACTCAAAGAATTGAAAAGATATCAGCTGGCTTTCCTAGTGTCCATAACTCAAACACCACACACATTGTTTGTCTCTTTGTTTTTATGAAAGACGCTGTCACCATATGTTTCTTTATGTCTTTCTTTATCAGTATTGAAATAGATAAGGACCCAAAGGTTTGCTCGGCTGCCACCCTGGTGAGGAACATCTCATACAAGTACAAGGAGGAGCTGTCAGCACATCTCATTGTGGCCGGCTGGGACAGAGGAGATGGAGGACAGGTCAGTAACACAGGTTGGCTTAAACGCTGAGATCACTGAGAAAAATAATGTTAACAGCCCATTTTGAAGTGTGCTTGTATGAGGTACATATCTATGATATGTGTCTGGAGAATCACACAGAGGTTACAGCAAAACAGAATTCAGCCATCTAAAAAAGGCCCACATAAAAAAAAAAATGTTTTAAGTTTACACTATATTTAGCATTTTTTCTCGTCTTTACCTTGCTGTAAGATGCCATTAAGCCACCATATTCTATTAAGAAAACATACCTTTTTGCTAATTTATAGTCTACTGATGACGCAGCTTAGACAAACAACTCCTGTGTTATATGAGGTCAAATTCAACAGAGTCTGGTGGCTTTGAAGAGAGCATACAGTATAACAGCTATGTTCCCACTCTGAAAGGGCTGTTTCATGGCAAGATTAATCAGCAAAAACATTTTAAATATATCACTCACATAAACTGATATAGATTTTTAATGCTAGGTCTTTATTTTAGGTGGCTCAAATTTTTTTTTTCTGACTGCCCCATCCACATTAGTACACTGCTTAGCATCCGTGCAGTAACTCCTGTCTGTTTCTCCAAACTAGGGGCTTTCAGAACACAATATTTGTAATCCACTGACTAATTATAGAGATCTCATACAACCCCACTTCAAAAAATAAAAAACTATCCATATAAAGGATCAAAATAATGTACCTGCAACCTCTGCTTAAGTGACCCTGATGGCGCTCAATAGACAGACAGGCAGCTGCTGATGTAGCTGCTGGATGCATTGAACAAAATATTTTATCTAGCTAAAAGATGGGTGTCATAATAAGTGTCATAATATGACAATAATGTGATCTGTCTTGCTCCTCTCTGCCCTTTGACCTTTTCCAGGTGTTTGCGACTCTGAATGGACTCCTGACCAGGCAGCCTTTTGCAGTCGGTGGCTCTGGCAGCTCTTATGTTTATGGATTTGTTGATGCTGAGTATCGCAAGGACATGGCCAAGGAAGAGTGCCAGCAGTTTGTTATCAACAGTAGGTTTTTACCGCCCAGAAAGTTTTTTTTTTTTTGTCCACATTTTGTAGGATAGAGTAAGGGAAACCTGACACTTGTACTGGCTGCTTAGAAGAGCTATAGCTATTCAACAGTGTTATGTTGTATAAAACATATAAAGATTCTCCTCCAATCTAAACCCTTATCTTATTGTCTTTCTCTCTTGTAGCGCTGGCTTTGGCAATGAACCGCGATGGCTCCAGTGGCGGCGTGGCCTATATTGTCTCTATTGATGAACATGGTGCAGAGGAGAAGGTCGTTCTGGGAAATGACTTACCCACCTTCTTTGATCAGTGAACAATATATACATTTTTGCTCAGCTGCTAACTAACTTATCTTGAAAAGGATATTGGACAAGACTACTTTTTACTTATACATTTAATCTTAACGTTTCTTCAAGTGAAATGTCATTATTTATGTTATCTTAAAGCTGATGGTTCCCTTGCATCATATAAACCTGATTTGGTTTATTATCTCACCAGAGTGCTGTTAGCTATGTCCCTTTACCAAGTTTTGGACAGCTTCAGGATAAGACACATAAATTGTCACTATGTCTATCCTCAAATTATCTTTTTCTCTAGCCCCTGGGTCTTCAGATGCCAATTACGTATTTTAAACTTGTTGCAAGACTCATTATTCATTCCATGAATCTGAAACGTGACAACATGACTACCAATGTGTGTGTACTGGTGGCAGAGAAAAAGTAAATAGGACAAAACCTGCAAAACCCATACAATTATTTTAGTCTCTTTATAAATAGTCCCACAAAAACACATGCTATAATTAGCAGCAACAGCAAGTCTTACAAAGACATCCCAAAAAGTATAAAAAAACATTTGTTTGAGTACTACAAAAGTGTGTCACCCTCCACGGTTAGCCACTGCTCAGTCATCACAGTAATAAAACCAGATTAAGATGCCTGGTTGATGTTTGGTTAAACATACATACATGTAGGAGTAATGCATAGTGTCCATGCATTATTTTATGTAAATGATGTAACACTTAAAATTGAATAAAAGCCTTTTATTGAAAAATGTTCTTTTTGATGTCTCTTCTTAACAAGAAACCATTCTTTATAAACTGTTGTTTCTGCTGTCAAATGCCAAAGTGTTAATCCAGGTGAAAAAGATGGGGATGATGATTAAGATAGCAATAATTAGAAGATACAAAATAATCATGTGTGTAATCAATACGTTTTAGAATTCAAAATTGTCTTTATTCAGAATTCAGTATAACCAGGGCCGTCCCTCCCTACAGGCCAATCATGCAGGATGCATGGGGCCTCACATTGCGCAGGGGGCCTTGCGTAGGGGGCCTTGCGTAGGGGGCCTTGCGTAGGGGGCCTTGCGCAGGGCCCTTGCGCAGGGGGCCTCGGCTTATGAGCTCGGCTTGTGCGCAGTTCTCAGCGCAGTTCTCCGCTATAACTGGATGGCCTACCTGCCTGTCAGCCTTCCATCTGTGCACAAACTTATCTCGTGCCCTCATTGGTCATGTGCGCATTCGTGTGTGTTGGAGGAGGGGCTCTGTGAGGAAGTGGCGGATGGGTATTTTCAAATGCTAGCGCACTCGAGCTGGTTTCTCCAAAATTACCTACCCCACCTTTAACTCCTAACAGTCATCATCATGTCAACCACAACACAGAGAAATACTGATAGAAATGTGTGTGTAGTTGTTGATAAATTGCTGATAGAGGGAAATACATTTGAATACAGATTTAACAAATATCAGTTTTTGAGCATGTAATAAGCATATTTTGTCTTGACTCTATTACAACTATATTATCATAAAATAATATAGTATTTATATTATTGAATTGATTATGATTATGATTATTATTATTATTACTAGTAGTAGTAGTAGTAGTAGTAGTAGTAGTTTATTTGCATTAATTATATTGGGGGGGGGGGGCTCATCTTGCAATGTTGCTTGGGGCCCCAAGTTGGCCAGGGACGGCCCTGAGTATAACCAATGCCGTTTGGATTTCAGGGAAACCCCTGGCACTGCCAAAAAACGAAAATGAAAGTAGATGAAAAGTTCTGAAAACACTGGTCTCGCAGCATAGCAGGTCATTTAAGGACGACTGTTAGTGAAAATGGCAGCCTGTACAGTATTTAGAAAAGTCTTTGCTTTGATTTTAGCAGTTTTTGTCGACATTTCCTTCTTTCATTTATCGGGGTTAGTCGTGAACCACAGGGTGTTTGGACATCTTCCGCGACTCTGGGTGTCTGCGGCTCTCCGGTGTTTGGCACTGACTGCTATTACTCTGCTCAGCCTCAGAGATGTCCGACCGTTAGTGTTTCGGGTTATATTTACACACAGTCTGCTGCCTGCGGTGCTGGAGACCGGGACCAGAGTGCTCTACCACGAGGAGACCCAGTGTGGCATGTTGGCGGATCTGCGCTGCTGGCTGATGTGCGCCGGGGCGTCGCTGGCTGGGGCTCTGTTTTGGGAGATCACCATCCCGGACACCGAAGATGCAGCCGCCGGTAAAGAGAAGAGGCAGAAAGCTCGAGTGCTGTTTGTGAGAGTCCTGCACCTGTACAGACCCGACTCTCTGCTGCTGTTGGGAGGACTTGTGTTCCTGACGCTGGCTGTTATCTGTAAGTAGGATTATATTACAGCAGGTGCTGATGATGAAGATGATGATGATGATTTCAGACATGCTAATTAAATGAAAAGTTAAAAACACATATTAATAGCTTTAAATGCTTATCATTTAATTCTAAATATGGCAGTATAATCAGTACTTTTGCAATACAAATGACCATGATGATAATCTAATGATTTCAAGAAGAATATGAAGATGGACCTTTATTATTTTAAATTCAGTTTTCCACTCTGTTTTTTTACATGCACCTTATGTACATACAAATACACACAGTTATATTCACACATGCACATGCATCGAGAGGATCCAGAGCGGAGAGGTATCCAGACTCACCAGCGCCAGGGACTATAGTTGGGTGTCAGGGTGGGGGTGCATTGCTCAAGGGCACCTCGGCAGTGGTGAACTGGCTCCTCTCCAGTACCAGTCCACACTCCATATTGTTTTGGTCCGACCGGGACGTGAACCGGCAACCCTTCGGCCCAGAGTCCAAGTCCCTATTGAACCACTGAGCTGATGTATCTAAATCTCTCATTATGTTTCTTATTCTGTGTACTTGTGTGTCCCCTCAGGTCAGATGTTCATCCCGTTCTACACTGGGAGAGTCATTGACATCCTTGGCAGTCAGTACCAGCACACTGAATTCATATCTGCACTCCTCTTCATGGGGCTGTACTCTCTGGGAAGGTACGTGGCACCGTTTTTTCTCCACATTCATGATCCAGCAGCATGTGTCCAGACTCACAGGTGAGCATCTAACAACTGAACTCTCTTTGATTTGTCAGCTCTGTGAGTGCAGGCTGCAGAGGAGGTCTCTTACTTTGTGCCATCAGTGCCTTCGCATGCAGAGTGAAAGCCAAGCTGTTTGGGGCTTTGACCAAACAGGAAATTGGATTCTTTGAGGCCGTAAAGACAGGTAAAGATCGTATAATTTTACATGCAAATACACTGTATGAATAATGGGACACTTCACATTAAGGACATGGGACTACTGTGGATCTGTAGCATCCCAAACTTATTTTGTAGTAAAAAAACATTTTTAAAAAGCGATTTTTGGAAGTAGTGAATCCACTCAGAATCTTAGAAAAATAAATCCAGATCCTTACATGGATTTCCCCCCCACCTCTATAAACGACAGAACAAATAAGATAATAATAACATACAGTTGGCCAACTCAAAGACAGGAGGACATTCAGACCAAAATACACCAGAGTAGCACATGACAGAAATATTGTATTATTATACTATTTTGTATTCTTTTTTCTGTCTAGGTGAAATTACATCCAGGTTGTCGAAAGACACCAACTTGATGGGGAGAACAGTGGGTCTGAATGTCAATGTGCTGCTGAGGACATTCATCAACACAATGGGCATGATCTCCCTGATGATGAATCTGTCATGGAAGCTCACATTCCTTGTGTTGATGGAGACGCCTATCACTGGCCTTATTCAGAACATCTATGACACTCACTACCAGGTAAAAGCAGGTTCATAACTATATGATATCCATTACCAAACACATTTTCTCCATCGTACTTATTGAATTGAGGTAGTGGGGAAATCACTTAATTATCCTTCTTCTTTATCCTTCCCTCAGCGCCTGTCCCTTGCGGTGCAGGACTCAATGGCTCTGTCAAATGAAGTTGCAAATGAGGTAGTATCCAGTATTCATGCGGTCCGAAGCTTTAACACAGAAAAACAAGAGGCTCAGCGCTATGACGACCGCCTGATGGAAACACACACACTGAGGACCCGCCGGGACACTGTCAGGGCCGTTTACCTGCTCGCACAGAGGGTGAGAAGTTTTGAATGTTTTGGAGAATTGTGTTTTTTGGAGACCGGTGTTGCTCCTTTAATTGTATATCACCCTATTAAACAGTTGTTCTTCCTGTGTGTGTGTGTGTGTGTGTGTGTGTGTGTGTGTGTGTGTGTGTGTGTGTGTGTGTGTGTGTGTGTGTGTTTACAGTTAACAGGGCTGGTCATGCAGGTCCTCATGTTGTATTATGGCCGGCTGTTCATCCGGAGTGGACAGATGACCACTGGCAACCTGGTTTCCTTCATCCTCTACCAGTCAGACCTGGGAGACAACATCAGGGTAAATACACTGCTTTGTTTTAATGAGCATACACATACACTAGACTAATTTTAAGGTGATTAAAAGAAATGTTCCGAGGTTACTTTTAAAATAAAAGTATCTTTCATGTCATCACGAAGGAGAGTCTGTTGGCTAATAGCTTTAAGCATGTCTAATGAAAGTGTCAAGCCATGTCCCAAAATGCTTGCTCGCATTCATATTTCCATTTTACATACTGCAACTCTGAATCCATAAATAAAATATGTGATCATTTTTATGACTGCCTTGTTTCAGACACTTACCTACAGCTTTGGCGATATGCTAAACTCGGTGGGGGCTGCTGGGAAGGTCTTTGAGTACCTGGACCGAAAACCTCAGGTCAGCACGGAGGGAAAACTCAAACCGGATCAGCTGACAGGAGACATCAGCTTCCGTGGCGTCAACTTTGCCTATCCAGCATCCCCCAACAAAAAAGTGCTGCAGGTGAGGCCTGAATGCAAGGTATTAAAAGGGGAATTCTTCAGTTTGGATTTGTACATTTCTTGATTTTTTTAATTACATTTATTGTGGAAAATAAACAATATGGCAATAGAAAAAGTGGATGAATTACTGAGTATCGCCTTAAAATGTAGTTACCTATGAACTCATGCATAGTAGATTACAGACATATTACAGACACAACACTCAGATTTACATGTTCATTGTCACCTTCAGGACTTCTCTTTGGAGCTGAAGGCAGGTCAGATGACGGCACTGGTGGGTCCATCCGGAGAAGGGAAGAGCACCTGTGTGAGTCTGCTAGAGCGTTACTATGAGCAGCAGGATGGAGAAATCCTATTGGACAATGAACCACTGAAGTCTTATGACCACCGTTTCCTCCACAAGAAGGTAATAAACTGCTTTTTCAGAAGATGTTCCACCCTTTTCTCTCTTTTATCTGTGATTTAATTGTTTGATATTTCCTTAATTTACTACATCAGTATTAAATGATTCAACTGGGAGGCATCTATTGTTAACGAAGTACAGACAACAATTTAAACATATTTAGATAAGAATGCAGTTCATCAGTGACCCAGGGCGCGTAATGGGTGATGGGCCTGATGAGTCGACTCTGTGGAAGAACTTAGGTGATACACACCTGCTGAATACACCAAGTGTATGTCCATTTTGAGGGCTAAACTGTACAAATGTAGGCAAGCACTAAGCATTCATCCTACAATGCCCTCAAATGATCTTTCCCTCCGACTTTCTGAAGACTTTCTTATTGTTTGGGCCGTCAAGAACAAGCTAAAATCAATGCATATCTAATTGTGACAGAAGATTCTACTGTGGATTTAGTTTTCATATATCATGAGTTATTCATTCAGCTGACGAGAGTGTGTTTTATAGATTGCAGTGGTGAGCCAGCAGCCTGTGCTCTTCTCAGGCTCCATCAGAGACAACATCGCCTACGGGGTTGCTGAATGCTCATTGGGTGAGATCCAGGAAGCAGCACGCAAAGCCAACGCCCATGACTTCATTAACCAACTGGAGAAAGGATATGACACAGGTAAACTCTTTTAACCAACCTACATGCCATTGCACATGCCTGAGAGCCTACATACAGTAAAAACATGAAAGACCAAATTTGGTTAAATGAGACAAGAAATGTTTCTTTAAAACATATTATTTATTTATTTTGTACGATAATCTACTAACCTTTATTATTTGAAATACTAAATCCTCCTGTCTTTTCTGCATCTGTGTCACACTTTGAACCTCAAGCTGTTATTGATGTTATTTTATAATGTCCTTTTCTCAGAGGTGGGTGAGGGTGGCGGGCAGTTAGCCAAAAGCGAGAGGCAGCGGATCGCCATTGCTCGAGCCCTGGTCAGACAGCCACAGGTCCTCATTCTGGATGAAATTACCAGCTCTCTGGACCCTGAGAGCGAAAATAAGGTATGCATCAAATTCTAAATGCAGTGTCCGTTTGTGGTCTCTTCAAGGCCGCAAGCGTCTGGGCTCCTATTGCAAATAAGTTTCTTAACATAAGTTAAATAGTGAGTTATATGTAGATAAAGACCTGAAGACCCTTTAATATACCATTTATTGTCCGCAAGTGTTTATTCCTGTTGCCCAAACAATAGGTGGTCATTTCTGATTTAAATCATAGAGTATTTCATAGATATATTTAAGTGCTGCACAGGTGTTAAAAAAGTGCTCACAGATTGGTCAGTTTTTCTATAAAGAAATTGTCTGTCTTAGAGTTTCTAGAAGTGCAATCAAGACTTGATTTACATTAAATATTCACATTTGTGTTACTCAACAAAAAAAAAGAATTTGCAAAAAGAAATGCCTGAAAAAAAAGATTGATTTGCATTGCTTCCCTTAATTATATGTTGATTGTTATGTGTGTGTACCTGCTTAGGGACTGCATATGTAAATGAGCTAATAGCTTAATCTGGCATAAATCCTCTCTTTTCTTTTGAAATGAATGGTTTTTTATACATGTGAGCGAGTTATAGTGCAAAATCAATCATACACGCCAATTGTATTTCACTGCTCTAAAGATAAAAGACAAGTTAGTCATGACAAAATGTATTTTTATAACCGATCATTAAAAAAAATCTACTGTTATGCATGAATTCTTTAATTTCTCACTGACATCCACTCATATTAATTCTCAGCACATTAAATTAATAAAATAAGTTACATCATTTCATCAGACCTTTAGTATCTCATTCAGAAAAATATAAATAATATAACTTAATGTAGCGTCTACCTAAAAACAATCCACTGAAAGACAATGAAATAATGCATATTTCTGGCATTGACTCTGCACAGATTCAGCAGGCCCTGGCTAGTTGTCCCAACCAGACCCTGCTGGTGATCGCTCACAGGCTGAAGACCATTGAGAAGGCCCATCAGATTGTCCTGATCGGGGACGGCCAAATTCAGGAACGAGGGACTCACCAGGACCTGATGGAGGAGAAGGGGAGATACTACAAACTGAGAGAGAAGCTGTTCACCGAGGGAAACTCCCCTCAATGACAGACAGCTGCCACTGAGCAGAGGCTCAATGTGTGGAAGATAATTGTTCTGTATATAAATGCAGCATGTATTTATTTTGTAAATATTGAAAAAGAAAGAATGGGCCTCTACGTTGTTTTAGTTATATTCTGTAATGTGGCCTAATAGTTTACTTTAAATCGTATTTTGATATCACCTTTTGTATTGTAAAAATCCTTAAATTCAATACATTCCATTTTCTCATAGATGCGTGACCACTATCATTTTGTTCCATTTCATGTCCTTGTATAAATGTTTGACATGACAGCACAACGTTGGGCTATAAAATATTCCTTTATTATCAGACCGGCCAAAGGTTATCTCACAGGTGTGTCTAAATAAAAGGTTGATCACCAGTATCAGACGTTTTGATTATTGTCTCAGTTAACTCCTGCTATAACATCAGTCAAACCATATCTAAATGTTTTTGAGTTTTTTTTCAAACTATTTGTCACATAGTTATATATATGTCCTTTTACTAAACATTCATGGGATAAAATTAAATCCAGAGCAGTGTGTTATGTACAGTACAACAATGTGCATTTAGGATATGTTTTCTTTTTTATCATATATCATTGTGTTTTTTATTCATTTCTGGTTTTAAGCTGCTCAAACACAATGGAGACTTTGTTTTATTGTCAGAGCTGACCTGGAAAGTCCCTGGCAAGAAGCCCTTTTTTTTTTCTGGCAATGAGGCCGTTTCGAAAGATTCCTGATGATATGTGTCATAAACATCAGAGGCACAGGGAAGTGAAATGCAGCATTCTGTCAAAACAGCAATCGCCTCTATCAAAGATTAGGCTTAGTTCATAAAACATTGAGCACCATTTTGTAAGGACACGTGTGTGCATCAACAAAATGGTGACTGGATTCACGAGCCACGTTTGGTAATTTTGTTTCTCCTGCAGTTTAATGAGTTTCATGCACAGTTATATTTAAAATATCTCAAGTTCAGAAAAGTTTTTCCCAGTATTTGCTTGCATTTTCTTAATTTATAATCAAGTTATTTTCATGTTCTAACTGTCACTGGATGATTAATCATGCTTCTCTATGAAACTGCATCTGCTGTTTTTTTTTTACATCTTGAAAAAAAGTTTAGTTTAGTGGTAGGGCTGAAAACGAAACTATTTCTCATTGTTATTCTTTATAACCAGACAGTTAGGAGATACCATCGGGCATGGTGACTCATCAGTTAACCTGTCAGCTTTGTTTGCCGCCTGCGGGTTATGCAGGAGGGCACAAAGTGGAAGAGCAGATGCCAAAATGTGGCGCCATTTTAGGATGAGACCTTTAGAAACCTAAACACCAAATGGCAGACAGTCACAGTGGACATAGAAAGTCAGAAAATGTAGAATAAGAGGCACATAAAACATGATATAGTGAGAGGCTGTATCCATTGCTGTGGGTAAAAACCTTCGTTAATCCCCAAACCTCAGTATGCACCATATATTCTGTGTATGTGATGTTTTTGGATGTGCTTTTGTGCCAAGAGGCTTTTGCATAACCAGCTCTGCACCATAGCGCCGCATCGCCACTGCCTAGCTGGAAAGTCCTTTCTCTTCTTTCTTTCTTTCACTTTCTGCCTTTCCTGCACTGTGTATTTAGTTACTCCTCCACATCACAGCCAAGGTCTTGTAACTCAAAGCATTGTGGTGTGATTGACACGCTTCTGCCATTTTACCCATTCAGAGCAACAGTTAGATGGATTTGGTTAGGTGACACTTTGACGGAGCAAGTTTTAAGTGAATAAAGTGTGTCTGTGTTTTCCTTCAACAGTGCCAAAGGGCCAGAGTAGATGTATGCTTTTTCAACGGATTATACAGTATGTGTTTGTTTTTTTCAATGTTACTGTTATTCAAATCCTAATCTGTAAATAAAAAATTTTAATGTGGTGAAGTAAAAATATACTTTATTTTGTATTCTCTAAAATGTTGTAGAGTAGAAGTATAATGCAGCATAAAAGCAAATACTAATTGAGTACTAGTTATGTTTTACCACTGCAAGATAATCAAATAAATAACTGCATTTTTAGTCTATTGTTTATTTTGTTTTCTATTTTCTGTCACTTGAATACACGAAGAGAGTCACATGACAGCTTAGCTTAACTTTAACCTAAAACCTGCTTCTCTTTTCCTCTTTAATCCAAATGTAAAGAGTAACTGATGCAGCATAAAGCACAACAGAAATTACACCTATCTCGCTGCTTTACTACACCTTGGCTCACTTTGTTTGACAGTTAAAATCAATTTGAATCGACCACGACAGACAGGGGAAACATGCTATGAAAAGTCTTTACAATTAAAATGATATAGTCACACAATAATAATTTAGATTTTTACTGAGCAGGGAGATCTTTGTACCGCTTCATGGTCAGGTAAAACCCCACTGTCTTTTATGTAAATCCTCTAATTTCCCCTGGGGAGTGTGGCAATTGATAAATTGCAACTTCTTATGTCACTAAAAACAAAGCAACCCTAAAATGTGAAAAAGCCTAAGGTGGTGTTACAGCTCCCCGGTTGGTTGCATTTGGCACTTTCACCAAGTCATGTGATTTCCTGGAAACAGCCTGCCTGGCAGATTGGTAATAAATAGTAGGGGATTTTCAGATGACCAAGCGAAAGTTGAAACCATTGCTCCTGAGTGCCATCTAGTGAGAGCAATACAATAACACACAGGCTACTGCAAATTAAAAAAAATATGGTCAGGTCCACAGAAAACCACACCAACGAGAGGCACAGCAACATTTGAAGCCATAGACATTACATTACATTGCATTTAGATGACGCTTTTATCCAAAGCAACTTACAATAAGTGCATTCGACCAAGAATGGTTTCATAGAGCCAAAACATTTCAAGAGCTACTCAACTGGCTTTAGATAAACCAGTCCTTTGTTAGTAGTGCTTTGTTAGTAATTGTATTGCTCGAATTGGAGTCTAAAGAGATGAGTTTTTAGTCTGCGCCGGAAGATGTGTAAGCTTTCTGCCGTCCTGATTTCAATGGGGAGCTCATTCCACCATTTTGGAGCCAGGATGGCAAACCGACGTGTTTTTTCTGATGGAAACTTGGGCCCCCCTCGCAGTGCAGGTGCAGCGAGCCGTTTGGCTGACGCAGAGCGGAGTGCACGTGCTGGGATGTATGGTTTAACCATGTCCTGGATGTAGGATGGAAGGGCCAGATCCATTCACAGCGTGGTACGCAAGTACCAGTCTTGAAGTGGATTTCTAGCAGTGACGGAGCTTACACACGGCGGCGTGCATTGAAGCTTGCCGGCGAGCATGTCTGATGCTCGACCAGCTACGCTTTGCTCCCACAATGCAGTTCGGCAAAGTGTGACGTCACCCCATTCAAAGTGAATGAGCAGAAGTGTTGAAGCTTCAACTCACACCGCCGTGTGTAGGAGCGCTTGCTTGCGAACTCTGGAGCGGTTCATTGCTGGTGTGAACACAGTCCGCACCAAAACATAGCCAGTGAAGGGAGCGGAGGAGCGCTGTGGTGTGGGAAAATGTAGGAAGGTTGAAGACCAGACGAGCCGCTGCATTCTGGATGAGCTGCAGAGGTCGGATGGCACATGCGGGTAGACCAGCCAGGAGAGAGCTGCAGTAGTCTAGGCGTGAGATGAGGAGAGCCTGGACCAGAAGCTGCGTCGCTTTCTGGGTCAGGATGGGACGATGGGACGTATCCTCCTGATGTTGTGTAAAGAGTGTATCTGCAGCCAGGGCCGGCCTTGGTACTGGCAAACTCGGTGATCGCCTAGGGCGCTAGATCTGGAGGGGCGCTGCGCCGGGAGAAGAAAAAAAGAAATGAGTGACCCGAGATCAATGAGTCGCGAGTGGTTAGGCGGGAGAGAAGCGAGCGAGCCGTCCGAAGCGAGCGTGAGAAACCGACACTCGACGCCCGCGGACTATTCAGTCTGTAGCGGGGTGAAAATAGTGAATGTCGCGGGTAGTATTGTCAGGTTTACGTTTTACAACGCGCCGGGGCTCCCACGTTTCCCATTAAACTGACAATAGAGTGTCATAGAGTGAGCGAGTGTGTGGTGATCGGATAATGTAGTTCCGTCTTTTTAATCCGTCTTATTGTTAAAAAATAAATAAAATAATAATTATATATAT
>NW_011369945.1:19893923-19904324 GCF_000735185.1 Notothenia coriiceps
TTAATTAAAGTATCCCATTTGAATCTTCTCAGAGACTCCATTTAGTCTCATTTTAAAGCTTCTCTCCTGGACGCGAGAATAACGAACATATTTAACACATCCCATCATTCAAGGGTGGTTTTCTCCAGTAGCGTGGCGTGGGGAAAAAATTAGGGGAAGCCAATAATACGTCCTTTCTTTTGGGTCGGTGTGGTGGTCAATGTAATAACGTAACCAGATGAGTGATTACAGCGCCCGGTATCATTTTACACACATTTGTATCATACAGATGCAGGACTTACACACGCCTGTTATCTGACCGACAGGTCCGCACGCACTCTCCAGCAGAAACTCTAAAAAGCATTCATTCACAAACTAAATCAGGAGACCTTTAACGTTTTACGTCCGGTTCGCTCCTTTGTTCCTCGCTGTACACAGCTCCAGTTTGGGCATTGGCCTGTCATCAGATTGTATTTGTTTTTGCTTCTGCAGCGGAAGTTTTGTACCATTATTTTTGGTTAAATACTCCAAATCTCCACCCTCCATAATTGCACTTGCTTCAGTTGCTTGCTACTTTCTAACGGCGGTGAGAGTGGTGCAGTGACGCTATCTATCTTCTATCGATTAGATTTATGATTCGAAAATTATAAAAGTAGGGTAGACATGTGGATATTATCCGACTGAACAAAACGTGCATTTACCTAACAGGTTCGTTTTCCACTGACCTTTTTTCGAGCTATTTTCCAAAATCCTATGGAGAAATCCCATTGCTATTTTGTCGAGGGAAACCGAGCGCAGCTTACTTCCGCTATTTGGGACGCGTCACTGCACCACTAAATTGATGCGATTTGATTGGATTGTGAGGCAAGGGAAGCCAGCCGCCTCTGGCTTCCCTTGGCATGGCCCTGACCAATCACTGGTTGGCAGGGGCATGACGTGAGCCTCATCTGATTGGTCAATCCCTCCATTTTTTTTCACCAAGGGAAGCAAATTTCGGCTGGCCTCCTCTCGCAACAGAGAGTGCAATCTACTGTTTCACCATAACATCTAGAGGGGCACTGTTTCACTCTTTGTAAAATACTCAATGAGAATGGGGGAGAGACAGCAACACAGGCAGCAACACATAACAAAGAATTTCCGAAACTAAACGAAGTGTTTTTATTTATTTATTAAAATTATAACTACAATCCGAAAAAACAGGGGAAGCCTGGCTTCCCTTGGCCTCCAGGAGAAAACGCCACTGCTACTGACAGTATATAAACAACAGCCACGAAGCAACTTGCCAGGCCAAGATTAGCTTGGCAAGTTCAGCAGTTAGACTAGAGTGAGCCAAGTGAAGAGACAGGTGCAGGACCTTATAGGGCAGGCAGCGAAGGGACCGACACACACTCGCATATCAGACAGGAGACGTGTGCAATAATGTTTTTCAAAAGTCATTAGCTCCTTAGGCCGTGTTTGAAATTGTGTATCGAGCGTGTCTCATTACTTATCAGATATGTGAAAATGACATTTTAAGAAACAAGATTGATAAAAACTCTTCTTTGTATACATCTCATGATGCAGCTCTGTGTTTAGCGGGTGTTTTACTACTAATTATAGCCTAGCTAAATGTGGATGTACTTTGCTATTTGCAAATATACTGCTAGCACAGTATGGTAATCTATAATATCATTATTAGATTTGATGAGATGTGCATTAGCTTGGATGGAAGAGATATAAAAAGCTAATTACATTTCTGAAATGTCACTCATAACTCCTCTGAAGATGATTAGATCGTCATCAAGCTGGAGTTATTATCTTGTCTCAAATGATGTTTCTCAATAACTCAAGTAAGAGAAAAGCCAATCAGAAATCACACAGCTGAAACCTTTACGTGTACTCCAGGGCATACTCTGGTGAAGTGGTGGGTAGTAGGAACTAATAGATTGATTTAGTAATCTCTTGATCTTCATCAAATATTATGACGGAGATCATCAGACAGATATTGACCCATATGATAGATTGTAGAAGTAAAAATGTTAATCCAATGTTGTCCTATCTCCAAATGCATGCACACACACACACACACACACACACACACACACACACACACACACACACACACACACACACACACACACACACACACACACACACACACACACACAGATACACCCCTAAGCCTTGATTTTACTTGATCTTTGTGACTTTATTTAGGCTTGGAACAAGATACCTAAATGTCATGTCATTCAAACAAGTCTTCCTATTGAAAGAAAACCTTCGGTATTGACTCTCTAAAGACTTGTCTGAACTTCACATCGATTAAACTTACTTATAGCAATATTTCTACCTCTTTAAAAGCTGTATGCCAGTACATATGCTATAGTAAGGGCTGCACATAACTGGTGTGCAGGTGCGCATGCGCACCCCCCGCCAAAAAAGGAGCACCGATCATTTGAAAAAAGACGCATTTGCGCACCAACATTGAGAGAGAGAGGGGTTTCCCACACATAGACTTTACTTGGGCGGGCCACCAAGGTATATTAACGTCCGCCAAAGTATAATTCGCGAGCCATTTAGGTTTAATTTTTTTAATCCGTCCGCGAGCACGATGGCATCTGCGATCCCTCGATCTACCCCTCGCTATCGCGTGAAGGGTCTGCTTTATGCGCTCTGCACAACCCCTGCTGCGAGGCACGGGCGAACAGTTCTATGTAGTTTTGACATAAGTTCCCCTTTTTGTTAGAAGCTATTCGATTCATTACAAATAGTGTGCAAGTCTGCATTGGCTTTTGCATCCCCTGACACTATCCCGCTCCGAGCGCAGGTCTCAGTTTGCTGGGTCACTAAGATGATGCTGAGCCACAGGGGAGCCACAGGCTTGAGCACAGCACTAAGTCTGTCAGCTTTAATTAGTAGAGGGTTACTTAGATTACTGCTCATATGTGCGTCGTCCTCCATTTGTATGTTGTCCATCTTTCTGCATTCCTACTTCCATACACTTCCTCATTATTCTGATTATCTGAAAAATGTTCTTGCTTTGTGGCCCACACAGATTCTAGATTGTTTCTCTTGTATGAGTTCTGTAGTGTGTTTCAAAGTACACTACATTGTTTAGAAAAGAGGGACAGGGACAGATGAGTCTTTTAATGTTCTGTTCACAGAACTGCCTGTTCTCATTTCAGTTACTCCATTTTGAAAAAGAAATGTGAATCAGATTTCACTGAATCACATCTATTTCACTGTGATATAATTGTGTGTTACCTCTCAAAAGTGGGATCAGAAGAAGAAGTTGTAAGCAAATAGAGATGAACCTATATTTCAGCACACCACAAATACCTCTGGATATGCGTTTAACACTCACATTACCATTGTAACACACTGACTGTGTCTAACTGTCAGTGTCAAGGTAAAACAACACAGAAGAAGCATATATCAGTGTACACTTATTATGGTCAAATTTGACCTTGAAGTCCATACAGCAAATATTAACATCTCTATCAAACAAAGCGTGTTTGATGCAGCACATACAATGTGTACCATCTTTGTGTTTTAGCAAATTATTAACGCTCACCATAAAACATAGCTGAGGCTGATTTAGATGTCATTAGTTTTGCAGGTTTTTAGTCATAAACCAAACTGTTGCACAGAAAGGATGTGACAGAAATGTTCACTAGAGTTGGAAGGTGGAAGAGTGACCATGATTTAGCAGGATTCATTATTGGTTTGACCTAAGTTTTTTAATTGTGTGGGTTCCATGCATACCTGTACAAAAATGTATGCATGCCAAAATCCCAGATCTAATGCATGGCATGTGAAGTATAAAGCTATAAAGCCAAAGATATCTGTTAAGCTCTTGCACAGACCCAGCTCCTCTGCATTAACTCACTATAACACTGAATACTTCTACAGTGCTAGCTTTTCAATTATTAAAACTAGGATCTAAGGCCTGGAGTAGAGAAATCTAATGTATTAAAGATGGGCTTTGAATACTCACATAAACTGTTTGTTCAAGCTTTTGCACCTAAAGGAGATGAATTTGATCCCTTTACTTCTGAAGCAAAAGCCAACTAATTGTGCACTGAAACGCTTGAACTTCTTCCTATTGTTCTAAATTGAGTCTAGCACATTCCCATTAAGATGACAAATGATTAAACACTGTTTAAATGAAATGTATTGAGCCTAATTTAAGGGAGAACATTTATGTGAGGGCATTAACTATTTAAAATAAGCTTTAATAGGACACATCCACACCTGACTCTTTTAAAGTTACATTTTTGATGATTTAGCAACTGAATGAAAAATATTTTGACTTTACTTAGAGGAGAGAGGTTAACAGGGGGACACATGAGAGTTTAATCCAAAGCATTTATCTTTGCTTCCCGTTTGTGGGAGATAGAAACTTGCAAAACTGAGACCTTGTGAAACAATCCCTATTTCTGGTTGAAAGCATCCAATGTATTCTGTCCTTGCTTTTTCTCTTCCACACTTGTTCTACATTGACAAATCTGTCCCTGAACATTCTCTAAGGTTTATTCTTTGGAAGTGGTGTTGCGGTTGTATATTTTCAATGAAGACGCAACATGCCGTCTATTCATGCCTTCAAGTGCTTCAACTCTTTTACAGGCCATTGCACATGAAGACAGTTCAAGGTGACTAAGGCAGCATGAACCAAGTTTTTGTTGTTGTTGCTTTGGCTGCACAAATACTATATGCAGTAATGTTCTTGCGAGAATGTATATATCTTATTTACTAGATCAGCTCCACAGTATGTATGGCCCTCATACTATATTTTTCTAGAAAAACCCTTGATATGAATACTTTAAAGTGATAGAGGTTTCACTCGAGGTTACCTTTAAAAGTGCTAATAGTGAAGAAATGTGTGTGCACTTTACTGTGGTTTATCCCCTTTTCTAGGTGTACTAGTTTGCTACACAAACTAAAAAAGCCTGCAATGCATACCCTAATATTATGATTTTAAAGAATAATTAAATTGACAGCCAATAGACCATTCTTTTAGAAATGTAAATTAAAGTCTCCATCAATCAGAAACACATTCAGTATATGATAGACTGCCTGCTGATGCCTTTCACTTAAAATTACAGAAAAATAATTAACTATAAATAATAAAACTAATTTGAGACACCTTTTGAGCTGAAGATGGTACATGGTCTCAGGACATGAGAAGATGAATAACACATTTGAAAGCTCACGTGTACGAGGTTACCGTGCTTTTGATTGAATCATTATTATGGTTTTACTGTTATGTGTATTTATCCATGATGTTCAGATTCATCTGGTTCTATGTATGTGTCTGCTTGTTGCATGTGTCTTTTCTTTGTTGCTTTGGTTTGTAGCAGGTGTTTTGGGATTTCAGATATCTGCCATGAAATGTTGTTGTTGCACGGAAGAAAAGAAAGCCGTGACATTTGGAGCAGAGAGAAGTCTCAGGTGATGTTTTATTCAGGCAGGGAACAGAGTGCGTGAAGGGAAGAACGGCAACACAATAAAATAGGGATGACAGAGAAGCTCAAGGTGTGATTTTTATCCACGAGTGATGGTCAGGCATAGTGTCTGTCACCTGCTGCCATCACTTCAAAGTTTCATGACCCCATTGTACTGTTGAGTAAATCATAAGAGGGAGATTCCTATAGGCATGTATTGGTGGCAGCTTTCTGACATTTTCCCTCATTAAAACTACATCAGCAAAGGTAGGTTAGATCAACTCTAGCTAATCAAAGTTAAAAGCGTAACGGCTGAACGGCTGATATGAAAAGATTGGCTGTTGTTGTTAGATGTGCTCTTTGCGGCTGTCATCTGTATTTAACCTACGATTATTGCGCTCAAAAAACAATACCGTACAACGGCAAATGATCAGTGATGTCTTGTCATTTAAATGGAATAAACAGAATTTCATCAGATCATCTTACGTTGATTTATAAATCACTCAGTTAAACTTTGATTAATTTGAAAAATGTTCAGTAATTGATCAATATTATAAAGTAGTTTTGAACCTCTAGTAAATGGAGGTAGTCTCTTGAAAAGCACACTTAATGTATCACATTCATTTTCTTACCTAAAACATATTGATACATGGTTTTCATCTCATGTTCTGCTTATCCAGCCAATAAAAAGGGATTAGACATCCTTGAATTGTAGTTATTTATTTTATTGTAACCTTTAGTTGCTTGTAGACATCATTCAATTGGATTCAACACTGGATCTGAACTTGATAAAAGTGTATACTACCTAATGATTACTTTATTTGGGCAATAATGATGGTAGCCCATGAAAAACGATATCAAATGACATGCATGGCCACCTCACTGTATCATACACCTGTATTACAGTCAAGTGTTGCAACCTGGGCCAATATAATGACTAATTCTGAGCTAACCTTAACATTAAAACAAGCCGTTAGTCACTGTGTGTCCGTACGTGGTATTACTAAGCATACAAGTCCCAGGAGGCACAGAGAGAAGACTATTACTCACTTCCTGTTGATGCCACTGTCAGACATTCATTCACACTTGGCTCTCAAGGTCGTTGTCTCTGGAGACGCATCTGCCACCCTTGTTAAAGGTCGCGCTATTCCTCCCCAGTTTTTTCTCCTTGTTATCACGTTTGATCTCCCTTTCTATTTTTTTTATGTCAAGAAAAAATAAATCAATTCAGGAAGTAGAATACAATGGTTGAATACAAATAGCATTTAATAATTAAGGAGACTTAAAAATAAAATAAAACTGTCTCAGAAGTCTAGGAAGTTCGGAACATGCCTGTATTTGATATAGTATATCTTTGTAAGTGAACAGAAGTCAATATATTCAACCACCTCACTGTCATTCTGAGGATTAGAGAAAGCCCTTTACCTTCCTTTATCTTTTTTGACTTATTGTAAAAAATACAGCGATAAAGGAAAGATCACAGTCACTCAACAGACTCAAAGCATATCCTGACAAAACTGTCAGCAACTGAAATGCAGAAAATAAAACTCTTCACTACGCTCTTTGAGAATGTGATACTGCCAAAATGCAATGTTTGTCCATATTTTGAGGGGTAAGTAAGGTTATTGATAGAATAGGAAATTACCCTTTGAGTCTATGACGCTGGTGGTGATGGCGCTTAGATGAAGAAAAGACAGATGGGGTCAGGGTTATTGACATCTGGTCAGATGATTAAATAATTCAGATATTATTGATGCAATCGTTAAAACATACGATTTTCAAAACAATGTAAGTATTTGTTCTGTCTCCCCTCACAATGACATCTTTGTTAGAGAATACAAAAACAATACAAGGGAGCTTTTGTTTCTGTTTCAACTGTGTACTGCTGACCTGCTAAAGAAAAAGCAAAAGCAAAATGATAACATAACTGCTGATCGCACAAACTGTTTCACTTGACTCATTATTATTGACTCATTTTTTAAAGGTCTCCTATCATGCAAAATGCACTTTTTAATGTCCTGTATACATAAATATGTGTCCCCGGTGAGTCAGGGAACTCACAAAGTGTCAGAAAACAAAACCCTCTCTCTTTCCTCCGTACCCAAATCTCTAAAAACGGGGGTACAACGGAGCTGATCCAGATTTGCGTCCGATATGACGTAATTTCGGAAATGTGGACCCACGGCACTATCAGAAACAATGCTATCTGAAACAATGCACAACGTGTTTTGGACGTAATATGGTATTTGTTTACATTAGCAAGCATAGCTAACACTCAGAGCTAACCTGTACTGGAGAGAGCATGTGTAAGAAAAGCAGGAAATAAAAAAAGTAACTCAACTTGTCGCAAGAGAAAAAGCATTTGAGCTCCATACTGTTTCAGAAATAAATCCTTGATTTGGTTTAGAACATGATATGGCATTTAATCTCGGCAGCATTTAGCTGTATCTGCCGGTATAATTCTGAGCAAGCACAGGGTCCCCCTCAACACAGCGCACCAAAAAATACCTGCAAATCAAACGTTTGGCAACACTTCGGATTTTTCAAGAAAGGCAGACAACTTGAAAAATCACAAGCAAATTGTAAACGATGCCGTGCCGCTTTAAAGTACACAAGTAGTACGAGGAACTTAGCGATGCACATAAAGAGGCGACATGGGGTCTGCGGCTGAAAAGTAAAACCTGAAAGTAAGACATTACATGTTATTTGTAAGACGCTTTTATCCAAAGCGACTTACATACTCATTACTGTGGACAATCTCCACAGGAGCAATTTGGGGTGAAGTGTCTTACCCAGGGACACAACGACATGCTGACTGCAGTGGGGTTTGAACCTTTGCCCCCCTGATCCAAACACCAACGCACTAGTCCACTGCGCCACAGCCTCACTGAGGCATGAGTTCAATCACTCAGTGAGGTGTTATGTCAGTGAGAGTGGTGTTTAGTATACAGCAGACTGTTAATAATAGTTTAAATGTCTTCCTTACTGTAAGCAGTTATGAAATACCTGTTTGTGAAAGGTTATTTGTATTTTTTATTGTTCATATGGAAACCACTGCTTTCTGCTCACTGGTGAGTTAGCCTATGAATGAGTGTTAATCACATCAGTCTGGCAGTTGTATTTTCATTTCATTTCATTTCAAACCTTTATTTAACCAGATTGGTCCCATTGAGATCATAGATCTCTTTTTAAAGGGAGACCTGCAGCATATAGGTTCCACATGAAACATAAAACAATAAAGGACATCATACATTATATTTACAGGATACATTTACATAGTTATAGACATTTACAAGTGCCCATAGTATCAACAAGCATTTAATTTAGCCTAGCTTTAAAAACATGCAGAGGAATGAGATTGCTCAGTTTCACTTTTTTTTTTGCACATAAAAGCTGTCTTACCTAAGACAGTCCTTGCTCTTGGCACATCTAACAATACTACATCATGCGATCTCAGACAATAGCTGCTTGCAACTCTCTGTGTTATCAGAGAGCAGATATAATTCGGGAGTTTACCCAACATGGCTTTACAATGACTGAGCCTCTTTACAGTAAGTGATGGCAAACCTGCCTTGGCATACAGGGTAAAGTGATGAGTAAGTGCTTTACAATTTGTGACAAATCTCAGTGCGCTGTGATAGGCGGCATCTAACTTGTTCAGGCAATATAGGCAGGTGCATTCATATACAACAAATCACCATAGTCCAGCACAGGTAAAAAGGTCACAGTGACTAGCCTTTTCCTGGCCTCAAGCGAGAAACAGGACTTGTTTCTGAAAAAGAAATCTAGTCTAACCCTCAGCTTTTTAAGCAGGTTATTGACATGAAGTTTAAAAGTAAGACAATCATCAAGCCAGATACCTAGGTATTTGTAACAGGTAACCACTTCGAGTACTTGTCCTTGCATAGTAACAATATCTAAAACAGGCTCTGGTGTCTTTTTAACTTTTGAAAAGAGCATTACCTTGGTTTTCTCAACATTTAAAAGAAGCTTAAGCTCAGCGAGCTGAGTCTAAATAATGTTAAAAACAGCCTGTAATTTAACACCAGCCTCCTTAATGGAGGGACCTGCACAGTACATCACGGTATCATCCGCATAAAAATGTAAAGTAGCTTCATTCACATTTTCAACTAAACTGTTGATATACAGTTGCAAGAAAAAGTATGTGAACCCTTTGGAACTACCTGGATTTCTGCATAAATTGGTCATAAAATGTGTTCTGATCTTCATCTAAGTTCACAACAATAGACAAACACAGTCTGCTTAAGCTAAAACCACACAAATAATTATATGTTTTTATGTTTTTATCGAACACACCATGTAAACATTCACAGTGCAGGGTNCTTACCTAAGACAGTCCTTGCTCTTGGCACATCTAACAATACTACATCATGCGATCTCAGACAATAGCTGCTTGCAACTCTCTGTGTTATCAGAGAGCAGATATAATAAGGGAGTTTAACAATACAATGTTAAATGTGTTTAACAATACAGTGGGCAGTCATTAGTTGCAGCCCTTATATTTCCTTCCCTGTTCTCTTAACAATAAAATATATTTAAAATACTTTTGGTATTATTCACCAAAACACATTGTCTATCTCTTTGCATACACCTTCAATTCATCCCCTTCCTCATACACCAATTGCAAGGCTGGAGTTTTTATTTGTAGATTTTTAAACCTGCATTTTCAACATCCATGTTTGCAAGCATGTTCACTCTCTTCACCATTGACTATCATAAACAACTATTTTGACTCAAGAACTAGCTGCTTGTCACACTAAACATTCATTTATGTAACATCACACAGGTCAAACTTTTATCTAATCTCAAGCCAAACTTTTTTGTCCTTAGATGTTTGAGAGCCGGCCCATCTGGTCCCGGAACGCGGTCAAGGCCAACATCAACATCCACCCTGATAAACTGAAACTGCTGCTGCCCGTCTTCGCCTACTACATGGTGAGCTGAGGGACACAGCATTCCTGGTAAACAGTTGGGGGGG
>NW_011369945.1:19904330-19905987 GCF_000735185.1 Notothenia coriiceps
GGGGGGGGAAATGCCATTAGGTGCCATATTCCATGATGTTATTCAGAGGAGAATTGAGCCTCAGGGAGTCGTTGCTTTGTACAAGAAGAACTAAAATGTCATATAATAGAAAATACATCTCTAGAAATAGATTTCCAGCCAAAAATAAATCCTTTGTGGTCCCTTTGAGGATTCCAAGAAAAAAATCCTGTGGGTCAACAAATGCAATACTATAAGCTTCATAGAGGCAGCGTTTTATAAAGAAAGTAAGGAAGTACAATGTTGACTTACCAAAGCAATGACTCAACTAAATTGAAAAGGAAGATTTTTTCCCTACCCACAAGAAAGTGAAACGTCAGATTTGCTCTTACAGGTGACAGGGCCGTGGAGGAGTCTGTGGGTGAGGCTGGGCTATGACCCCCGGAAGACCAAAGAGTCCAAGAAATACCAGCTACTGGACTTCAGGATCCGCTGTAGCACCAAGCATGGTAAGAACTAGAGTAGGGGTGTCTAAACTACGGCCCGGGAGCCAAATGCGGCCCGCGGATCATTTCAAATCGGCCCTCAGCGAATTCAAAAAGTATAATGGAATATGGCCCACAAAGGAAGCTTGTGCTTGTCTTATGTATTACTTCTTAAATGTAAACATATATTACACAGTAGTATTCATGTGTTAATAAGACCAATTTTCACATAAAATCAGTCAATTAAAGTTAGAAACATTTTCTAACATATCTTAGTTGATAAGAAAAAAGCCCAATGACTTATTTACATAGCAAACTTGAAATACACCCTTCCTCTTTCTCCTTATTATAATCAATGTGAGGCTTCTGTTTTAAGGGATGAGCTGCCAACACTCACAAGCCTCATTGACTTACATTTGATTGTAGGCCCTTCGTATATTTTTCTGTATGTGGCCCTCGGTGAAAAAAGTTTGGACACCCCTGAACTAGAGGAACTCATCGTTATCTACCAGAAGGTTATTTTCCAGTTCATCGTTATCATGTTTTTTCCATTTTTAACATCAAAGATTAAGAAACATTTCCATCTGGCCCTGTTTATTTTCTTTACACCTTCAGGGTATTCCTTATCTGACATGCCAGTGAAAGCCAAGAGGAGCGCTCTGAACTACAACCTGTCCATCACAATGAACAAAGCAGGTGAGTTGATGTAGACAAACTATATAAAGGAGATATGTAAAGTTCAGACGTGGTTTCTGGTTCTTTCTGAAAAAGCACATGGCTTTACATATCTCCTTTATATAGTTTGTCTACATCAACTCACCTGCTTTGTTCATNACAGTCATCAAGCCAGATACCTAGGTATTTGTAACAGGTAACCACTTATAGTACTTGTCCTTGCATAGTAACAATATCTAAAACAGGCTCTGGTGTCTTTTTAGCTTTTGAAAATAGCATTACCTTGGTTTTATCAACATTTAAAAGAAGCTTAAGCTCAGCAAGCTGAGTCTGAATAATGTTAAAAAATATATTTTGTACAGTACTTGGGTAAATGTTCTTCATTACATTACACTACAGCTGGTAGGAAGTTGGGGTTGGGTCCCGAGTGGAGCCCGGACCCTCCTGCGCGGGAGGCTCCATCACACTCGCAGCCTGAGGACCTGGGGGAAAAACACACGATTTTTCCAGAACATTATCAGTGAACTTTGTATGTTATC
>NW_011369945.1:19906027-19916873 GCF_000735185.1 Notothenia coriiceps
TGTGGAGTTGCATTAGGTAACGCGAGATACGGCTGATACTTGCGCATTAGTTTCCGTTATGGATCAGTATCAACAGTCCTGCCAGTAACGTTACTATATTATCAATACTACTTTAGTTATAGCCTGATATATGATAGCTAACTTTACAATGTTGTGATGTGACGTTAGCTAACATGAAATGTAGCTAACGCCGGTCACTCACCAAGACAGCTGCTCTGTTCTCCACTGGTTCTCCACACACCAAAGCTCCATTTCTCTCCGATGGCCGTTATTTTTTCTAATCCTTGGCTGCTCCTGGTCTCTTGGACACATAGCAGGCTCATCATTATAATCATATGCATTCGAATGTATATTTTCAACCTCTTCTGTGTCAAAACTAGCATTGTGATCCATGTTTATTCATATGTTAGACCGGCCGCTCTCCCCCATGTTACGTCACACGCGGGAGGTCACGTGCGGGAGGTCACATCCGGAGGCTTTTTTACGCGGAAGTAAAAATGTCTTACTAAAACGACGCCAGATGTCACTGTAGTGTATACTTCTGTATATTTTTGGGAAAATCTAGTGTATTCATCATTTTCCTACACATTAATTCACTGGTGTCTCTAACCCGCAAGTTGCTCTTTAACATAAATGGAAACGCCACCACCTTTATTAGGCAGGTCGGAACGATACACATTATAACCATTTGAAGCACCTGGCGATACATTGTATGTATGGGCATTGCACTATGGCAGTTGTTATTTGCACATTGTTAATCCTGGGTATGGCATCCTTAAATTGTTTAACTGTGAGGTGTTATAACATTGTACTGTACTCTGGAGACAGAGGAGACTACTACAAAGGTCTTGTGAAAAGGCCAGTTTGTGAAAGGTCCAAGTGGGTTTTTTTTAAGGTAAAATGAAACGGCATAATGGGATGTGCAGTACTAGTAGAGAGAACCAAATGTGTGAAGCACTTTTTTATAAATTCGTACCATATTGAATTTTATCATTATTTTGCATTGTGTTGAATCGCATCGTAACGCCCAAATCACATAATGTTGAATCAAATCGTATCAAACTGTATCGCAAAAGGGGTGAATCGTATCGTATCGCATCGCCAGGTGCTTCAAATGTATCGTTAATGTATCGTATCGTTGGCAACGTATCGAGATGCGCATCGCATCGGCCTCAGTGATGGAGATGCATATCCCTAGTGCCCACTAATCTGATCTACATTTAACCAGAGGGTAGGTGAAACAACTCCAAGAAATGTTTTGTATTAATGTTGCTCTCCTTTTTTCTAGTTGTTGCCAATCTTTAGTTTTCTAGCATGCAGTATGTGGTTTGTAGCTGCAGGACAGTCCAGGCGAGAAAGTGAGGTATTTTTGAACATATTTTACTTTTCTGGACTGGAATTGGCGAAGAGTTGGCCTGATAGACCCATATATCCAGGATCAATACAACAGGAATTGAAGTTATTGTTGAATGTTGAAGGAAGATAAGCGAGAGTAAAACATAATTATTTGTTTGACCACAGGCTAAGAGCAAAGAAATGTATTGGATGTCAGGTTGGGCTAGGGTTGTAGGAAAATCTTTCCTACACATGCAACTAGGCAAATTGAATTAAGGTTGCACAGTGTGGTGTTGTTAAAGTCTTTGATCAATAATCACATTTGGACACAATATTTTCATCCAGACTAAAATTGGCTCGTACAGCCCGTATACCACCCTGTATACAACAACAACAAGATCACAGAAAACAGATTCACTGGTAGCTGTCTTGGAGAAAAAAAACACTTAAAAGATTTAATGGATGTTCTCTCAGGATGTTATTTCCTGTTGAGGGTGAGTTTCAAAGCATTTCCACTTCAAAGGACTGTTGGAAGAGATATATTTGTCTACCATAATGAAAAGAAATCCTCCAACTAAGGACTTCCATCACACTACCGTAACTCCGGTTTACAAATTCAGTGACAGGACAGCACTGAAAAAAGCACAAGAACAGGACGTGCATAACCAATATGAGCCTCACAGGTACTTTTACAAGACTAAGAGCCTACAGCCACACTCATGGCACTGCGAGACTGTACTGAGCTGAATGATAACGCCATGCTCTGGGGAACACGAATGTATACACTATAGTATTTTAATTCAGGAGTGGTTTACTGACCGACAGAGCAGTAAAATAACACTGCCATCCCTAAAGCCATACCACTAGATACATTGAGTTATCTGAAAACGTTGACCGTTCACCAATGATGAAGGTAATGTAGGGTTCGAGAGGGGTTTTGAAAATCAGCAAAACTGAAGTTGCAAACTTCACACACATTACCAGATGCGTATTTGATTTATACAGCATTACTGTTCTTCTTCTTCTCTTTCTTCATCTTATGGTGTTTCTTCTGCCTCTCCCTCAGTTTTTTCTCCTCCTTCACATAATGTAATTAAGTACTCACTACACCTATTGAAAGAAAGTAACCCATTCCAGTCAATACATAAACACTCATGACTTACTTCACATAATCACGCTCTACCTAATACTTTGTTCTTCAATTTGTTGAATTTGAAATGATGTTGTTTTTTCATCTATGCTTTCTCAATCTGAGTTTTTTATCGCCCAATGACATTCCAGTTTAAAAAAAACAACATTGTAGGCAGTTTTTGGAAGGGCTAGGCTGGCCTCTGCTTTGTTATTGTGCCCTCAAGCCCCTCTGCACGTCCTCAGTGCTTCATTCATCAACCGATGTCTCCGACGTCTGCCTTTGCATCTTTCACCACGACCTCTTACTGTCTTTTTTATTAATATTCCTACACATATTTCGTCCTTTGTACACTCTGCAAATGTATGGCTGGCGACTCAAGGAAGTACAGTATTGAATGGGGTGGAATTATGCAAGATTGTGGCGTTATAAAAATAGTAACTACCTTTTCTATACAGTGGAGGAAATAAGTATTTGATCCCTTGCAGATTTTGTAAGTTTGCCCACTTACAAAGAAATGAACAGCCTATAATTTTAATGGTAGGTTTATTTTAACAGTGAGAGTAAGAATATCAAAAATAAAATCCAGAAATTGACATTATATAAAAGATAAGCATTTATTTGCATTTAACTGTGGGAAATAAGTATTTGATCCCCTTGCAACAAACAAGAATTCTGGCTCCCACAGACCGGTTACATAAGTCCTATTCCTTTTTAAAAAGTACTCCTAATATCAACTTGTTACCTCTATAAAAGACAACTGTCCACATAATCAATCAATCAGATTCCAACCTCTCCACCATGGGCAAGACTGAAGAGCTGTCTAAGGACCTCAGGGATATGATTGTAGACAAGACCATCAGAAAGCAGCTTGGTAAGAACAAGACAACTGTTTGTGCGATTATTCGTAAATAGAAGAAAGACAAAATGAGCATCAGTCAGCAATCAATCACCCTCGATCTGGGGCTCCACACAAGATCTCGCCCTGCGGGGTATTGATGATCATGAGAAAGGTGAGGTAGCAGCCAAGAACTACACAGGAGGAATGTGTTAATGATTTCAAGGCAGCTGGGACCACAGTCACCAAGAAAACTATTGTTAACACACTACACCATAATGGATCAAATCCTGCAGCGCCCTCAAGGCACCCCTGCACAAGAAGAACATGAACGGCCCGTCTGGAATTTGCAAATGCACATCTGAATGATTCAGAGAAGGCTTGGGAGAAGACGATGTGGTCAGATGAGACCGAAATGTAGATCTTTGGCATCAACTCGATACGCTGTGTTTGGAGGAAGAGAGATGCTGACTGAAGATGCAAACCAAGCATGGAGGTGGAAACATTATGCTTTGGGAGTGTTTCTCTGCTAAGGGGACAGGACGACTTCCCTGCATCGAGGTTGCCAAGGCAACACAGGAGTGACTAAAGAAGAAGCACATTTAGGTGATGGAGTGGCCTAGCCAGTCTCCGGACCTTAATCCCATAGAAAATCTGTGGAGGGAGCTGAAGCTTCGAGATGGCAAGAATCAGCCTCAAAACCTTAAGGATTTGGAGAGGATCTTGGAGACCAACAACAAAAAGCACCTGACCTCTCCGCTGTCCATCAAGGGTTTCTCCACCAAGTACTGAGACATGTTTTGCAAGGGGTTCAAATGCTTATTTCCCACAGTTAAATGCAAATCAATTGTTTTCTTTTATATACCTGTAATGTCCATTTCTGGATTTTGTTACTCTCACTGTTAAAATAAAACTACCATAACAAATATAGACTGTTATTTTCTTTGTAACTGGGCACACTTACACAATCTGCAAGGGATCAAATTATTATTTTCTCTACTTTATATAAATGACTGCCCTTCACATATCTCTAGAACTGTTCATGCAATCAACCTCACGCTTGACCAGAGCATTGCTGAGGAAGTGTGGTGTCAAGTTTATATTCATTCATGCGTTCTGAAAGGCAGCGTCACTACAAGGCAAGACACAATAACTATGCAAGCATTATGATATCAAGCTACAGTCACTAGTGATGGCAAGAGTAATGTCAGGAGATTACCAAAGTGGGTAAGATGTATCCTCTGGGAACCATGAATGCCAATCGATCCAGCAGTAAAGATCTTTCAGTCTGGTCCAAAGTGGTGGAATGATGTATTGACATTACCATAGAGAGATGACATTTGCATTGCTAAAACCCAAATCAGTATTCAATTACTTTCTTATATGTCCCTTAGATGCTAAAAATGTAGGATTTACTGTTCCTCAGTCAGTTTCTTTCCTAGATGATTGTGATGTTTAAGATCGGAAATGAAAGAGGCCCAGGCTATCATGAGGTTTAATAAACAAACAGCCCCAAGAAAATAATACTAAGTGAACCATCAGGCTACAGATTTCTCCATAAATATTCACAAGAGATTTCAAAGGTTAATCGACTTCATAAACAACCACTCAGCCCCTTTTAATATTGAGTTTATTTAAGTATAGCCTTTCAAGTCATTAACTTCCTCTTTTAAAACGAGGATGTGAACAAAGAACACTGACATCTTTTGAGATCCACTTTGCAGGTTTAAGTGCTTCTTTCTATACATTTCTGAAATGTATTTTCCTGTAAGCGCCTACAGTGATGACATTTATTTAATTTTTCTGAGCATCATAATTAATGATTGCTGCCCTCAGAACTGATTTGTCAAAAATTCAGCATACACGTTTTAATAATGGATGACAAACACTCTGCAGACACCAGTAGCACTCTTGTGTCTTAAGGCTACACTATGTCATTGAGGCTTTAAACTACTATTTGGACTTTTACAAAGCTATAACACCTCTTCCCTTGGACATATTCCTTCACCATTGTATTTCCCTGCAGGACATGCTCCTCTTACCATCCATCATTCATACTCATCCTCTCGTGATTGTACCCTTATTTTTCATTTTACCCAATTCAAAATTCATTTAATGAGCTGAATTTTTTTTTTTTTTTACTGCACTTCAATGACTCATTCTATCATTAGATTGTTTCATCATAAAACCTGACAGAGTGTAATTTAGAATCTGTGTCAGACAAACACGAGAGGCTGAGGTACAGAGGGAGAGTAACACAGAGAGGAAAACTGTGATGTAACTAAAAAAAGAAAGTCATATAAGAGATGAGGAGAAGAGACAGGAAGCGATGTGGAGTTTTCAGTATGCAGTGTTTATTGAAATGTGTATGAATGTGGGAAGGTTTACTTGGTCTGTTTTCGATTATCCAAATGTGGTTGCACTAAAGGTAAAGTTGTCTGTAATGTTTGAATTAGAAAGATTTTAAATTATTTTGTTGCCATGCATGCAACTTGACTTGCATTAGAGTTACATGTGTTACATTTGAGGATGGCAAAGCATCTGGTATAATGCTGATAGGGAAGCAGTTATACAATCATACGTGTACAGTAGTACAGGATGGCCAAAATCACACAACACAAATAAGGAAAGTAAGAATCACAAATATCTAATGCGAAAATTCCCTGTGAATAACTCTTACAAATGCATTTAAGAGCCTTCAAATAGATTTTAAGGCCACATGTGAGCAGAAGAACAAGCTGTACTTTGACATACAATCACCTTCAAATTAATGTGACAAACATTTTAAAACATTTACACATACAGCAGACACAAAGAAACCATGCAATGTATCTGGGTTTGTGTGTTTTGCTATCAGACAAGTTATAGTTCAATATTCTCTCTCCTTCTGTTCTGTTTAGGAGCAACAAAATACCTGTGTATGTTCACCAGATAGATACTACCTCTAAATAGTCATGTTATTATTTTCCAGGTAAAAGTTGGTGTGAATAAATGCATGTTTGTGAGTGCATCAGACATGTAGTGTTCAAGTGTTGATATACATGCCCCATAATCCCCACAACAGGAGATACATTTTAAACTCAAGAATATCAGTCCTCCCTCCCCCCCTTAGCTGCTATTTCTGTGTGTGCGTTACTCCTAATACAACCAGACAACTCTGCATAATAAATATTTATAATGGTAATTAAAGTATATTTTATGGCTTGTACTTTTGTGGTGAACTTTAATTATGTTGGGTATTTCAGGTCTTTTTTTATAACCGAATAGTGTTACACTAGATTATTACTACTTTTAACTTAATTAAAAACCTTGATACTTTCACAACGGCCTGCAGAATGCGTATAGACACATTTCAATTTGAAAACTGAATTGCATGAACTTTTACAAGAAATATTGCCATTAAATTCTCAGTTTGCTAGGCCTTATAATGGCTTGCTTTGTTATGAAATAAAGTAAGCTTTGATTTAAAAACCATGGGAAGAACACATTGGTAACAGTAAACGCATTGTATTAAGTCGGCCTAGAGGATTTTGTTTTGCATGCATTAATGTGCTGTTGTCTGTCCGTTAAGAATGTTTTTTTATGTAGTTCTTACAGTCTAAGCTGTGAGTGACGGCCTCATACATATTGCATGCGGTACATGAGGATAAGGACAGCTGACATGTGGTTGCTTGTCATTCAGGATATGTCTACCCTGGGGGAATGAGCAGATAATCAAACACAAATATTTTCACACACACACACACACACACACACACACACACACACACACACACACACACACACACACACACACACACACACACACACACACACACACACACACACACACACACACACACACACACACACACACACACAGTACAGAAACCAAAATGTATTTGTCTTTAGGGTACTGTAAATAGCAAATGTCCCTGTTAGACTCTATTCAGCTTTGAGGCAAATCATCCAATCTCTGTGTAACATCATTAAACAATTTTTCAGCTACACATTCTCAGTATGTTACACAACTCATAGTAGGCTATATTGTGTTCAGGGAGATTTCAAAGATTTATTACATGCTGTTAAAATGTTAATTTCACTGTGAAATATCTCATGTTTAATCCAGAAGTTTTTCAAACTATATGTCATTAGAGGAACGCATGGATGTCAGGGCATAAATAATTGAATAGTGTATTTACTAAAACAGCATGACAACACTTAATTACTCCCATTATTGCACACGCAACCAGTTGATGTTTGAAACACACACAGCATAGCATAGACACAAACATAACACTCACACATAGTCATCGAGCAAGCAGTTGCTCAGCTGTTGGAATACAACTTTTATTTTTAAACTGGCTGCTCAATGAGGGAGGGGATACCAAACGACGGGAATTATGTGACCTTGTGCCAAATAATTTAAACTGCTGCTTATTAATCATCTGTTTATGTTTGTCAATCATGTTTCGATTCTTAATTTATCTGAACATTAATTGTCCTAATTACACTCTCTGTGTGGACCCATTTTTTAGAGTTTTGTGAATGGGGTGGTGAGAGGGTTGAGTTTTTTTCTGGGGAAACTCTTTTCACAGGGTTTCATCAGCAGCACCTATGGATATCCTGTCACTGCGGACAGTGTTGATATTGCAAAGTACTTCAGACGTCAACCCCTCATTTTAATCAAATTATGATACATAATTATGTGTTAGTATGACTAGGAAAAGCTGCTGATTGTCAATGCATAGAGAGCTAGTGGGTTCAGAAGTGCAATGTCAGTGCAATGCAGTTTTTGTCATGCAATTATTTTGGAGAATAACATTTGGAAATCGCTCCTGTATTCAGGAATGCCTGAGGATTAAGAGAAATTCTTCCAAGTCATGAGCTTTAGACTTAGAGGCCAAAGCTCTAATTGGGATGTAACGATACCAAAAACTCACGGTACGATAATATCGCGATAACAAGTCCACGGTACGGTATTTATCGCGATATTGAATAATAAAAATAAAAAAATGAATTTTTTTTTGGAATTTAAAAATGTTCTTTATTAAATAACAAATCTGATTTTTACAGCATTTTAGTAGGATAGCAGTATTTTAAAGTGTCAAAAACAAAGTGACATTAACAGACTGGAACAAGAAAACCAGTGTTTTTGTACTAGTACGACTAAAAAAAGTAGGCATTTTCTTTGTGCCACTGCACCTCACAAATAAACAAGGACATTTAATAATCAGACCCCGCAATAAAATAAATCAAGTTTCACTTTAGTTTTTCAAGTAACTCAACTCAAACTCACTCACTCACTCACTCACTCAGCATCATCAGACAGGATTTTTTTTAGGAATATGAGCATGTCCACATTTCCACCTTTTCTTTATATGCCGGTAGCTCTCTTTAAACTACGACAACCACACTCTCTATGGGTCACCTCTATGACACCCGGTCGATAGAACCACTAACACTGCCCGCAATCGATTCTTACAATGATTTCAGTGTAGTGTTGTAACATTCATTCGATAGTATATAGTCACGATATGATTTCATTGTACACTATTATAATCATTGCAGTCGACCGTTCCTGACAATATGACTAGGTATTGTCTTGATTACGCACACCTCCCGATTTTTTCTTATAGTCTAGGCATAGAGGCGCAATGGATTACGGTTAGTTTGTGATGCCACGAAACATGGCCCTCCTCTAATGCCGACTTATGAACTGCTAAACCGCCTCTTCCCAACACCTCGAGGCAACTATACGGGCAACATTTACCGAATCATACCTTCGTCCATACATACAGCCCCTCCCACGTGTCTACTACGTCGTCCACTTCCACCTCCAACTCGGCCCTCGGTCCTCACTGTCGGTGGTGCGGTGTGTAGTTTGTTGTGTCTGTCCCCCTTTGTTTGTTTGTGTTTCCTTGCCGACCTCGTCATGTCGGTGGTGTACGCAATGGATTACGCTTACGCATGAATGCCAACGGCTATGGGCCTCCCCTCTCTCTCTCTTCGTCGCTTCCCCCCCTTCTCTCTTCATTTATGCCAAGACTAATTTCGACACCTCTCATTAACACGACGTCCCTACCACCTATACGTGTTGCGTGGGTCCTTGCTTGCGATCGCAGGCCAGGAAAAATGACTTACCTGACGCTACAGGACTGTCCGACCAATACACAAACGTTGGACGTGTTTGTGTTATGACGTGGTACTGAATGTTTACACACTTATGTTAACATTTTGTCGGAACTTTTATGGTCCCGAGGAATTTTGTGTATGGCGAGATAAGAAGTTGCGTCGAGTGATGCCATATTGGAGCGCAGTCTCTCGCCTTCTACACAGGGGGGAACCACCACTACATTATACTGCGCCAAAACTGCATTACTGGAATTTTTTTCTCGGCCAAAAATTCTCGTCCTACGAGTTTTAACACGAGCGAAAGGGAGACCTTAAGAGACGGAATACAGTCAGTGGGGGGAGCATTTTGTATAGTTTAGGACGTAAGTGAAAAAATTAACATTAAAAGGATTACGTTAAATTCGTATTTACCATATTTTTATATTTTTTGGACGTTCTAGAGAAATTTCCTCTAGTAACAATTAAGACTTCGTGGTTCTTCAATTTGAGTGTGACCGAGAGAATGACCCAAACCGGAAAACGCCACATAATTGTCGGCCGGACTGTCTTTCGACATCTTGAACAGCTGTCGGACACTGGACATTCGGCTTGCGGTTGGATTTTACCAGACACCTTTTGTTTTGCAAATTATTTAGTGTGACCTTGCAATTAAAGAGTCGTTCACTTCCAATGTTGTACTTGTTAGTGTTTGTGTCTTAGATGTTTTCCTGTAGCATAAATGTCCCGATAAGTAAATGTAATTGAGGATCTCTTCGTACACTGATTCATTGTCTGGGCACGCGCAGTACCCCGCCCGGGGTTCTTTTCTAATCTAATCAATTATAGTCAAAAACAAATAAAACGATCTTTAAGACTTCTTTAAGCTTACTTTCCGACGCGCGCTCTGACCAAAAAGCGACCAACTCAGTACACCCACAAACCCACTCTACGCCGGTGTCGTCGGACAGTCCAAATGGAGAACGATCCAATTAACAAACCCGATAATTAAGTAAATATAAATAGGCGTTGTTACCTTTAGTCCATTCACCAAGTACTTATCCTTATACGCGTTGAGTCGCGGTCTACGTTCTAACACAATAGCGAGCACAATACGTACGGGTGGCTCTATGGGGGCCCGCGCGTGTCGCTTTCGTTATTTGAGGTCTGTAAAGTTACTAGAACATGCCGTTTCATGCCAAACCTTTGATATAAGTAAAGGAAAACCTCCGGCGTAACGTAATTGTGCCGTATTTGTGGTCTACGAGCGACGCTCCTTGAAAACCGCAGAAAAGGCCTAAAACAAGATTAATTTGACAGTTTTACTGTCTGACGAAAGTCTCATAAAAAGGGCAGTAACAATTTTTTTTATACAAGTCCACATTGCCGCTTGTGGACGACAGCTCAAAAAGGGTGTCGGTCCCCTATGAACATCTTTGCGGGTTTTGTAGGGT
>NW_011369945.1:19916918-19920473 GCF_000735185.1 Notothenia coriiceps
CATAGAGGAAGTACAGAAACACGTAAATCTGGATTTTTTTTAATGTTTGTGGTGCAATAAACGACACAGCAGCTTTTTGGCATGATAAAACTATTATGTTCCGCCTCACTCATGAGAGTAACAGCTGGAGAAATTACAGCCTCGCCTACTGATTTTAATTTAACCATATATCAAGACCGATTGTCGATTACCAATGATCGAATGTAATTGTTTGCCTGACTGGCCATCGTAATCGAGCTCTTTGAAGATCCAAAAATCCACGGTTTTCAAAAAAAATGGATCGGATGGGCAAAAAATTCAGAATTTGTACTGACCCCCATTCAAATGACAGCATTTTTTTCCCCCAAAAGTGGGCAGGGCTGTAATTTTTGCCCCGGAAGTGACGTAGGTGTTACTCTCATCTATACTGTTTTTCTCAGACGCGGAGGGATACTGATTTATTGTGAAAAGTAACTTACAATTCTACCCGTGGTATACACTCAGTATATCACGGCTAAGAACCAATCAGATTGCTTGATTTGACTTGTCCGTTTTATAAATATATATATATATATCATATATTATCCTATAACTCAGTTTTGTTTGAGAGTTTGGCAATTTGCATTTTGGGATTTCAAGTAGAATATAAAATGAAGTGCTGTGTATTTGAAGAAAGTTTGCTGCACAGCCTGAGTTTGAGATATAGACTGGCAGTAAGACATTTCCGGAAAGGGGGAATGAGGGTTCAAGAGTAATTTCACCTATTTGAAGTGGCATTCTTTTGTGTCAATAAATCATGCCCTGTATGTATAAAGCTTTTTAAAGACTTTTAATGTGACTTTAATTCTCATTTCACCAATAAGTCTTTGAATTAATTTATTGAATTATAGTCAGATATATAGTCATTTATAGTCAAATGGTCCACGAAACAGATGAGTGATAAGATCACAGAGCACTAGATGACTACACCAGTATGCTATATTTTTTTCAGTCAGAAAGGGGTTTGCATGTTTACAATTAAAATATGCAGGGATGAGGAGTCAAAGGATTTAGAGTTTACGGGCAACAACGATCAGACCATGCTCATGGACCAGGCAGACACATGCTGGCTGTTGCAGGGATCGAAATAATTGCCTTTTAAAAGTATTAGTTAAAAAAAACTGCATACAGTACACATTATTATCATTATGACATTATATTTAAAAAAATAACAATTGGTAACAGGCCACGTCGTTCTGCTTTGTATTACAATGTCCCACAGAAATGACGCAGACAAAATAAACTTTCACATAGTTTATGTAATGCTAAAAAACATTTTCATACTTGTGACTGGAAATACAACTACTCACGTAATTCACTGTCTCTTATTAAGTTTACCACCAAGTGGCCACCAGATGGCGACATAACACAAATACAAAAAGATGGCAAATAAAAAAGAACTCAAACCTGATTTGTAGATGTTACACACATAATGCGTTTTCTGCTGGAACAGGAAAGTGCTGTTTTTGAAAGTGTTTTTAACACCCTTAAGCCACATATTAAACTGTTGGTCATTATTGTAAGCCCTACCACCTGGGTTGATGTGCTTTCCTCATGCTACTGCTAGTGCTAAACAAACTAAATTATGTTGACCCTTCTATGCAGATGACTTGCCGTTTTTTAATGGTTGCATTTAATTTACTAATGGCAGTACAGAAATACCACTTTAAAACACCACGGTTTGACATGTAAAATGTAATCCTGAACATGGATGCAGGTCATGGAGGTCTTCAAATAAAGATAGTGGCTTTTGTCAGCCTTAAAACAGCACTGCGTTTCGCTGAAAAATGTGCCCCCTTCTTGCCCAAAATGTTTGGTTGAGGAAATAAATTAGATGAAGTGAAGAGCAATAATTTCTCTTCAGTATCATCTTGCATTTGCTCTTGTAACTGCAACCGAGAAAAACCAGGCTTGATATGAAAGACTTTTAATCAGACTCAGAAGGTTACCTCCTTAAAAGTTTAACAAATGTGTGGAAGAGAAAAACAGGCGGGGAGAAGAGGCCCTATCGGACAGGAAGCCAGACTTTCACACCTGAGCCTCTGTGGGAGATTCAATATTTCCCTTTTGTCCTTTTCGCTGTCTTGCTCTTACTTTTTACTCACACTTACTTTCACATCAAATATTTGTATAAACATAATTTAAAGTATTTTTACCAAAACGGTAAACAGCAACATGTAGCTACCTCCTTTCTTACAAAACTACCAAGGCTCAGAGACATATGCTCTTAAAGAGATTAGGATTAGCAAACATGGTAATCTTAATCTTGTTTCATGCCAGTGATCATCTTTATAGATTTTATCTGTACCAACCTCTACCATTTCCTGTCTTGTAGCTGAGGTGCAAAGTTGCGTTCGAAATGCAATCACATTAGCAATACCTCAAAGTACATTTGACCTATAGGCTACATAAATAACTTTCTAGCACCGCTTTGAAACCACGCAGTGGTATGTATTTGAGGACAACAACATGAACACACACGGATGAGATCATTTGCAATAGCGGCAAATGAACAACACAGTCTCACGGCATTTCGTGTTATAGTCACGAAATGAATCTATTGATTCGTGTTCACCAACACGATTTTCGCATTTTTTTGTTTCACACAGAACGATTTTAAAAGCAATGTATTTCTATTGGTAGTATGTTTCGAAAATGTTGTTGGTGAACACGAATCAATAGATTAAATTAATTTCGTGACTATAACACGAAATGCAGTGAGACTGGGTTGAAATGCATGGATGATGTAGTAACCAACATTCCCGAACCAGAAGCCCTGGATAAATGGCAAGGTCCGTAAACTCCAAAAGACCTCAGTGTGTGCCAACACACTCTCCCGACACCAGTGAGCATCAAGGGAACGGACATTGAGACTGGGAAATCTATACCAGGGTGTTCATCTGACCAATGAACTGGACTGGTCTGATCACTCTGCTGCTCTGTACAAGAAGGTACAGAGCAGACTCTTTCTGCTATGGAGACTGAGGTCTTTCTGGGTGCAGGGGGCACTCTACAGACCTTCTATGACTCTGTGGTGGCATCCGCCACCTCTTATAAACCAATAACACCTTTTTTCACAGCATGCAACAATTTGAATATTTTAATTTTCCTTCTGTGATAATCACCCTGAAAAGATTAAAATAGATTTTATTTCATAAACCAACAATTTATAAACAATTGAACCTCTTATATACAAGAAGTACCTCTTTTAAACCAGTAAAACCTTATTTACAAACCATGAAGTCCTCTTATAAACCAATACAAACTATTTTATAAACCCTGTCAATATCTTATAAACCAGTGAACCCTTGTCTAGAAACCATTAAATCTTATTATTAAAGGTGGGGTAGGTAAGTTTCAGAAACCGGCTCGAGATACACTTTTTGTTACAGTCCATGGAATGCTCTTAACATCCCGATAGCAATGAATATCTTAAATGCTTTGACAAAAAATCCATTGAAAAATGTCATCTGTGGAACCCGTAATACTGTAAAAAGTACAACCCTCATTGGACGTGCCGTCATTGGGCGTGCATTG
>NW_011369945.1:19920543-19920764 GCF_000735185.1 Notothenia coriiceps
GTTGGACAGGTCTCCCTTGAAAAAGAGATCGATGATCTCAATGGGACCATCTGGTTAGATAAAGGTTTAAAAAAAAAAAAAATCGGGGTAGATTTTGTCAGTCTCACATCATCTCACATCATTGAGACATTTATTTACCGCGATATCGCGATATTCGATATATCGTTACATCCCTACCTGATATTCAAACGCATTAGCGAGTCGTGCATAAGTGTAAGACG
>NW_011369945.1:19920805-19950132 GCF_000735185.1 Notothenia coriiceps
ATTACCCGTCCCCTTGTGTGTTATGAAGCTTTTTCTGCATGTAAACGGTCTGCAGAGTCAAAAACCCTCAAAGTACACCCTGTAGAGAGTAAAACTCTAACACAGAAAATACCTGTTATGCTGCCCCAAAACGCCTCGTTGGAGATTTCTCATTTTCCATTGTTTTCTTCCTGGGTTCTCTGACGTGTGAACACCCAAATCAACAACAAATGACCGGATTGGTCCAAATGGATCAATCCGCGGAGCACCTCACACACCAGGATCCCTTGGCTAACTAACAGGGAGTCCCATTGACTTGCATAGAGCTCCCTGAACGCTGGTCATACGAGTTGGGATCGCAGGGGGGCAGGAGCTCCAACAAGCCGTTTAGGACAGAGAGTGAATACACATACTATACAGAAATGCTGTATGAGAAACCAATGTGAGTTTTAAAAATTGCACAATTTAAATCTATTCTAGTAGACCTCAACAATGGAAATATGATCAGTAGAAATGGCCATGACATGGGACCTTTTAACAGATGAAAACTGGTTAATGAAAGAGTGGTTAATGGTTTTTAAAAGGTTTTACTGGTTTATGAGATGTTAGTTAATAGATTAAAATGCATGGAGTAAAACTTTAGAAACATAGCAACTTTAACACCTCTTAAAAAACTGAAAACCTTAATAAGCAGTTTAACATTTCATTAACAATTACAAACTCATATCAAAAACATCTATATAAAGGTAAAACATTATAGATACTACCAGTAAAACCTCTTATAGGCTTGAAAACCTTGTAATAAAACATTAAAAACCTAAACTTTTAAAATCAACAAAGCCGTAACATGTCTAATAAACCGCTGAAACCTCTTATAGACCTGTGAAATCTTTCACGAATAATGCTCTTAGTTTGTGGGAGCAGTGTGTCTTCTGCTGGTGACTTCTCCACTTTGCGACAGAGTTTCTGCTGAAAATGCAGTCCTTCTAACATGTAGCATTTCAACGGTCAAATTACTTAATACCAGAGGCCTCATTTACGCTGGGATATACTGTATATCCACCACTTTTGGATATTGCCAATTTTGTCCCCATCACTTTGCATTGGGATAATATGTTTCAAATGTTCTGAAAATAGCATGCATAAAGAGTTGTACACTTTGACAAAGGTTTATTTACACAAGAGCACATGTACAATCTCAAGGACTGTTCACACTTTTTGGGAGTATTTCTGGTAACCCAAGTGGTGCGAATATTAAAGCAATTGTTGCTCCCGCTTACAGCAGCGTAGCATAGTTACTGCACTAGTTGTCATAAAAAGTAATGTCTGCATATGTATGTATGTATTGTTTGCGGGTGGCGCTTAATGTAGTTCAAACCTTTTCATGATCCAGTAAAGCGTGTGCAAACCATCAAAACGTTTCTAAACCAGTAAAACGTTTTAGAAACCAGTGAAACCTCAAACAAGGAAGTAAGGCCTACAATTTTATTAAGAAACCTTTAAATCCTCTTATAAACCTTTCAAAACCTGTTTATTAAACCTGTAAATATCTTGTCAACCAGTAACACGATTTTTGTAAACCAGTAAAAGCTCTTTCATGAACCAGTTTCAATATGTTAAGGGTTATGATCACAGAAGGAAACAAATACATATTCGTATTGAAAAAACTCTTAAAACATATTGTATTTTCTTTGCAATCACAACCCCTTACTTATGTGCAATATATACCGTAAATAGCTGTGATATATATACTTGGAAAGTATAGATTGGTTGATGAAAGAGTTGATCATGGTATATAAAAGGTTTTACTGGTTTATGGATTTTAAATTAATGATTTTAATAGATTTAATTGCAGGGAGTAAAACCTTTCATAAACAAGTAGAACATTTATAAATCAGCAAAAAACCTTATTCACATTTCAGAAACCTGAAAAAACATTTAAAACACACTTAAACCCCTCTGGTGAAGAAAGTCAACCTCCATTCAGATGGAAATCACTCTCTCGCATGCCTGCTCCCTTTTGTGAGAGTATAATCAAGTGCCCCTTCTCATATTCACACATTTACAACTCACTTTGCATGATTGCATAATGAAGCAAGTGTTGTTTTCCTAGTATCACCTTCATGGAAACATGCTTCCAGAGAGCTTTGTATTTTTTTTAATCTCTGTTATTTATCTCTTTACTACTAGAAAGCATGCTTCAAATTATTACGACATTAAAATAGTAAAAAGGATGACCTAAACATTTAATAAGATATTATGTTTTGTAGTCAAATGAAAAAGTGCCATACACAAAAATCACATAACATTTTTAAGCCTATAAGAAAAATATAATGTAACCAACATCAATACAGGAAATGGGCATTGTCATGGGAACGTAACATGGAGCAGAGTCCACTGGGATTAGCAAATATGTTACTAAAACACAAACTCCACATGGGAGAGGTGCCATGTTGTCTTTATGTTATAAGTCTAGTGAAGTTATAACAGTGTATCAAGCATTTCCCCAACAACTTTGGTAGAAAAACTTTTTTTAAGTGCAGTAATATGCTACGCTGCTGCAAGCGGGAACAACAATTGCTTTAATATTCTCTATTCAATTATTACTAATATTAAACGTGTCACAGGTCCAAATCGCACAACTTGGGTTACCAGAAATACTCCCAAAAAGTGTGAACAGTCTTTGAGATTGTACATGCTCTTGTGCAAATAAACCTTGGTCAAAGTGTACAATTCTTTATGCACGCTATTTTCAGAACATTTTAAACAAATTATCCCAATGCAAAGTGATGGGGAAAAAATTGGCAATATCCAAAAGTGGTGAAGATATGTCCCAGCGTCCCCAGTATAAATGAGGCCTCTGGTATTAAGTAATTTGACCGTTGAAATGCTGCATGTAATAATACTACTTACCACCAAGTAGGGCTGCTCATACTACAAATGCATCATGCAGCTGAAAAGTTACGATTGAAAGACATTGAAAAACATAAAAAGTAGGGTATTTTATTCTATTTTTCTAAAGAGAAGACGACATTTTATTATGATAGCAACCTGCAAGAGGGGAAAGTAGACATAATGGTAGCAGAAACAGAAATCAGGCATGTAGAGGGACACAAAATAACACACGGATCAAATGAAAATAGCCTACTGATTGGTGTTGGTATTATACTAAGATTCCATTAACCAAACATTTGTATGAACAAAGATAAAATAGAAAGCAATTATGACATTGACAGTGAGAGTATTAAGTGTGAATGAAAGTCTGTATGCCTTGGACAGTTTTTCAGAGAACATGTTTGTTAAAGATACATCAGCAGAACTTCGCTGAGGAACCTCAAATGCACAGTGCTCTTCTGTATCTGAAAACTGCCGCTTGCATCAGTTGTCAAAGGGACTGTTGTTGCTTGCTAAGGAAAGGCCCCCAAAGTGAGAGGAAGTGAATGGACTAGATTTACAGAGTTATGCAAACAGGCAACCTCACAAAACATGTGACAGTCACGACACATTTATTTTTGTTACATTCTATTCATGATACCAGGCTAATGCAAACAACATGAAAGCAATGTGATCCTGAAGTTTGGCTGTCAGGGTTAAACCAGCAAACAGTTGCTTTTAGAAACTCTGGCAACCTTTGAGTCAGGGTTGAGAGAGCTTCCTTGGCAACCATTTGTGGACTGACAGTTATCATGTGACAGCCGAGCACTGAAAACAACCGAGAGAGGGACCTACAGGGAGAAAGATAGAGAGGAGAAAGCGTGCGCTCACACGTGCACACACACGCACGCACGCACGCAAACACACACACACACACACACACACACACACACACACACACACACACACACACACACACTCTGATGAGTCAGAGTAGGCTGATTCTGATGTAATCCAACAACCCCTCCCTTTTTCCAATTCCCCTGCCTCCAAGGCTGTTCGTGGATATTCAAGGAAGTACCATGGTTCCCCACAACATAGCGATTTACCGGCGGTAACAAAACTTACTGTGCACATTATCTAATTACAGATCAGTTGAGGACCAGCAGTTGACGGCTTACCACTCCTTTTAGTTTCAATGGCATTACAATTTGGTCACCCCTTTTTTGAAAACATTGATAATTCAGGCTTTAGTTAACAGAAATGGTGTGAGTGGTACAATAAATCAGAGAATATAGGGAAAAGCTGCATGATTGTTTTTATTTCATAGTTTCATATAATATTTGATAATATAAATAGATATAACAGAACATAATGAACAAGTATTAATAAACACATTACATCCCATTCAGTTATAAATCAATTAATATATGACAAATACCTTACATTTCCCCGTATTTCTGTGATCCTATCCACATCCCAACCAGAACCAACTATAACAATGATCATTCTGAAAAGCATCTTTCATTAACCCAACCAGAGACGTATGCGTTACGCGACTTCTTCCTGCTTTAATTTGAAAGCCAACACTCGTCAGTTCTTCTGCAGCTGGATCCCCTCCTTTCCAGGGAACACCAATTGAATATCTTATGAAAAAACCCGAAACTGCTCTTGGATCAGCCTCGTGTATTCAGTGCATCGTTGCCAATGGGTCTTCATGGCAGGGAGGGACGCATGCGCAATGCTTTGTGTTGCAACACAACTGAGCTCGACAGCAATCTTCATCAGGAGAAAACCGACGTTACTAACCCTTTTGAGACAAACAGAGAAACTACACATGATTCAGATTCAGGATTACTGCGACCACATACATGGATTACAATAGAGGAAGCTTTGAAAATACCACAATCAATGATACTAAAATATTTTTTGTCACGTGGTCATACTTGACCAATCGGAGGGAGCCAGATCCAGCGGAAAGTATGCTCTTTGTTCGGGTATTTTGCCAACTTTATCCCGAAATCTGAGCCTTATAATTTGTATAAATCACAGGATGTGTTTATGGAGGGTACGTTTTTATAGCAAAATGCACCATGTGGATCTTTTTTAATGCGTTCGTGTCGAAGTTTTGATTCCGTTCGCTCAGCCTTATTTCATCACATGACTCCCCTCCCCCACCCAGCGCAGGGATCGGTGAAGAAGGCGGACATGTTTGAGGGAAATGTGTTGGTTAAAAAGTATCGAGGTGGAAGACAAGAAGATTATTTGAAGAAAGTTTCGCATTATTTTGGGATCTACCAGTCGCTATTCATATATCTTTTTTATTTAAGGTTTTTATGTCGTACTTTTGAAACAATCTCTTTTTGATAATGTGACTTTTATTTTAAACTGAATCTACTTAGATTTTACATTTTAGAACTGTAGACATATTTAACGTTTCGAGAACATGGTGTTTCTTTTGCTAGTTTATTTGAGTGACATTGTGGGGAATTTGTAACCTTGGTGTGGGGGATGGGGGCATGTGGTTAGGTAACCATTTTGTGTGGTTGTTGAAATGTCCAGATAGTGTCGGTCGCTTTTAAAGATCAAAAGTCTTAGTAACTTTTGCGTCTGTTTATTATTTTGATTTTATCTTGTTTTTTGGTTTACTTTGAAAGACCAGCCATGGTATTAGCATTTTTAAACTGCAACATAGATTTTCGCTTTTAATTCCCAATTCTTTAACACATTTTTCAGTGGGATTTTCTTATTCATTTGGTAAATGCAGCATTAGCATACTTTTATCAAATGAATGTGGTCTGAGGTCAATGAGAAAACTGCTGTGTCATTCAATGGATATTGTTAGTTCTTATGATCCTGTCTAGGTGTGGTGTTGTTATTAGTCGTTGAGGTAAACAGGGGCTATAGTTTCGTCGTTAAACATGCAGTCAGAAGTTTTAGGCTCTGGACTTGATCCTAGTAATGTGGTGGCGTTTGTAAGCCATGGAGGCCTTGTCCTCTAAAATGTTGGGCTTTTTCTGCAACAGATGAACGCTGTTTATTATACTCGTGCTTTTAAGCAATATGTGTAGCATTTTGTACGTTTTCCTTCATGTTTTATCGTAGTTATTATAACGAATAGTATTATATTACTATGTGTCACTGTACTTAAGATGGCGGGTGTGCAACTCTTGTGCAAGACAGAAATGCGGATATTCTGCTAAGCATAGAGCTCGTGGGAGAGGCTCTTATGGGGTTCGCGTGACCTGGCGCTTGAACCAATGGGCTTCTTGGTATTTACCCTAGAAGCCCGCGTTACAAACCCATTGACCAATCCCCGCTGTTGTTTTGCACACGTTGACGTAATGTAATATGAGAAGGAGGAGGGTGGTGTCGGTACCCTCACATATTGTACAGGATTAAATTGAGGAGCCATTTATCAACAGCATTTCTGCATCACAGAATAGGCTGGGCCAATGGTATTGTTCTCTATCTTTGACGGACAGAAGAAACTTGCGAATAGGTTGGCCCTAAAGATTGTCAGTGACGCGTCAGTATCTAGGGGTGTGGTGACTTTGACTGACGTGGTAGGCAACGAATAGCAATTCAGAGGGCGTGAGTAGGCTGACGTAGTCTATCCAATAGGGTGAACGGTTGGTCTATAAAATAACGGGTGTAGTCGCATTGTCGCCATTTCAACGAAGCTGATTAAAGGAGTTCGCCGTGGCGGGGAGCGGAGATAACTGACGAACAGAGACGGATCCAGGTCTGAGTCTAGCTAAAAACAGAATCCGGATCCATCCTGATGGATATGGCCGTTAACCCGCTCCTTGAAAGGTATCTACCGGTAAAATTGACTATCAGCTTTCCACCAGAGGGAATATTATAAACATTTCTTATGATTTTATCTAAAAAAAAATGGTCGTTGCTGTTGGCTTGTGTTTGCTGTAATAGGACCGGAAAAGGGAAATAAACAACGAATATGCTACAGGAAGGATCTAGCTGGTCTTGAAAGGGATTAGAAGATGCATTAATGGCGAGGAAATTAATTGTGTTTGGTTTGAAACAAGCTGCGACTGTTGTTCGCACTACGCCGGCGCCATCTTCTGAGCGCCTCAGCCGTTGGCCGCTCTCTCCCGCTGCCCTGCAGTGCTAACATTGCTAGCATTAGCATTACAGACCAAAACCCATTTTCTGTAGAACAGTGCCTGAAAGATCAACGTTTTTGTAGGTAGTGTTTGTAATTAAGCGTTTTGTTCTAAACTTCATGACACGTTCTCAACACTTAACGTAAGCTCTGGGACCGTAACATGTTCTATACGGGCTGCTAACAGCACCATAGTGTTGACGAGCATAAGCTGTCTTACCCAAAACAATAAGAGTCAGAGTTGTGTGCTTACAACGATAACTTGTAGCGGGTTTAACTAGTTTGTTATTGTAGCCATGTGACGGGTAGTGGTTGTTGTGATCAACGGTACGACGGCACATTACTATGCAAGGGTTAACCACCCATGTGTGTTGGCTGTTTCAGTTGGTTGCCTGGTTACCTTGCTCAATGTCACTCAAAATAGGTAGCAACTTTGATTATGAGGTTTTCGTTAGGTTTCACATTATTATAACATAACTCCACTGTACTTCAATCTCATCTTTTTTTAATTTCCTTGGACATATACCCAATTTTATTTTAATAACTAACTTTGTCAACTACATTTCAGCAAACGTGAAATATGTTTTTTTTTTAGTGTTGTTATTGTTATGTACATGGTCACTTTCCATTTTAAAATAATAAAGTACACTAACTGTCAAATGTGTTTCCCAAAGTTGTATTATTCAAAAAAAACTGTCAACAAACTGCCAACAAAATTGAAAGAGTGTAGATAAATGTACGCTTTGCCATCTCTGCATATGTAATTCCCTTCTGTGATGACAAAGTTAACCTTTTACTGAGGAGCCCATATCTGTCTATAAACAGTGGTTTAGTGCTATGAGTAGATGTATGGAATACGGTGGTACAGCATACACCTGCCCCGGTAGGTACTTTTTCTCACATGATACAATCTCAGGAATACTACCTGTTGCTTCAAAACCAGCAAGATCAACTTTATATAAATACAATTTTGTTGTTTAAGAGTGTTTTGCTTTTAAAGTTTTGTTAGGCTAAACGTTTATACGAGTTCATGCTGTTGTCATCAGGGGAGTGAACGTTTCCCTGACATCTAAACATAACTACCAGTGGAGGAAGCCAGAAGAACTGGGATGAGGCATTTTACTCTACTTGCAAGTGTATGTCATACACCTTGTATCAATGCAAAGCGGCTTTAGAAGTTGTACAGCCTTCCCATTGTAGTAACACAGGTCTTAATACTTGCTACAGCACAATATTCACATGATTTAAAAAAAAAAAAATCAGTTAAATATATATTTCCCGTCCATAATATCAGAGCATTCTAATGCTTTCCTTGTGGAAACAACCTTTATAACTACCCTTTTGCAGTGGCTAGCAATATCCCAGTACAGCATACAACACAGCAAGATGTTAACTCATTGTTGCAAAATGATTGGTAAAACCTTGCGATGGATAATACATTTTTGTATTACCGAACATAACACATCATTGGCATTTCCTGTTCCACATATCAACAGGGAGGAGTTACTGCCGCTCTTATTGATAGACATAAAGCGGAAGGAGTGGTAGGCAGACTGTACATTTTCTTATTACTGTATTTTGTGAGTGTTATAGGCAAAGAAATATGGATCAAGTTTGAAACCACTCAAAATATGCCAGCAAGACAACATTTTGTAATTTTGACATGCACGTTAATTCATTGTATTATCCACAGTATTTATGGGAATAAATATACGGCATATATGTTTCTGCTAATACTTGGAAATTAGAACCTGGATATTAAGTTTTACTATTAATGAATTTGTTAAGGTGAACATCAAACATAGTTCAGCATTGGAGACATACCAGTCCTGTAGCACATCTTCCTGGTAGTTAATTGGTTTTTTCAACTGCTCTCTACAGCTCCCATGTCGGGGTTGAGGTTGGCATAATGGGAGTCACAACGATGGACCAGAGTTCTGGCACAGCGGGAAAACGCATCAGAAAACCTTCCCTTCTGTATGAGGGCTTTGAGAGTCCTGGGATGCCCCCGCTCAGTCTTTTGATGTCTTCAGGACCCCCACAGCCCATGGTGAAAGACCCACACCGGCAGGGGAGGATGACTAACCAACTTCAGTTCCTACAGAAAGTCCTGATCAAGTCTTTGTGGAGGCACCACTTTGCATGGCCCTTCCATGAACCCGTAGATGCGACCAAGCTCAGCCTGCCTGTGAGTGTGCTTACTAGTAATTACAAGACTTGCATTCTGTTAAGAGGAGGGACGGTTATTTCTATAAAACAGCATTTCCTAAATATTAACATTTGAAAGGTTTGTTTCACCATCACTAATATACCATGTGAAATCTACTGTGTCGGATTTTATTTAATGTTAATAATTTAATTTATTTAACACTAAAGAAGTTTCTGATCTTATGAAAGTGTCTTTTTGACCCCTTTCAGGACTATCATAAGATCATCAAAACTCCCATGGACATGGGCACTATAAAGAAGAGACTAGAAAATTACTTCTACCGCAGTGCCAGTGAGTGCATGCAGGACTTCAACACCATGTTTACCAATTGCTACATTTATAACAAGGTAAGACTTTGTTTGAGCCTGGGGCACTAACAAGATTATGTTTCATGCCAGCTGCTATTGTTTGCTCTTACATGTGGCCGTCGTTGAAAGTAAAGATGCAAAATTCAGTATATTGAATCCAAAAATTATTTTTATATGTAATAGCATGTATATCTTTGTACTGTCAGAATCATTATATCCCTCTCTTTAGCCTACAGATGACATAGTACTGATGGCTCAGTCTCTGGAGAAGGCCTTCCTTCAGAAAGTCGCTCAGATGCCTCAGGAAGAACTAGAGCTAGCTTCTCCCACAGGGCGGATCAAACCAGGAAAACCTGGCCGAAAAGGCAGAGGTAATGCAAGCAGGCAATCAAACCAGGCATCTCAAGTCTGCCATACTCACACATACAGTTTAGCCAATTATTAAAAAAATAAATAAAGACATGTATTATATAAATAACTTTAATCTATTTTGCAATCTCACTCCTTCCTGTTCTCTTACCCTCGCCCTGTCGGTTGCAGTCTCCGGAGGAGTGACTACAGCTCATCAGGTCCCGGCTGTTTCCCAGTCAGCATACTCACCGCCCACTCCGGAAACACCTGACTCCATGCTTTCCACCCCCCCACAGACACACATGACCAAAAGTCTGCCCCCTATTCTTACAACTGAACAAAGCATCCCCACCATTACTGGTCTTCCTCCAACACAGCCAACCACTAAGGTAACGATAGTAAATTAATCGATAATTGTTAATGGAGACCATACACAAAACGTGTTTCCCCGACTCACCCATACATCTTATTTTTCCTCACAGAAAAAAGGTGTGAAGAGGAAAGCAGACACAACCACCCCAACCACTGTAGCCATGCCCATCATGAGCACCATGGGTGTCAGTGGCATCAACATGGGGATGGGCGGTGGGCACAACTCCCCGCTCACCCTCACTTCACTTGGGGTAGACCATAGCTCCAGCCTTGGGATGAACCAGGGCATGAGTATGGGTATGGGCTGTGGAACAGTAATGATGGGTAGCAAATCAGCATCCGGGAGCAGGAGAGGAGTGAGTGGACGAGCCATCAAGCCCCCCAAGAAGGACTTGCCAGATTCCATGGTGCCACCACCGGTGCGCCGCAGCAAGCTGAATCCCCAGCTGCGATACTGCAATGGAGTCCTGAAGGATCTGCTGTCCAAGAAGCATGCAGCGTACGCCTGGCCGTTCTACAAGCCTGTCGATGCCTCAATGCTTGGTCTCCACGACTACCACGACATCATTAAGCAGCCCATGGACCTCAGCACTATGAAGGTACTCACTATAAACACACTTAATTATTAACATTTCAGAACAGAGAAGCACTTTTTCTTGGTCTAAGTTAAGGAAACCTGTTGTGGTATGGGGAAAATTAACTTGATGAACTGTTCTTGGCAAGTTTAGAATGTACCTATAATCTCCTCTCTCATTGTGTGTAGCGGAAGATGGACAGCAGAGAGTATCGTGACTCCCAGCAGTTCTCGGCTGATGTTAGACTGATGTTCTCCAACTGCTACAAGTACAACCCTCCTGATCATGACGTTGTGGGCATGGCCAGAAAGCTGCAGGTAATGCACTTATTTCAGTGATACTATTTTTTATACTCCTTTTAACACATAATTCAATTTTACTGATTGTGTTTTCTCATTCCCTCGAATCATCACTGTTCTTGTTTTTTTATTATTGATCCTCACCATCTGTTTAATCCTTTTAGGATGTCTTTGAGTTCTGCTTTGCTAAGATGCCAGACGAGCCACCAGCGCCCCCTAGCTCCTCATCTTCCTCCTCCTCCTCTTCATCCTCATCTGAGAGCGAGGTCAGCAGTGAAAGTGAGAGCGAGAGCAGCCCCAGCTCTGACTCTGAGGAGGAGAGGGCAAACCGGCTGGCAGAGCTGCAGGAACAGGTTTGTACTCCAGTGTTTGCACACGCGTGACACACACAACATATTAAATCATTTTCATATGCCTTTCCATCAGTAATCATAACATATCCGTCTTTCTTTCGCTCTTCAGCTAAAAGCCGTACACGAGCAGCTCACTGCACTCTCACAGGGCCCCATCGTCAAACCCAAAAAAAAGAAAGATAAGAAGGACAAGAAAAAGAAGAAAAAGGTAGAAAAGGAAAAGCATCGGAAGATAGAGGAAGAGGTGACACCCATTAGACCGCCCAAGACCCCTAAGATCACCAAGACCCCAAAATCCAAGAGCAGCAGAGGAACATCAGGTCCTGTAGCATCAGGCAAGAAGGCAGCAAGCAAGAAAAACAACAAGCGCAAGTGAGTACTGTCCCCTGCTGGACGATGGTGGAATCATGTGTGTGGCATGATGATGTATCTGTTGGTCTAGAATATGCCCTAGACATCTGAAAAGAAGCCCCTAAGGGATGAATAAGACAGATTGCTACTTGATGTATATTTTTTATATACAGTGTCATTGTAGTTGCAAGTAAAATATGTAAATCTGCTTGCAGAAGCCCAGAAAGAGCATACTATTACGATTTATATTTATTTATTGTCTCAGTACTCGCAAACATTAAAACTAAATGTGTCCTCTGTTGGGTAACTGTAGGGTCTGCTGTATTGTTGAGGATGTTGATGGCTGGGATGCACCTATGGACACAAGTTATTATTAGGCTGAGCTACTCAACTTTATGCCAATAATTGCCTTAGCCCCAGATGTTCCCACATTACTCCTATTATTTTCACTATTCGGATAAAATTAAAAAAACTAATATAAAAGAACAATTCGGTTGCTTGCAACTATTTTCCAAGCAAAGTAAGTGCACGTTTTTATCATGTGTAACGTTACTGTTTAAACGGCGGATAAAGCAGCTTCATCATGGCAACTTGACAACAGCTAAGCTAAGCTAGGCTACTACTTACAGCATCCAGGTGACTTTTCAGAGTTGTTGTGCCACAGTGGTAGGCCAGTTTCTTATCGCATATCTGGCACATATTTTTCTTACCATCGTCCAATTTAAAATGGTCCCACACAGCTGAAGTCTTCGGCATTTTGTGGGTGGAAACGAGGTGAAGCGAGGTGAAGTGTGCCGTTTGCGTTCGTGACTGTGAGTGAACGCGATGTCAGGAGCACAGGCTGAGATTGTATATATTTCCGCATTTTGACAGTGCAATTCAAAAGTATAAATATAGTATACGAATATGGCAATTCGCCTTTATTAATAGCATACATTTAGAAACGAATATCCGAATAATGAAATTGAAACCCGAATAGTTGGCCAACGAACGAATATTCGAATAGTCGAATATTCGGGTACAGCCCTAACCAGAGGGGGGACGCGAGATACGGCTGATACTTGACGATCTGGCGGAGAAAGGTTGTGGAGCCTCCGTTGATATGCCGTTGTAAATGGCTCGATAGAAAGCAGGTGTGTAGTCGGAGAGGGTGCACAACTGATTGCAGCAGGTGAGTGGAGGTTGAGCCGGGAGCCAGGAGTGACAGCCACCACGCACACACAAACAACACAGACAGGGGGAAACAAACAAATTGTTTGTTTCCCCCTGTCTGTGTTGTTTGTGTGTGCGTGGTGGCTGTCACTCCTGGCTCCCGGCTCAACCTCCACTCACCTGCTGCAATCAGTTGTGCNCTAACAAACGAATTAGAGACAGGTGCAACTGAGAATAGAAACTTCATCACTCAGGGGGTCTATCATTAATGCGTGAGTTCTACCTTCCCTTACTGGCTCGTTTGATTGTATTACATAAAGCGCCAACTGAACACAAATTAAGTCTGTATCTTGTATTTATTTAAACTGATAAGATAAACGCATTCAATTGCAATATTTTTAATCTTTACTTTTTGGTATAAACGAAAAGAAAAAGTAATTTTTAATGTTGGTTGTGCATCTCTCTTGCAAGTATAGAGAAAGGCATAGACATGTTTAGGGACAATGTTTTTCTGTTGACACCAACAAATAAGAGGCGTGCTTGGAAATGCCAATAATAATACTGTTGAACAACTATACTTCTGCCTTATGTGTTATAACAGAATGTATATGAAGTCCTGCCACGTATTTTAATGTGTGCAATCAATGAATATGGACCTTTATATATACAGTCTATGGTATGGACTCACTTCAATCATAGGGCCTCTGTTTTGCTACATTATAGCTAACCATAGCCTGATATACATGCCTAACTTACTTTGCTATAACATGAGAGGCACAGCTAGGGCTTACTAAAGCTCAATGTGGATCAAATACAGCTTTGTTGAAGAAGCTAAAAACCGTAAGTGTTTTCGAAAATGAAATAATGATATTTAACTTCTCTGAAGTCATATTTTTGTTGGAATTTTGTTTTGGCTTACCCTCAAGTGTTAGCAGTTACCAGACCCCAAATAGCAGCCGCAAAAGGTGTTACCTTCATAGACTTGTAGGCCAGATGGTGTAGGGGCGTGGACGCGGGGGTACACCGTACTCCCATATTTGAAGCATGATTTCTTTTTTTAATAGCTAATAATCTAAAAGTCATTGCCAGTGTATCAGTTGCAAGTGTGTGTTTGTGTATTAATGACGAAAACCATAATAGGCAGATTTCACAGTTAGGCCAATATAATAAAAACGTAGCTCAAGCATTTATGCAACTGATTTGAAGCGGTGTGTGTGAGGGGCAGAACCGTGTTGGTAGGGTTGACCAGGTGTCCCGCACCTGTTGCGGGACTGCACAACACAGCATTTTTATTATTCCCGCGTCCCAACATTGAGACTGCATTTGAGTGATAGTGGCGCAGAAAGGCTGATCTGTTCGCTGACAGCCGGCACCCGGGCCCCCTTTATTCATATATTGTCTAAAACGGCATCATGTAAGTGCGTGACCAGCCGGACACAGAGTTCCCCACCCCCCCCCCCGTTGACAGTTCATGAGCGCGAGTGTCTCCCGTCCACTCACCACCCCGTCCACCCACTAAAAAAATCCCCACTACACCACTAACTGTAGGCTATATATAAAAGTTCCTTCAAGGTTTACTGTTGACCTCAGTCCGTAGCCTTCACAAGAACAACATAACAAGGAATTTACATAAGCAGACAGTTCGGGGTGTAGCCACTAAACAGTTCTAGCAATGGCTCCCAGCTAATTTTCTCCAAATGTCAGCTAAAAAAACCCGCGAAAAATGCGCTCACCTTCTTCTCTCCTGGTTCCTGCTCAGCCAATTAATTGAGTAGCCCCGCCTCTACCTGCCCGCTATTGGTCAATCTGACACAGCCTACCATATGGCCAAACATTCAGTGACATAAACACATTTAGATTAGGATACGCTTAGACGTGAACTGATATTTTAAATCCAATGTAGTGTTTTTATTGTATGTATCTACTTCATACCCGTTTGCATTGTCCCATGAAAAATTAAAGCAAACGTAAACAAGGATGTCAATTTCCAGACATACCTAGTCTTGCATTAGTGGTAAAATGTATCCAAGTACATTAAAGTACTGTGCTTTATTACAATTTATATGAATTAGTGATTTGGAGTATTTCCTTTTTCTGCTACTACTTCTACTCCATGAGCCTAGCCTGCATCACAGATATAAATATTGTGCTTTTCACGTTACATACTTAATGTTAGAAGTTTGAGTAGGCACACCACAGCATATAAAAGAGTAAAAGTGTGCTCTAACAGCAACACCGTTATTAATTAATAAATGCAGTAGCAATATATGACAGTAAAATAAATGCAGGTGACATTTTCCAGCATCATGAATACTTTATACAGTTTGGTACTATCTCAGTGAAGGACTTTGACAACAGAAAGTAAAATATATCAATACATGTTCCACTACTGCTAATAATTAGTGTGTGTCTTCTGCAGTTATAGATATGCTTTGTAAATGATATTACATTGCCCTCACTCACCATCACAAAACACCAATTCAGAAATGCAACACAAGACACCATTTTCAGTTGAATTAAAACAGCTTTATTAGTGTACACTGTAAGAAGTTGTCTGTATATGTAGAATAGTTGGAAAGCTATGAAGATAGTCATCAGTGTTTGAAGAAGACAGAAATCCTAAGGGCTTGTGTTCTAATGGAAAAATGCTCCGTTGATAGCAAGAAAAAGAAAAAGCATGTATGGTCAAATAAAAGTACAACTTTACAATAACATCACCAGTGACATGTAGAAACTTCACTTTCTCCAAAAAGCCACATTGTCGTTATGAAATTCATAAGAAAGGGGCTTGTTTGGGGATACACAATTGTCATCACAATAAGAAAAGAAAAATACAATATGTTACCTGTAAATAGGAATGTGAACCTTTGATGTAGTCTAAATGAAACCTTATCTCCAAAACAGAACTCTCAGAAAGAGAGAAAATCTTGTTTGTTTTAGGGTGAAACGTTGGGTGGCACGCATTTGAAGAAAACAAAAAAAGTTGATACAAAGGCTTTTACTGGACCCTGGCAATATGCATAAAACGGCGTGTCTAGCCATCAGAAAATACAAATTACAGAGGAATTTGTTTGAATACATACTCCGAACATTGAGGTCACTGCATAGAACAAACATGTGGGTTAGCAATGATAAGACAAGCTTAAAGGTAACACTGTTTTGTCTTTGTATGTGTACAAATTCCAGTTATCTCGAATAAATGAAAAAAATGAAAAACAGATCAGCAAAAGACAGCAAAGGGCAGACAGAACATTACATCATTTAATTTGGCTGCTCCCATTCTGGCTACAAGTGACTATAACAAATAAGCTTGATGAATGAAGAAAACGGTTTTCCTAAAGAAGCATTTGCAGAAAGGTGTTCCTTTTTTTAAAAGTGTCAATCTATCGGTTTGGTCCAAGTGCTTATGTTCTGTAGGAGTGGATGTCATCTCAAATCCAAATCTAGCATCATAAAGTTTCTGCAGGCTGCTGACAAATGGAACGATTAAACACCAGGATTCTTATTCCAGTCATTGAATGATCAAATACACAACAGCATGTTTTTATAATCTACATTTCTCCCACATGTTGCAGTAGTGAGAAATGAAATTTAAAAAATGGGAATGTGTGCACATTGGCAATACTTTGCAGTGAACTTAGACCACTGTTGTTGTGTAATCTGGACTGTGACAGTATGCATCAAGATTTTGGGGCAAGCACACTCACAATCCCTTTTTTCATGCTAAATATCTGCTAATGTATCCGGATATGGTTGAAAAATCAGCCGTAAATGGTATTTTGAACATGAGAATGAACATGTGGAGATTGGCAGCAGCTTTCACACCATGTACCGAAATGTCCTGTGTTGCTAAAGTAGATCAATTCAACACATTTACCTTCCAAAGTCAGAGCTTTGATGCTGGCAAATAATACTGCATAGTAGCTTAAAACCATACAAAAAAAAGGCTGAATTTTTGTTTGTATGGCTTTGAACAAAGGTATCGATTTGTAACTCACCATTGTTATCAACCCCAAAAGGAAATTGGCCAGTTTAAATATTAAGATCAAGCTGGTAAAGTTCAAAATTGGAGCTATGTGTTTTTCATTACCGATGAGGTTTAGTTGATAAGCAGTGTAAGGGAAAAATTGTAAATACATAAATTCAGTCTTTGGGACAGCACTGTCGTAATTTGGGACAGACAAAAAGTAAAGGCAAGAAATCAACCTTTTTTAACCAGTTCTAACTTTTAACCAGTCCTAACAGCCGATTACTACAAAATCGATCAATTACTTTCGCCATTTTAGCAGCCGAATGGTTTTCAGGGAAAAAAATGGATTGTACTGATGATGACTGGGCCTCTCAGTCACAACATTGTGGTAAATACAGTGAACGTGTTACATCCTATGCTACATACTTCGTCATTAAGCTGTGATCATTTCAAACTGAGGGCATATTCTAAAAAAATATTGAATTCTAATAAAAGGGAAGAAAGCTTTGAAGATTTTAAATATATTCATATATAAAAAATACATGAAATACAAAAAAGTAGTTAAAGAATGTGTCAAGAAAATAATAGCTGTGCAGTACAACTAACTCGTCAAATACTGAAAGCTCATACGATTTGGACTCTAAAATACCCATGGAGATGGCTTTTTAAAATGGGGGCAAGACATTTTAATAGAATGAAATGAATTCTCTTTAATAATCCAATAATAACAATATACGGGGGGAAACTCTTAAAAAGGAACATTCTTAAAATATGGAAGATATCTTTAGTAATTGTCAATTGGGCTTTTTTTCCACATTCCCATCTGTGCAAAGCATATCTTGCTGTATTTTACATCAAAAGGCAACTTTCAAATGTGCATAATTTGGGGCAGTGCAAGTACAGTAAAGGGGCGGCCATTTTTTAAATCCCACACTGCAGGGCTTATATTCGTATCGTCTAAATAATGGAATCAATCCAAGGAAGACTCGGGCGATGTCTACATCAGTGAAACCTAAGTGAAGGGATTTCTTTTCATTTTTAGACAGCAGGGGGCGACATTGTCCTCGTTTCCAAATCCAACATACATCTCTCTCTCATAAACAAGATGAAAAAATTGTAAAAGTTAAAAGCGTGCATGGTGGAAACAAAGAACATTTTGGGCCTCAACTACCAGAAGGGGGCAAACTCCGTAGATATTACCGTCTGAAATTAAGTTCAAAGATTGTATGAAGTTCGAGAGAAGGGACACGCCCTAGGAACCTATTATTTTACACATTCCAGTCATCAATGCCGAATCGCAACCTGTTTCAACTCTGATCCAAACATCTCCTCCACGGCACACTTTAATAGGACCAGTCACACACAGACGTAAGCTAACGATCTGTCGCTATGTCAAACGAGGGCAAATAGAGTGGTGTCTGTATGTGTTGCAGTGCATAATGTGTGTGCATTAAACATGTGAAGAGAGTATGTCGTACTAATAAAGACTTCATCGTGCTCCCTCACCACTTTCAGAGCTGAAGGTCTGTGATCACGACAACATGGGATTGATAAGGAGAAAAGCAGGAAGTTCTAGAGTAAAAACTGGAGTAGAAGTTTGGTCACCGAGAATAAAACCCTGGAATAAGCGCTTGATCGCCGAGAATAAAACGTAAGGTGTTGGAGCGGACTTTGGTTGAACGTGAGCTTTGAGTGGCAGTACTACTGTTGTGTAAACAGAGGTCTTAATGCTGAATCCAAGTTGTGCTGTCGTCGCTAGGTAGTGAAGCTGTAAGGTGGTCTAGTGGTGGTACAGACTGCCCCTGAAGCTAGAAGATCACATGCTGAAAATCCAAAACAGCTGCTGCGGGACAGTAAAGCTCTTTCTGGATCAGAACCTCAGTCAAATCCCAAAAATATGAACGGTCCAATATGACATCACTCTTGTCTATTTGATATTGCAGGGAGACTTCAATTATTAGGTCCATAATTACTGGAATGTAATCCTTACATGAATCCATCAGAGCCAAAGGTGACCGGGCCCATTGTGACATCATTGTTCCACTATTGGCGATGTCATCATCCCAACATCCAGGTCCGTTGTGTAATCCTTGTTTTTCTAAATGTTGGTGCGTCAGTTCAAATGTTGTGAAATGTCAGATTCGTTTGGCCCCCCGTTTAGGACATACTGGAGCAGCGCACTGACGGGGAGCCCATCTGGGTCAGGACCTTATCTAACCACTGGAGGGGGCCGTTGAGATGCAGCTCGATCCAACAGGGAGTGCTGGTGACCGTCTGGCGTCTGCAGGGGGAAATACATAATAAGGGTGAAGTGAAATCACACATTGTTACAGCATGTGATGAGTTATGGGTCTTTCATGATTAGAATGTTAATAACAGCACAAGCAGCATTTCTACAAACTGAGGAATGCAATAGATTTTACACATGCAGAGTAGATGGGACCAAAATACGGAGTGCGGACTGGAACTAGAGAGGAGCCAGTTCACCTCATGGGCCACTGTCGAGGTGCCCTTGAGCAAGGCACCGAACCCCAAACTGCTCACTGACGCCGGCTAGACGGGCTGCCTCTCCGCTCTGGATCCTCTCAATTGCATGCGTGAATATAACTGTGTATTTTTACAACAAAAAGTGCATGTGTGCACGACTAGAACTGTGTATATTTGTGTGTGCCTGACCTGTATAATAATGCATGTATATAAACAGAGTGGAAAATTGAATTTCTCGCTCGGGGGATCAATAAAAGTCCATCTTCTTCTTCTAGATCGTAGCTCATGTACCTGTACTCTGCTCCCCAGCCCTTGACGAAGCTCATCCTGATGGTGCACATCCTGGTGAGTTGGTAGACCGCCTCGAAGCCCTGATTGACCGACTGAGCCAGCAGTGCAGCAAACTCCTGGTTGTTAAAGATCTTCAGATTACAGCCTGATAACAGAGAAGGATCAAACAAAAGGAATAAAGCATCTATTTTAGAGGAGGCATGCAGAGAGACAACACCTTTCTCCATCTTGATAAGAAAATAAGGGACAGAAAAACAACTAAGTGGGACAATTATGGACGAACCTCAAGGATTCATTACCTGATAAAGTGTAGTAGGTTTAATCGTTCAAAAATGTGTCAGATGTATATTTGAAAGCACTGCACAATAAAGCAACATTTTATCGAAATGACAAATTGTTCTGGTGCAATATTCAGATGGCAGGAAAAATGATATGTGTTAAAAGCTAAATATGTGTTTAATTAACATGTATCATAAAGTACTGTGTAGCTGCAGAGATATCCCAGCCTAGAGATTGTGTACGACAGACTGTTTTGGTACAGGTCTCTTTAAAATTCACAACATGATCATATATTTTTCAATGATAATGATACAAAGATTATCGATTCTCCGATGTCGTGAATCCTATCGCAATTGCAATATCAGTCAAATAAATCGCAGTTAGTTCCAAATTGTGCATCTTCAGTTTGCGACAATGTTTTTCAGACGTTCTGTTAACATAACAAAAGCAAACAACCGATTCCTTTTGATGTGTGGGTGTGATGCATGATGGGTGATTATTCTCCAGCAGACTGCGGAGTCCCGACCCCTGAACATCTTCGAGATCCTCGAGTACTGTTCTGTGACTCGCTAATGATACTGTTCAGGCTGCTCATTTGGCCGAGAATGAAGTGGTCAATGTTACACATACACACACTCACACACTCTCAGACACAGACACACACACACACACACACACACACAGATACAGAAATTATAGATCACATGCCACCCTCAACTTACTTCACTGGATTGTATTAGTCATGGTGTGTGTGTGTGTGTGTGTGTGTGTGTGTGTGTGTGTGTGGTGTGGGTGTGTGTGTGTGTGTGTGTGTGTGTGTGTGTGTGTGTGTGTGTGTGTGTGTGTGTGTGTGTTTGTAAAAAATGTCACATCATGGGGCTGGGGACTTCATTCTATCAATATCAGGCAATGTTTATCATAAAAGTTATCCGTTGATAAAAGGTCATAACCCATGTTTCTCTTCCTATCATTAAACGGCTTCTTGAAAACTCCATTCTGATTCATCAATTAGAAAATTGAGCAATCGGCCTCTTTTCAAATAGCAGACTGTTGTTAAGGGAGCTCTGATCAAGGGACAATGTGCAGTCATCTCCATTGCAGAAATAAGTCCACTCAATTTAAAGTCAGTGGTCAAAAAACACATCTTCCATCAGCACAACTCTGTGGAATACTTTTTGAATATTAATTTAGATATTTGTGGAGAGCACAAGACTTTGGATACATGATGTCTGAACTGTCCTGTGTAAAGAAAAGAAAAGAAAAGCAAGAAAACTGTGCAAGAGAAGGAAGGAGGTGAAAATGAGTCAGAGAGCTGGACGACAGAGAAATCAGCAGAAGAAGAAGACAGACAGGAAGTAAACACTGAGGGGACAGGGTATGGGCCATGCAGTGTTTAAAGACTGGTTAATGGAGAAGGAAATGCCTTGGACATTAACGCTCAGCATGTTATAGACCTGGTGGGATCTTGCAGACGGTGGCCGGGTGCCAGCCGTATCGCTGGTTGCAGTTTGGACTTTGGACGAAGATGGCGCTGTCGCTGAGGCACTCTGCGAACACTTCCCCCCCGATGTAATACAACCTCACACCTCGACCTGCAGAGGGATGGATAGGGAGATGAGCAAAGATAAAAAGGGACAGGAAGAAAGGGATAGTATAAAAAAAAAATGACTTGATAGTATAGTTTCTATTAACCAGCTTTTTAACTCACTGTTAAACCTTTTGAAAATGTCACTTGTAAATATTATTTATTTATGCAGAATGTTTTTAATTACTTTTAATATATAATTCTGTATACAATAAATAATGTATCTACTGTTTTTTAAATTATAATAATAACTGTTAAATTGATCATTTATTTAAATGTTTTTTTTATTAATATTATTATTTATTTTAAATAAAATAAATACAACAGCAAATGTGTTTATTAATTGAATGTATTGTTTTATTATTGTACTTTCTTTCTTATTTATTTGTATATTGCTGGAAAAAAGCCAAAATATATATTTGCCATATAACGCAAAAGACAAATTATAAAGAATAAGTACCTCAGATGATGATATGTTTATTTAGCAGTATAGTCACAACAAATAAATAATCATTTAAAAATAAATATTTGTACTACAGTATTTCCCAAAAGCCTTGGCTTTATGATGCTAATAATCTACGAAGAGTTTCCTGGGCTGTAATGCTAGAATGAACTGATCTGTGTATATAATTACCGATACAGTGCGTTGGTGTGTAGAAGTGCGTTTGTTTGTACCTATATGTCTTCTTGTCATTTCAACAGTTGCGTTCCGGTTGACGTTGCTGAGCAACCCGAGGCAGAAGCGTTCAGAGTTGGAGGGGTCGGTGAAGCCGTCGACTGTCAGAGACGGCTGCGAGGCGTGGAACGTCTCTCCCACCCGCTGGTTCAGCTCGTAGTACGCTATCGAGCACCAGAACGCTGGTTCGCTGTAGGTAACCGGCTGAAGGTCTGAAAAACAGAATCGAGAAGGGGACATTTGTACATGTCAAAAACTAAGACTGTTTTAGTTTGTACTTTCATAGCTTTTTGAGGCCTCCATTTCTGGATTTTAAAATCATGTTTCAATATGACAATGATTTCCCTCTCTATTAGAACTAGCTAGGCTCTTCAATCTCTCACAAATAAAGGACTTTCCAGAGCTATTCATCCACTCCATTAGAAAACTGATATAGAGCAGTCTTACCCATGGCATTACTGACAGGTGACAGGACGCCGGGTGACATTTCTGCTGGTGAACCTGGGAGAGAATAAAGAGAGAAGAAAGTCATTTACACTGTATTACACTTGACGTGCAAATAGTGCCGTTTATTGTCACTGCTACCGCTTGTCGTATTTATGTTCACTGCTGCAATGACGTACATTTGTCAGCACAAAGAAATAAAAGTTTTGTTTGTTGATTTAAATCAAGCAGCATGTACACTAACACACAACTCAGTCTACCTGATTCCATACTTTGATTCATCTGTTGGTCGCTGTTCTCTCCATCTTCACTGATGTAGCCAGGTGGAGGAGTCTCTGCAAAAAAGAAAAAATAACAAACAAACAATAAGAATACAGCTAAAACAACACACCGACGCAAACAGACTGAGGTCTCGGGCTGGCAATCTTACCTTTAATCACATATTGGATTCTAATTTAGTTGGTTTGTATGGCAGCTAGTATAAGAAGTGGATAAAAATAATCCTGCATACAGACCTGGTATATAGTTATTAGGAGGGTCTATGCCGGCAGGGAAGTTGGTGTTTTCGGGGATGGAGTTTGTGAAGTCGTCTAGAGGAGGAAGCTCCGTCAGGATCTCCGTGTGGCGCGGTACCAACACGGGGGGCAGCACTGGAGAGATAAGGATGGGTCACTTACCGAGCAAATTGGATTTTGCTACACAAATGTATATTTTATATCTAAATTCATTTTTTTTTCCTAAAGAAGTGTGCTCACGAGACAACATTCTGCTTCTTCAGCCATGTCGTTTTTAACCAATTTTACTAAGGAAAGTTTGGGATAAGGGAACTCTTTTAGGTGCCTGACAAGTTTTCTTCAATATTTCAAGCTAGCAGAGACACAGACTTCTCAAGGAGCATTACCAGGCGTCTCCACTCTCTGGTAGTGGTAGGGGTTGACACACACTTCGTCCTTTTTGAGGTTGAAAGCGAACTGGCAGGAGTCGATGGCCCTCAGCTCGTGGTGGCTGTGGAGGTCGGGCCATCTCCACAGGCGGCAGTAGATGACGTGGGGCAGGCCCTTGCGGTGGGACACCTGGAGACGCCCGTCCAGTGACCTGAGAAGATTGGTAGAGAGGACAGCTATACGCTCAGAAGTGTGACCAGGCCATAACTCAACCTTATGGAAATCACAATTAAACTCGTTGTGATGTTATAAGTCACCAATTCTGCAGGTTCAACTGCTTAGTCAGTGAACGCCACTCGTGTTTGATGTCATAGATTTTGGATATTGCCACATACAATACAGCTCAATAAATGCATGTCTGCAAGATCTATGAGGCATCGTTACACTATAAGCAATAATAAGGTTGTATTATGAGTTGCAATTAAAAAAGGATTAGTCTCAAAGTCTTTCCATGATTAAAATGGATTACAAATGGCAATACAGGTGAGTGTGTTGATACTGCACATTACAGAAAGACAGGTGATGAATGAATGAATGAATGACAAGATGTAAAGTGACTAATTGTGTTTGGGGGTGTGTGTGTTTGTATATTCACCTGCCGTGGTCAGGGTATCCGTACATGCCTGAAGAGTCCCACTGCTCTATCGTGTGGCCTGAGCCCAGACCCCATAGATCTGAGCAGTTACTACACATACACACAACACACACACACAACATGCACACACACACACACGCAGGACAGGTGAAAAAGGATAAAATATATATGAAAAAATATGGTAAACATGAGGCATTCCAAATTATTAGGATGAATCACAAACATGTACAGTTGGTCTCTTATTGGCACAAAGAAGGAAATACAAAATCCACCCTTGCATTTTTTAATAAGAGACGCTAACTGGATGACAGGTGATCATGTGACAAATGAAAAGACAGACAGAGATGCGGTGTAATCAGGTGGAGCAAGTAGTGGTAGAAACGGATTGAATTGTGGTTGAATGTTTTTAGATGGTTGGTTTAAAGCTCGACCACTCACTGTCTTCCTCTACATATCCTTCATTATAGAAAAGCAGTGGTAGTGATGTAACTATGGCGCAGAAGAAAACAAAGGTGTCCAATCGTGGCATTTAAGATGGGGGGAGTGTGGAGAGAACTTTGTGATGTTGGCCTTTCAGACCATGTAAGCGCACAAATACCTATTATAAAACACACAACAGGAAACAGAAAAACCCCAAAAGCATAATAGGGCCCATTTAATAGTTTTTAGGTCTTTAAATAAGCTCCTTCAATACCTAAATATCTAAACTAAACATACACATTTCAGCTAATTATGACTTAGACATGAGAAGTGTGATACACAACGATGACATGTCAATGAGCAAATAAAGAAGTTGAATGAACTATACAAGATGTGGAGACGTGATAACAGAAAGAACTGATACAAATGCGTCTACACCAGTGTGTGTTCAACATCCATTCCAACTGTAGTTAATTGTCTTCATAGTTTTCTCAGTATGTTGAAAGAAGAGGAAAGGTTGCCGTCTCATCGGAGACAGATAATTGCCAGACCTGTCTCTACAAGACCTTTTAAGTCGACACTTATCAGCGTACTCAGAGTTCTCCAACTTTAATCTCCAGACACAGCTATACATCCTTCCTCACCAAAGGGACGCCAGTACAATCCTTACACTGGCTGCCTATCAAAAGCTTTTTGAGTAAGACTGTTGATCCTCGTCTACTCAACTACTGTCAAGTCAAAGGGGTTCACTTATCAGTTGATTATTTGTTACACATCAAGGGAACATTTTCGTACCTAGAGCTTGTTTTAAAAACACGACATGTTTATCTCTTTCTGAGGCCATCGACATTTTTCCCGTCACGACTCAAAAAGCTGCCCATGCATGCTATCTCTACACTTGTTCGTTGAGCTGTTGCACTCTTCTTCAGTCTTGTTTATTTTTGCCTCCACTCAAAAAGAAATCTACAAAGCCCTACACCTGCTATCTCCTGGCCATCCTCCGTCACACACCGAAAGAAAGAAAAAGGACAACTTCAAGAGGCAATTTATCTTAGGCTTTCATCAACCTTACTTCTGTGTTCAAAGGGAAGTGAGCTGTGCATCAAAGGCCTGGAGTGCCATCTCCCGAAAACTGCTGAGCGCTGTCAAGTAATACATCCGGACCTAGGACTCAAGAGGGGTTGCCCCTAACATGAAGCTACTTCTACCAAGCCAACTTCAATCTGTGAAGAATTACGGTAACAATAAATTCTCAATTTCATCACTTAACCAAAACAGTGAGAGGAAACACTTGATCATGTGTTTCATTTATTTCTATACCAATGATTCACCAATTGGATTGGCACAAACATAAAAAGTAGTGCAAAACAAGTTGGTGACTCATTGAGTTGAAACGAACATAATGGGCCAAACCCTTAAAAAAAAAGCTTTCTTTCAAGAAGACAGTAGCAGTTCTTCAGTAAATGTGTAAGAAGCAGCAGCATCCCCTTATCAGAACCACTTCAGAGAGACTATCTAACCTACATTCCTCCGAGGCCTGGCATCCGGCACTTTAGCTTCACATGCTTCTACTTCTGCACTCTTTTTCCATTTTACCCATACAGCTGCAGTTGACACCAGATTGTAGGCATACTGCATAGCGTACAGTATATAACAGGGGTGGGCAAACTTTTTGGCTCGGGGGCCACTATGAGTTGTAAATTTGACAGACGGGCCGGGCCAGTAGCAGATCGGTAAAAAAATATTTAGCTGTCCACTCCATATTATACACTCGGCACTCAATGTTGACTTTTCTTTTCTTTGGTCCACTCATTGTTAAAGATGCAGGTTCAAAGGTGAATTAGGTTCAAAGGTGAATTATTGCGTCATCGTTTGCGTAATGACGTAACCGTTTACGTGCCTTCTCATGACCCACACGGCGTTTTACGTCGCTGATTTTCTCCGCAACACCGCTCACAACAACATCAATAGAGGACTGCGTCGGGTAGTTTTTAATTATACGAAGCCAGATTAAATTAAAGAACTACTTCTCCAGCCTTGTACCTTTCTCCAGAGTGCCGTGGTGCATTGTTTATTAATGTGGTTCAGCTGCATTACTGCCTGCTGCAGTGCTGCTCGTGCACCGGAGTTTATTCTCCCGTTAACTCGCGGCAGCGGCCGCTGTAAAGTTTTCATTGTCTGACTGTCACACACAAGCAGCTGATAAATATCCCCCATCCCCATCAGTGAATGTGTTTTAGTCTGAAAGCTGTTTTGCATCACAACGCTGTTATGAACGTTTCTCTGCCATTCTACAGGTGATGTTCATAGCAAGCTAATCAGACTATCTTGACTACTTGTTGCCATCATATTGTGGAATAAGCCGTTTTCACACATATTTTACCGGCGTAGTTTTCGTTATGATTTTACTTCTGATGGCCACATCTAACCCATGTATTGATTCCATCCGATAGTTGCAATAACACAAAACAACAGGAAAAAATCTGCCTCTTCACAATAGTCAATAACAGGGAACGGATGGTTATTAAAGTAAGGTAAAATAAACAGAATCACACTAAGCCTGGTTAGTGTTGCCTGACTTTATATAAGTGTTTTTTTAGAAGTGTGTGGTCGCGTTCTAGTCACTTTGCTCAGCACTACTGCTTGTTACTTGTATTTGCCGACCTTGCCGGGTTGCCGAGTGGGGCCAGCTGAGAGAATAGACCAGACTGCAGCAAAGGTAAATTATTTCTAGTGCGCCATCTAGTGGGATCAACTGAAATGCCGGGTATTGCAGGAAAAAAGGCAAAAATGAATGCGGTCTTTACTATTTGGACAATTTTGTACCAATATTCGGCGGGCCGGATTCAAAAGCCCAACGGGCCGTATATGGCCCGCGGGCCTTAGTTTGCCCATGCCTGGTATATAACCACCTGGGGATGTACAGTATGCTGCAGTGTCATCTGGGATCAATAGTTATCATTTATTCATTTGGTGTTCTAGAATTGCCTTGCTTTATACTTAAATTACAGAGCTTCACAACACTTCCGGTACGCGCTACACCTAATTATATTACTTTGTTACTAAGACATATAAAAGTAGCTTGTTGTTGCAAAGTGTAAATCTAAGAAGCCTGGCAATGTGATTAGAGCTCCAAGACCTCAGCCAGCATCCGTACTGAGTGCACAGCTGAGAAACTATCCAGTAACAGAAGACATCACCACCTGATTTGGCGATAATCCTAGAGAATGAACCCTTCCACGTTTAAGGAAAAGTAAACACACGCAGGACATTATCACCGCCTCAGCTAACACTGCACCTGTTTGTTTGTCTTTCTTTCTTGTCACCTCTGATAAACACCTCTTTCACAAAGTGGAGGCAGAATTATGTCTATACAACGCTGGGAATCAAATACATTAACATTGTTGTCCAACCAAATGCATACCACATTTACCTAGATGGCTTTGTAAAAATAAATATAAAAACGATTGATTCCCACGTTCAAGAATTGTATTCTTCTGTGATGCACAAAGCCATTTATGCCATGTTGGAATTGCGGCCCAATTCCAATCGGGTCCCTACACCCTTTCCCTACCCACTTATAATCTAAACCCTATAGGGTTGGATTATAATTGGGCATACATCCCCATCAGCTCCAGGTGATTTTAGGATTTAAGAAAAATACAATTTCTCAACAGAAACACAATATATTATTAATATGTCAATCAAAGGGAACTAAAAGAGGGTAGATTAGAAAGAAAATTGGAGAAGGGAAGCTAATCAAATCTGCACACAGCAGTAGTGCTGTACCCGAATATTCGACTATTCGTTCGTTGGCCAACTATTCGGGTTTCAATTTCATTATTCAGATATTTGTATTTTGTTTTTCAAAAAAATATTTTTTTTTCTTAATGTATGCTATTAATAAAGGCGAATTGCCATATTCTTATACTATATTTATACTTTTGAATTGCACTGTTAAAATGCGGAAATATATACAATCTCAGCCTGTGCTCCTGACATCGCGTTCACTCAGCAGCACGAACGCAAACGGCACGCTTCACCTCGCTTCACCTCGTTTCACCCACAAAATGCCGAAGACTTCAGCTGTGTGGGACCATTTTAAATTGGACGACGGTAAGAAGAATATGTGCCAAATATGCGTTAAGAAACTGGCCCACCACGGTGGCACAACAACTCTGAAAAGTCACCTGGATGCTGTAAATAGTAGCCTAGCTTAGCTTAGCTGTTGTCAAGTTGCCATGATGAAGCTGCTTTATCCGCCGTTTAAACAGTAACGTTACACATGATAAAAAAAGTGCACTTTGCTTGGAAAATAGTTGCAAGCAAGCAACCGAAATGTTTTTTTATATTAGTTTTTTTAATTTTATCCGAATAGTGAAAATAATAGGAGTAATGTGGGAACATCTGGGGCTAAGGCAATTATTGGCATAAAGTTGAGTAGCTCAGCCTAATAATAACTTGTGTGCATCCAGCCATCAACATCCTCAACAATACAGCAGACCCTACAGTTACCCGACAGAGGACACATTTAGTTTTAATGTTTGCGAGTACTGAGACAATAAATAAAATATAAAATCGTAATAGTATGCTCTTTCTGCGCTTCTGCTTAACAGCGTGTTGTCAGGTGTCTCGGATTCGAAGCGTGTTATGAAACCTTTTTGAAAAAAAATATACTTTTTAGAAA
>NW_011369945.1:19950177-19957677 GCF_000735185.1 Notothenia coriiceps
AATTGGACCGTTTTATCCACTTTTCGTTGGGAGCCGGCATAAGGAGGCCAGAGAGGACCATGGCTGTAGGTCCGGTTCTGGAGCCGGAAACATGGCTGTAAGGTCCGGTATTGGGAGCCGAAACAATGGGCTGTAGGTTCGATTCATTGGACCGGAACTGGCTGTAAGGATCGGTTCTGGGGCCAGAACCATGGCTTCTTGGGATATAGCTGCTAGACTTGGTGGAACCTCCTTCTGCGCCGCCTGAATACTTACATAGGACTCCTAGCCGAATTAGAACCTAGACAAGGACAGAAGCAACGGGTTGACTCAAAACAAAAAAAAAATCTGGGAGACATGGAGCTAGCATGCCTGGGCCTAGCAGGCCGGAATCACACACTGAAGAGGTAAGCCAAAATCCAGCCAGGTAAGAATTTAACTAACACTGGCTTTCTCCATGCCCTCTACGTGTGCCTCAGCCCCGAAGCCTCTCGCTGCTGACCCCTGGACCTCCCACCAATCGACTAGAGCAGACGCCAAAGCAACGGTTAACTCCAATATCTCCTGCTCAAAGGATCTGCTGGGGCTCACTATTTACTGGTCGGTTTCGTACTGTCACGGTTTGTGAAACAGCAGGACCCAAATGCAGATATAAACTGAAAATTCTTTATTTCGAAGCTAATGATATATCTATACCAAATGAAAAAAAGAACACTCACCGCAGAACTAGTCAGGGAACAGACGAAACCGACCAAGACAGACAGAAAACCCAGAACTTAAATACACACAAAGACTCAATCACAACAGAACAAGACACAGGTGAGGAGGGAGGAGAAAACACAGGGGCCCAGGTGAACATAATCAGACCATTAGACACAACCAGGGAAACTAATGACAAGAGGAAAACACAGGGAAAGGACCAGACAATAACCCAAAGGAAAACAGATGACATGGAAAACAGCAAAAACACCCCAACCTACAAAACCTATAAACGTGACATAACATGAGAATCGTGACAGAAGTCTTTGCCAATGACATTTTCGTATATTCGTGATTTATTTGAGCACATCAGTAAATGGTTCGAATTTGAAAGGGCCTCATTCCAACACTTATATTCCCTCTGAGTTTTGATATTATGCCTCCCACAATCTGCAAGGTTACACAAACCGTGTTACATTTATATATCAAGCGCCAAATGCTTTATATGCTGTACGGTCATTTTTAACACTTCAGCTGTGTAATTAATTTTAGGGTGGAGACTTAGTTAGGGTTATGGTAAGTGTAAGGTTAGGCATGTGTTGGTTATGGTTAAGGTTATAATTCTCCAAGAAATGCATGTAAGTCAATGTAATGTCCCCTGAAGGGATGTAAACATGGTGTGTGTGTATTTGTGTGTGTGTGCAGGCTGGCTTGTGTGTTTGTGCGTTCTCCTCCCTGGATTTGGACGCTTGATGATGATTTGATGCGTCAGGTTTCATTTACTCCTGTCCTTGCCAGAGACACTGTGAAATGAATTAAGCCAAAACATTAATTTGCCCATGGTTTCCCAAAGTGTCCAACTAGTTATTAACAAGCCTCACATTAAAGCTTCTGGCTTTTTTTCTAAATCTGTGTACGATAGAGAGAAAATAATAATAGGAAAATATCTGTGTATCATTGAAGAAGAGAAAAACAAAGAAAGGATGAAGAGATCATAGGAAAGCGTTCGGTGGATGTTGATTATGAGGATTGTAAAAATGCTCTGTCTGCGGGACTCACTGAATTCATTTGTTCTACAGTGAGAATTATTAAACAGATCATCTGAAGCTACAGTAATAATGCAATTAAATACACGCCACTGAAATCCCGGTGCAGTTTTAATTAGCTCTTTGCATAGCATCTGCCCATCAGAATTACAACAAAAAAATCGGACACTTCATTATCCAAGTGTCTGAACTGTGAGGGGATGAATCTGCTGGAGAATATATGATCTGTAAGTGGAGCTGTTCAGATAAAGTTTAATAGATTTTTTAGACATTTTGGGGGGATTACAAAGAAGAATCTGGTGGCAAGTGTCCTTTTGTGTTTTGGGAAACAGGTGTATTGCATTCTTCATCTTTTTATTGGAATATCACTTTGAAAGAGGTTTGGTACAGTTTTAAGTCATCCTAGAATATGACACATATTTGTGTAGTCCGTTGTACAGACTTGAGTACTTTGTGGCTGGATTGGAGTGGCTTGTATTTTTTGGGGTAAATCATTTTGTGTGCACATCAACCTGTTGTCATCTTCCAATATACTAATTTAAATAGTTATCACCGCAATAAACCGTATTTAATTTTGTCTTAATTTACACTATTTAATTTCCTATCCTGTTCTTGTACATATCCCATATTCTATTGACATGTATATCGACTTTTTGCACTACTTTTTATTTTGTATTTTATTATATATGTTGCATTGTTGGAGGAGCTCAGGTCAGAAGAAATTCATTGCCATTTCAACACTGTAGCTTTGTGCATATGACAATAAAACCTTTGAATTAGAATTGAATTTGATTAAAAGTAGGCCTATGTAAAAAAAAGGGGATCAGGTCCCACAGATTCTAGATGCTTGTGGACGTGGATGATGTAGACCAAGATGAGATCAAATAGCACACGTATCTAGGTGAATTTGCACCTGTTTTTCCACAGCGCACGGTGGCAGGTGCGCCCTGTTGTGTCCGGTGGTAGAACACGCCGCCTCCTCAGAGCCGTCCACCTGTCTGCTGACCTGATGCTACAGTCTGCCTTCTTGTCACACGATGACCTCGGTGACTCACGGCGGTCTGAGCAGTCTGCCTCTGCAGCACCGTGCTCCTGCTCACCCACTGACATAAGTTCTGTCTCACTGTGCATGTCTTTCCTTCCTTCTGTATGCTCACCACGCTACAGCTCTCTCCCCTCCAGGGCCTTTTTTTTCTTCTCTCTCACTCATTTCTGCTCATACAGTCACCTCTTTCTCTCTGTCTCTCTCTATCTCCCATTTCCCTGCGTCTTCTCCCAGACCTACCCCCGGTGGGCCTTGGTGGGCAGCAGGCGCTGACAGTTGTATTAGCAGTCGATTGCGAGGTCACTTTTGCTCAGCCCCACTGAGACTCAGCAGCGCAGTGTAAGCCACAGAGACAAAGAGAGGGGGAGGTGAGGGGGGAGTAAATGGAAAATATTGAAAAACAGATAGACAGCAGTATATATACAGTACGTAATGAAATCTAAAAAAGAAACAAAGAGGCTAAATTTCAAGCCAACTGAATATTTATTTTTTAACTTAAATAAAAAACAAATCCTTTCCATCGAGCATGGATGATTTTCCTGACATGATCAGTGAACTCCAGTCCACCTACGTATGTTTATGTTTATTTGCCTTGGTGCTTTAGCTTGAATAAGGGAAGTGTGAGACTGAGAGCGGCTGAATGTGGGTGTCAAATCGAATGCAGAGAGCCCCTGCCATTTCTTGATTGACATTTAATCGCCATGGCAACGAGTGGGCTGAGTGTGACTGCTCCCCTGAGAGCTTTTAGTGGCCCGGTTGCACTGAAGGAGACTAAGGAGTTTCTAACTGAGCCTTACCACGGTCGTGTTCCACAGCTTTTTGGTCCGCACCAAAAAACCATCTGTACCCACCCTTATGCAGATATAAATGTACTGTTGGTACTTGTCAATGCCTCTAGGTATGCATATGTAGCCCTGTAAATACAATGTCCTTTTGTGTTATCTGTTGTTTTATGTTCATGTTGTAACCTACATGCTGCCATGTTGGACAGGTCTCCCTTGAAAAAGAGATCGATGATCTCAATGGGACCATCTGGTTAGATCGCGGTAGATTTTGTCAGTCTCACATCATCTCACATCATTGAGACATTTATTTACCGCGATATTCGATATATCGTTACATCCCTACCTGATATTCAAACGCATTAGCGAGTCGTGCATAAGTGTAAGACGACCACTTATGCACGACTCGCTAATGCGTTTGAATATCAGGTAGGGATGTAACGATATATCGAATATCGCGGTAAATAAATGTCTCAATGATGTNTCAGAGTTTAAAGTATAAGTTCACTTTTAATGCCATTCAGATCTTATTTCTCTTCTGGCTTGGTTTCATGAATCCAGGATTATAAAAACACCTTCAGGCCGTTATTGAACCAGGTGTGTAAAAAAAAAAAATGGAAGCATTAATATTTATAGAATCGGACAGGAGCAGTTACTACAAGGTGAGGGGAGGTCAGACAAGATGACTGAGACACAAACACAGATCCGCTCAGGGTTACCTCCATGCAGAAACACAAGCTTAGGGAGAAGGTTTTGATGCCTTGCTCAAAGGCTTAATCGGCAATGTTTTACACTTAACTGGAGCACAGGAACAAATGAGGTATAGCACCCTTTTTTTGCACCTAGTCTTACTGGATTTCTGCATTTTTATATATTTATCTCCCATTTATGATGTGAGATGTAGTCAAACTAAAAGGTAAATAGCGTTGGGTAGGTGAAATTACTGTACCAGGCGTGTGGCGCAGTGGATAGTGCGTTGTGTTCGGTTCAGGGGGTCACAGGTTCAAACCCCACTGCAGTCAGCATGTCGTTGACTTCACCTCAAATTGCTCCTGTGGGGATTGTCTACAGTATTGAGTATGTAAGTCTCTTTGGATAAAAGCATCTAACATGTCATGTAATGTACCAACAAAAGCTCAAACCATTTGTCCTGCGTGTTCATGTTGTGCCGTTCCTGAATATCTATGCAACAATAGAGCTGTCTCTAGTTGTTGAGATATAAGTGCATGGTTATTATCATATTAAAGTGTGTCTCTTTTTATATTTCGCTCCACCCTGTCGACCTTTTCTTCGCTGCACACAAAGGAAACAATATCTCATGAGAGCTTGAAGACACCCACACAATCTGTAAGCCTATTATGCATCGCTTTCCACAGTTTTGAAACAAGACCTTATAATATGTTGATAATGAGCTTTAGAGGTGCTGGTAGGCGGCTTACAGTATTTATGCTAAGTTTATCAACTCCTGGATCAAGCTCCATTCTCCAAACGCAATAAGAGTTGTATCAACCTTTTCTTAAGGAAGCATATATCAACACAAAATGTCAAAATGTTGCAATGCATCATTTTTGACCCGCCAACACAAGGCTTCTCTTAAAAAGCCTTGGATAACACTTACTGTTAGTTGATAACATGTCATGCCTTCTCAAAAACGTGTCTATCCCAGTGTGCGGTGAAATCAAAAAGAAATCAAACTGAAACTTAACTCACATCACGTAGTTTTGTTCAATTTATTCCAATAATCCAACATTACAATGGCAACGGCTGCCTTTCCTGTGGCTTCCCCTGGCGAATAAACATATTCCCTTTCTGGATTACTAATCCCACTCCACCTGTTTCCATAAAAAGTCTCTGGGTTCAGACTCACTAATTATTCTTGCTATAATATACTGACCTCGGAGTATACAGGTTTTAGACCTCCCTCCACCGTATTTCCTTTGCCTGTAGTCTTCTTTATCTGAACCCGTTGTTAAGATGTTTTTTTAGACACAAAAAAAATGATTATGTGAGAGTCTTAACCTGCAGGTCGAGACACACTGGGGACCTTATTCTTGCAAAACTGACATCAAAAGATACCGTATTTCCGGACTATAAATCTCACCTGTGTATAAGTCGCTCTTTTATTAAAAAAAAATGTCGTTAAGAGAAAAAAAACATATAAATCGCTTTGGTGTATAAATCGCATTTATCCACTGAAGTCTTCGTCCTCTGTGTAGATGAAGCAGCATGTCCTGCTCCGGGCTGTCGTCAGACTCTCCGTCAGAATCAGCTCCAATCAGACCTTTCTGAATCCCGACAGGATGGTGTGGGCCGTCACTGAAGCCCATGCTGTGTCCATCCATCCCACAACATCCAGGAAAGTTGCATGACGCATCCTCCCGGTTGCCGTGACTTCTTTCTTCTTCGGTGGTACAGCAGTTTGCAGTTGTCACGGCTGTATACAGTACCATCTATTGGCCGTAGTTTAAACGCAGTCAGACAAAATTCAATATATAAGTCGTTTGGGATGTAACGGAATATCGCGATATCGTGGTAAATAAATGTCTCAATACCGTCATGAGACCGACAAAATCTACCGCAATTTTTTTTTTAAAGCTTTATTTAACCAGATGGTCCCATTGAGATCATCAATCTCTTTTTCAAGGGAGACCTGTCCAACGAGGCAGCAAGTAGGTCACAACATGAACATAAAACAACAGATAACACAAAAGGACATGGTATTTACAGGGCTACATGAACATACCTAGAGACATTGACAAGTACTCTACCAACAGTATATTTATATCTCGCCCTGTCAATAAGCCTCACCTTCTTGGCAAAAACTGTATTGTTTTTGAAGTGGTGGAGAGACAATGCGCAGTTTGACCCACTGCTGTCACCCATGGCCAAAGCATATCTCTCTGTCCCAGCAACATCAGTACCAAGCAAGAGAGTTTTTTCCACAGCAGGGGATATTGTAAACGCCCAAATATCCCAGCTTCTACCTGGAAATGTGGACATGCTCATATTCCTAAAAGATAACCTTGATGGTGCTGAGTGAGTGAGTGAGTTAGTGAGTTAGAGTTGAGTTACTTGAAAAACTTGATTTATTCTATTGCAGGGTCTGATTGTTATATTGTTGACATGTTAAAATACTACTATCCTACTAAAATGCTGTACAAATCAGATTTATTATTTAATAAAGAAAAAAAAATTCAAGTAAAAAAAAAAAATTTCTTTATTTTTTAATATTGCGATAAATATCGTACCGTGGACTTTTTATCGCGATATTAACGTACCGTGAGTTGTTGGTATCGTTACATACCTATAAACAATTGACTTAGTAATATAGCATCTTTGGTGTGTCACCTCTCTTACTAAAAGGGGCCCCATTACCCTTTATGGGGTTTCCCTTTCCTGCAGTGTGTTATAGGTTAGTGCATGTAAAAGGCTTCGGTAACTTTAAGCACTGGTTTTAAAAATGAATGATCGAAAATAAAAAAGAATAAATGGACTAAAGACCAACTCAAAAGGTAGATGGTCGATGTGGTTTCCTACATGCTGTACAAAACATTTCCTTGCTGTCCGTTTGGCTTCAGACGCTTTCTGTCCTGGGTCTTATGTAACCGTACACCGCAAAACCACACATACCGCAAAACCACACATACCGCAAAACCACACATACCGCAATCTCAAAACGCAGGTACATTTTCAAATCAATGATTGAATGTCTGTGAACTCTTTGGAATCCCCAGGAGGAAAGTGGGATCATATTCTTCTGGAATCTAAAGAGTAAAAGACATATCAGAGTCCTGCAGAATGCCATTGATTTCTAACGGAAATAAGATGAAGAAAAGACCATGTTTCATCCGTAAAAGAGGGATCAAGTGTTGGTTACCGAGATCAAAAGAGAAGAAGGAGGAGGTACGAGAAGAAGGATACATTTAATTCAATCTCCTCCTCCCTTCTT
>NW_011369945.1:19962677-19970353 GCF_000735185.1 Notothenia coriiceps
AAGAATCATTATGAACTTAGTGTTGGTCTTAAAACACGCGCATGGAAAGTGTTCTAAAATATAAAATCCTACACTTTTGGTCACATTGGTGACAAACAAAGAAAGAAGCATACCCCAGCTCTTTCTTTGCACAATGGAGTTGCCCAGATTCCTTGATACAGTATATAACCCAACATGTATCTCATGGGTGGCCATGTAGTTGTGAACATGTTAAGAGCCCACAGCAGAACAAGAGACATACCGGTTTAACAACCTCACACAGGTGACCACTATATGCATAGTTCAAATGGAAAAATACAATATAATAATGTTATAACACAAGTTCCAATAAAACAAGACATCATTAAGACCTACAGGTACATTTCTGATCAGAATGAGGAGTCCTTCAAGGTCCCATGCATGGCCATTTCTACTGATCATAATTCCATTGTTGAGGTATACTAGAATAGATTTACATTGTGCAATTTTCCAAACTCATACAGCATCTCTGTAAAGTATGCAGTGTTTCCCCTAGGTTTACTGCTTCCTGATTAGCGGGGGGGGGGGGGTGCGTGGATTATAGTTATCGTTATTGATGAATGCATCAGTGTGTCTTAGGGTCAAAAACACTAAACTCACAACTTAAAATGATAGTGTTTAGTTTATTTAAAACGTTTATCCCCCAGGCTCCACTAGCAAATAAATCCAACCCAGTGCTAAGCAGCAAATGCGGAAGTGGTCAGTCTTTGTGGAGGTTGACTTGCACTATATACTGAATGTGCATGCACATTTGTATTTTCCATATACTAGTTTACTGATACAGAAACAAATTAAATTGATATACAGTCTGAAAGTCTCAGCCTACTCTGGTAAGCACGGCCCACCCGTGACCATTTAAATATAAAAACAAATTTGCTGCACATAAAGCAGTCTGCTTCTTAATTGAACTCTTTAGTTATTCCTGTTAATGTTAAATACTGGCAGAGAGGGTTTAAAGACTCATTAACACATACACACACTTACTTACACACTTACTTACACACACCTTAAGGTTGTATGGTTTGGTGAACTATGCACACAGACACAAACACAACAACAATGTTGTAGGCAAGTATGTGCACACACACACACACACACACACACACACACACACACACACACACACACACACACACACACACACACACACACACACACACAGATACACACACAGCCCCTGGGAGGAAGGAGCTAACCTTAATTAGCCTAACACTGTGGTAAAATTGATTGAAATGCAGAACATCAATTATTAAGCCTAACTGTTTTCATAACCCCACACACACCCCGCCATGTAGCACATGTAAGGGGGAGGAGGGGAGGGATAATAGGAGAGTGGAGGTGTGTGTGATGATAAGAAAGGAGAGGTGTAAATGTGTGTGTATGAGAGTGTGTGTCGCGAAGGAGAGTAACAAGATAAGACAAGAAAACATGCTGTAGGCTTCCCAACAATGAAAAAGACAATATAATCCAAATATGGACGAGATCAGATAGGTGACACGTGTACAGTTGTATCATGGCTGTGCAATACATCACAAAATCACATCGTATTTAGATGCAGTGAAGACACCTTCATCATGGAACAAGTCTTATTTAAGATGATTTTGCGACGGCTGAAATGCATTTAATGTTTAAATTAAGTTCCAAACTCCTGACTGGACGTCTGATTACATTAACCATGAATACTGTGGCTTTCATATTCTTTTATTTTAAGTCATTTCATCACAGGAAAATAATAGGTCTAATTAAATTCATTAAAGATGGCTTCATTCCATTTAGGTTTTCTAGTTCCTTGGCCCTGCTGCTATGCATGCTGGGTCAAGCACGATTTATTGTGACGATTACTTGAATTCAAGCCAACATTTCTATTACAGTATTAAAGAAATAATGACTGTATAAAAAAAGTCACTTTACTGAAAGAACTCCTCAACAGACCCTGCTGTTTTCCAGTGACCTTTTGAACCCGACCCGAGTGCAGGTCACGAAAGAGTCACCATGATGTCATTTCAACCAAACACGCTTCCTGCTGGTTGATCGTAATGGCCTGTGGTATAGGTGAATTATGTAGAATTCACAGGTGACCAATAGGAATACAAAATGTGTTTGAACTCCACTTCCCAAATTGATTTGTGGCAAATTGATTGAGTGACAAAAACAATGCCAGAACAATTAACCATTAGCATAACAGGTTTGAGGATAGTTAGGTTGGTCAGGGTTGGTCATCTGGTTGGCACTGAAGTGGACTAGTTGTGGTCTACATAATGGCTTTAACAGTGACAACTCCAGGCCTACGCCATTGAGTATGGTCCTTTAACATTGTATGATGAGTCTCAGGAGTCTGGTATGCATTAAGGGACAGCCATGTTTCTAGGGGGAATTTTCAGGTTGTCCTCTTCTTTTTGAAAAAGAAACTAAAAAGGGTCAATTATATTCTCAATCAAAAAGATATCATGCAATCAGCACTGTTACAGGGTACTTAGTGTTTCCACCCACCAAGTATTAGCATTTGACATCACTCTTTGGTATTGTTGAAAAAACGTACATTAGCAAAACACCACTAACCTTCCTCTTTTTCTTTTTTACTGCGATTTGGATAATGCAAAAGTCCATATTGCGGTTTCCATAAAATGTTGATTAATTGTGAAGTCCTAATACAATTCCCGTTTTAATGTTGGATTAACTTCCACTATCCTCAGCCAAACCGCACACATTTTGGATAAGCTAGTACACAGACTGCACAAGGCATTAACAGCAGACGTCGCTGCACAGCTAATGCTGTTGTGTCTGGGACTCAAATCCTTTCCAAATGCTGTGGAAAGCTTTTGCAGAAGAGTGGAGGCTTTCAATCAGCATATTAATGGCAGCGTATTACAGTATAAAACCCTGTATACATTTTCAACTTGAGAAATGATGTTGATAGCTTCTTCAGTTTATGCTTGTAATCGTCTCCATGATTTGAGTCATTTTGACCAGTTAAGATGCAGCAAGAAAATGTTCCCTTCATTTGCAGTGCCTTACTTGAGTTGTTGTTTTATAAAGTCATCAAGTAACTGAAGCAGAAGACAATGCCTGTTGCGCTTGTATGATGAGATACTATTTTTTTCTCTTCATCAAACCGTGGTTCGAATAGGCCTTTTTCAAAGTAAGCATTTATCATATGGAAGCGCATGTCCAACATGGTGACAAGGCACAACAAAAAAAAATTCAAATAAAAGCTCCAACTGTATTAAATCTGGTTTGGGTTTCATCTCCTCTGGCTCCAGCTTCCCTAAGTGCACCCTCTCTCTTCATATGACTACAGCATGGCCCGTCTCCTGACTCCATGACTCCCTGACCTCCAGTCTATCTTTGTCCCGGCGCTGCATGGCCACGACCCACTGAGTCAGTGGAAAACTCATTTAGGCCTAATTACACGGGCTAGGCTTCTGCCTCTCTTACTTTCTTTCACTGAAGAGGCACTTTCTTTATTTCACCCCTTCTCTTTCTCCTACGCTCTCGCGCTGTCCTTTTCTCCTTGCTCTCTCGTTTCTCCTCCTCTTGTGCTCCAGTTACCAGATGGAGGTAGCCCTGCACCACCAGCCAGAGCACACACACACACACACGACATCTAACACGCTAGTGTGGCCACAGGTATACAGCTACAAAAGCTTTTAGATGGTGCATTGTTATGTCCTCAGGGTCAACCATAGGTTAGGGCCCAGTCTTAATTAGTTGACATAACTTATACATGATTAACCTTCTTCAGGTCCTATGGCCCTCAACACACACCTTTCTAAGACCTAAAGCCGACAAGCAAAGAGAGTTTGTCCAGGAAAGAAACACACACGCATCGTGTCTAAGGTTTAGAATCTAGGGGTCAGGCAGGTGAAATGTAAGGAACCCTGGGAGGAACCTTACTCCCGGACGGCACAAAAACAACGTCAGAAACAAAAGTCATATTAATGATGGATGACAGTCTGGGGTCAGCGCTCAGGTCGTATGTCAGGACCTACATTGCTGTGTCACCAGGAATCGAAGATGGCAGACAGGGAGAGTTAAATGCATTTAAAAAAATCCTCCCCGGTGTAACAGCTTGGATTTTTACCAGATATAAAGACATATAGACAGATAGAAAGATTTAATATAAAGCAACCCATTACAAATCAAGCTAAAAATGTTATTCTATATCTTTCATAAAATGTATGATGTAAGAAGAGCAGTGCAGTTTGGCAGAAGTGGGACAAACCTGTTAAGATCCTCAATCTGAGTCACATTTCTTGAACACACAGACCAGTTAAAGCCAGTAATGACACTCTGATCTACTCTTAATGCGGTAGGATATGTTCTTTAAGAGCAGATGCTTATCAGCAAAGAAAAATGAACCTGAGATCAGCCAACCTCATGTCCATATGAAATCTATAAGACACTGCAGAGTAGAGGCTGGCGTACGCTCACTGAATGCTTCTGACTGTAATTTACCAAGCTGAATTACTCTCATAGTTATTGGAAAGCATTTTGCATTTGCGGCCGCTGCATCAGACAGCGTGGTTACAGCACGTCCGGTCGATATCCGGCCCATAAAGCAGACGCCACGGTCACAGGAATTAACGTGCTCGTGTCTATAAACCATCTAGAAACATAAACATAAACGGAAATCCGTTCTGCAACCGCAAGAGATAAAAATGACTGCCACCATTACTAGTCTATATTACACTTCCAGAAAGTTTAGGTACACTCAGGATGTAGTATTAATTTGTTTGGGAAATGCTTACTGCTCTGTACTTTAATAGGGCTCAGGGGAGGGGATGAGATCAAGGCCAAACCATAAGGAAGGAGGGCGAGCAGCAGCAGCAGCAGCTTAATGATGCTCTGGTAATGGAGCACACGCAGGTCACTTAGAAGGAGAACTCACTCCGGCAGGCAAAAACACACTTTGCACACTCTAGTGCACTAACACAGAAGCAAATGGGACGACCCGGTATGTACGTGCAAAGTATTTGTATGTAGACAAACTAAAAAAGAAAAGTGAATGCTTAAAATATGCAGGCCAAACAAAGGAGCACGCAAAGGGACGAGTAAAACAATAACTGAACCTGCAGAGATCAAATTGAAACAGGTAGGGCAGGAAATGTATCAATAATATATCAAATGAAATAGGACTCGATAGTCTTAGATTTCTGATATCGTTTTTATATCATATAATACAATTATCTTTCCCTGATTTTAAAGCATTTAAATCAGAATCGTAATTTATTTAGGGGGAAATGAAGTTTTGTGACAGCTGCTCCATTTAAGAATAAAATATAAAATACAAAGATACAATAATATAGAAATATTAATTCTGCAGAATTGTGCAATAACATTATAGGATACAATCGAATTCTAATTACATTTAAAGTAAACATGTGCAAATTGTATTACAATATATAACACTAAATATGTAATAATATGTATATTACAATAAATACAGTTGTGTATAAGTATTTATAAATATATTAATAATGATTATTTCTCACAGTAAAATGAGCCAATTGTCTGAATACCAGCCTTTTCCAGCTGTTCTTTTATTTGCCTTTGCCCACCTTGTCATAATCTCCCTACAACTAATGATTATATCAAAAATGCCATTGTGTGAATATGTAATGAAAGCACCAAAAGTTGCTACAATGTTGTTGCAATATCTATATTGGGGTAATTGATTTTCTTCATACGGCCCATCCCTAGAACCAGAGGAAATTAGTAATTTTGATACATTTGGTACATTTACATCATAATAAAGTCAACTAATGGGTTCGTTCATACAGTAAATAAACCACGGCCATACACACATACAGGCAGACAGTCTGTTCACTCCCAAGGACTGCTCACTCCCAGTGCACCAAAGCTTTTAACTGCAATGGTTTTTAATGTGTTTTAATGTCTCTGAGATGTTTAACTGTAAGGCCGTCATTTCGCTAAGTAGACTGCTGCACTGCACACAGAAGGGATGGGCAGAGGTTTCACTCACTGACAGTAAACAAATCTAAATAATTCAGAGACAGAAATTAACTTTTCATTCATTTGTTATTTATCAATTACTGTTTCAGGGTTGCGATCCTAGGACTATTTGTGTCTGTATCTCTGTGTGTGCATAGAGGGATAATGGAAAAATGAGAGTATTGGAGATGGAATTACAGCAAGATTGGATTCATCAGACCCATATCTATGCTGAAGCTGATTTGTAATTTCATTTCCACGCTATTCACAAAAAAAGCAACTTAGAAAACCTAACAGTTTATGGTTGAAAATAATTTTGAAAGGACTTTTTAATTACAAGTTATAATATTTCAGATGTATCTGCATCAGAAGGAGTGTGATGCAAAAAGACATATACATCTCTTGAAATAAAATGAACCATATCTATAAAAAAACAGGATAACAGACATTTTGTGGAATCAATACTAACAAACAATAGAGACAGGTGCAACTTGATGAATAGACAACTTCATCACTCAGGGGTCTATCATTAATGTGAGTCTACCTCCCTCTACTGGCCGTTTGATTGTATTACATAAAGCGCCAATAACACAAATTAAGTCTTATCTTTTATTTATTTAAACTGATAAATAAAACGCATTCAATTGCATATTTTTAATCTTACTTTTTGGTATAAACGAAAAGAAAAAGTAATGGTTTTAATTGTTGGTTGTGCATCTCTCTTGCAAGTATAGAGAAAGGCATAGACATGTTTAGTGGACAATGTTTTTCTGTACACCAAAAATAAAGAGGCGTGCTGAAATGCAATAATAATACTGTTGTAACAACTTACTTCTGCCTTATGTGTTATAACAGAATTGTATATGAAGTCCTGCCACGTACTTTTAATGTGTGCAATCAAAATGAATATGGACCTTTATATATACAGTCTATGGTATGGACTCACTTCAAGTCATATAGCCTCTGTTTGTGCTACATGTATATGCTAACCATAGCCTGTATACATGCTAACTTACATTTGCTATAACATGAGAGGCACAAGCTAGGGCTACTAAGCTCAAGTGGATCAAATACAGCTTTGTGAAGGAAGCTATAATAACCGTAAGTGTATTTTCGAAAATGAAATAATGATATTGTAACTTCTCTGAAGTCATATTTTGTTGAATTTTGTTTTGGGCTTACCTCAAGTGTTAGCAGTTACCAGGACCCCAAATAGCAGCCGGTCAAAAGGGTGTGTACCTTCATAGACTGTAGGCAATGGTGTAGTGGGCGTTGGACGCGGGGGTACGCCGTACCCCCACTTATTTGAAGCATGATTTCTTTTTTTAATAGTCTAATACATCTAAAATCATTGCCAGTGTTATCAGTTGCAAGTGTGTGTTTGTTGTATTAATGACGAAAACATAATAGGCAGATTTCACAGTAGGCCTAATTATAATAAAAACGTAGCTCAAGCATTTATGCAACTTGATTTGAAGCGTGTGTGTGTGAGGGGCAGAACCGTGTGTGTAGGGTGACCAGGTGTCCCGCACTGTGCGGGACTGCACACACAGCATTTTTATTATTTTTCCCGCGTCCCACACATTGAGACTGCATTTGAGTGATAGTGGCGCAGAAAGGCTGGATCGGTTCGCTGACAGCCGGCACCGCCCTTTATTATTATATTGTCTAAACGGCATCATGTAAGTTGCGCTGACAGGCGACAC
>NW_011369945.1:19970423-19970901 GCF_000735185.1 Notothenia coriiceps
CTAGGTGTGTAAATGTGGCCCTGTAAATACGATGTCCTGTTATCTGTTGTTTTATGTTCATGTTGTAACCTACTTGCTGCCATGTTGGACAGGTCTCCCTTGAAAAAGAGATCGATGATCTCAATGGGACCATCTGGTTGAATAAAGGTTTTAAAAAATATATTGAAAAATATATTTTGTCAGTCTCACGACGGTATTGAGACGTTTATTTACCGTGATATTCGATATATCATTACATCCCTAATTGTTTATTTATATTAACATTTATTAACTTGTGAAATTGACTTTAGCATATCACCCAGCCAGTCTCTGAATTTCCATGATTTCTTTAATTGTTTAATTTGATTTAGAAATGCACAAAGGCATAGTGTAATGATTGAATGGTGTGCAAGGGAAAGACAGGAGAAGCTGAAGAGAAGAGAAAGGCTAACAGAGGAGAGAGAGAGAGAGAGAGAGAGAGAGAGAGAGAGAGAGAGAG
>NW_011369945.1:19971182-19982098 GCF_000735185.1 Notothenia coriiceps
ACAAAAATGAAGGGTTTTGTGGGGAACAAAATAGTCCTTATGAATTGTTTGGTTTTGAACACATCCTCAGTGATGGACCCAGAAGCCCAGAATCATCGAGGTTTCGCCATTATCACCAGACGTCTCAAACTAGGGTGGGCCCCGCCCGGGGGATATCCCCAAGTCCCCGGTGTTGTGTGTTTTCTGAAGAAGCTCCCAACTTGGAAAAGGACAGGTTAGGTAGGTCAGGTGCATGTGAGCTTTTTGAGGTGGTTACACAACACACACAGAGAGAGAGAAGAGACACAGAGAGAGAGAGACCACACACACACACAGAGAGAGACACATAGAGATGAGAGACACACAAACACAAAGTAGAGTCACAGAAACAAAAAAACACAGGAGACCTATCAATAATGGAGGAAACCGGATTAAATCAATTATGGAAACGGCTATGGGGCGCTGTCCAATGGAAGATAAATTCACCTCCCTTTATCCACCTGAGGAGCCTGAATTTAACTTTAACTCTATTAAAATAGCTAAAATACCCACACACAGAGAAGAGAGAGAGAGAGAGAAGAGAGAGAAGAAGAGAGAGAGAGAGAAGAGAGAGAAGAGAGAGAGAACGCACAGACACAAATAGTCAAAACAGGACCTGTCAATAATGGAGGAAACCGGATAAATCAATATGAACAGCTATGGGGCGCTGTCTAATCGAAAATAAATCCACCTCCCTGTATCCATCTGAGAAGCCTGAACTTAACTTGAATCTAAATTAAAATAGCTAACATACACACACACAGAGAGAGAGAAAGAGAGAGAAGAGAGAGAGAGAGAGAGAGAGAGAGAGAGAGAGAGCACGCAAAAGAGAGAGAGAGAAAAAAACAGACACACACACACACACACACAGGCCCTGAGTGTAACTCTAAATCTAATAAACAATAGAATGGTAATCTCATTACAGGAGAGAAGTAGTTAAAAGAATATGAGTAACATAGACAAAAAATAGGAGAGAGTTAGAAAAATGAACTCTCCTGCATTTTTTGTCAAGTGCAGTATTCCTAGCTATATTGGGAGTGTATATAACAATAAAAATTAATAAAAAAAAAATTAATAAAAATAATATAAAAAAAATAAAAAACGATCTATTTAACTACGTTTTAAACCATGATTTGTCTTAAACCGGTCTAAATATAGTAACTAAAATATGTCCGTAATCAAATGTTGTCACTCCCGAAATAATTCATTAAGTTTTGATGAAGAATTGAAAGGATTATAAATGGATTAGCATGTGAAAAGTTAGCAACCGGCCGCCATTTTTGTCCCTTTGTTTACAAAAAGAGTGATCCATTTATGTAAGTGTTTTAACCCGTTTATCCTCAAATAACTCTGGTACAGATGCTCTAAGATATTAATAATTAATCCTAAACCCTCCCGACTTGAAATGATCAATTTATTAATATTAATCTGAAGTAAATGCAACTGGAAAAAACGGCCGCCATTTTGTGAAATTATCTATTTATGTAAATATTAAAAACTGATTATTCTTCAAATGGATCATGATATCTGGTCTCTGATATGTCAATGATCAAAAATACTCACTCTCAACGTTGAAAGACCAGTATTTCAATGTGGATGTCAAAGGATTTTAGTAGAGTCTTCACACACATGTGTTCTCAGCTGTTGTCACTGGAAGCACTCGCCAGGAATTGGTTGTGCCGCAAACCGGAAGTGACGTCAAAAACGGTGGAATTGAAGGTAACATGACCAATAGCATTCATAGTGGTACTCCATGAATTGCAAGCAAATTATAATATACTAAATGCCCGTAAAGGCAGTGTATTATAATAAAAAGAACATTATAAATCTGTTATAGACTATTTTAAGAAAATATTTTATTTTTTAACTCATTACACCCGAAATGTATTTATCTATTTAAGAGTAAAGTTAGAGTGGTATATATTAAAGTAAATACAGGTATTATTTCTATTGTGTTCTCAAAAACTCTAATATTTTAAGAGTGAATATAAGCGGATATTTAAACGCCTTCACTCAGTAGAATTGGTCAGTTGACCTCTTCTACTTTTAGTCTAACCACAAAGTTTCGCGGTCCGACTAAGGTTTTAAGTGTAAATCTATTAAATGATTATGTTATTTTAGAAGTATAAGTAAGGAGGTTCTAAAAGGATTTAATCCAAAGGTAATATTAAGGGTCAAGTGACCGACTAATTAATCGCTCTCTTTAGAAATAGGGTGAGAGAGCGAGAGCGAGAGAGAGAGAGAGAGAGAGAGAGAGAGAGAGAGAGAGAGAGAGAGAGACGAAGACGGGGGGGTAGTTGGCCTTGACTTTGAGGAAGAGTTGTTCAGGGTAACAAGGACGAGACACCGCTGCTGTGTTTCTCCGTCTCTCTCTTTTTCTGTCATTTTGTGCCCAGGGTGAAATTATGATAATAAGAGAAAGGAAAAAGCTATTACTGTGGCTGCTCTCTCATTATGTAAATGATATTAAACAGGCCCTCTGTGTGTGCTCTGTGTGTGCTCTGGTGTGTACGCAAGCCTCAGCAGCTGCACGTGCATGCCTACACTTTAATGTTTTGTGTTTGTGTGTGAGCATGTTTTAAAACATCTTTCTCCAAATGTACTGTGTGTGTGTGTGTGTGTGTGTGTGTGTGTGTGTGTGTGTGTGTGTGTGTGTGTGTGTGTGTGTGTGTGTGTGTGTGTGTGTGTGTGTGTGTGTGTGTGTGTGTGTCCTGGGGCTACGGGTGCTAATCTCCACACAGTGATTACAAGGTGTCAAACTCCCCCACATTGATTACGACATGTTAATTACACGCCGTGTTTCCACCTGCTCTGATGACACACATTACAACACACATTAAAAGGTGTACTGAACAGAGGGGCTGCACGACTTTAGAAAATAATAACTAATTGTGATTATTTTGAGTTGAAAAAGTACGTAGACTTTTATGAAGTCTGCACCACAATACTTCATTACCTTTACTACTTTTTGACCTCACTAAGATTTGAATATTGCGATATATTTATATCCCAATTATTTATCAAACGTAGGCCTATTTATTGATTTAGGGTATAAATATTGAATTGCACTTTCACATTAAATAAAAAATAACGCCTTTTACCCTGAAACATATTTTAAAACATTGAAATATTGATTGTCAAACTAGTTTTAGGATTGATTATTCAGTTATTGTAGTCTAAAGGGTTTGGTTTTTGATGCAAAACCTTTCTGAAGTGAAGAAAGTATAACTTAGCAATGGCACTCACTATTCAACTGGATAATTGTTCTTAATCAAATGGGAATTGTAAAAAAGAGCAGAAGTAATCATGTGCAAATAGCTCTTGAAATAGTTTATTTTGACTTTGACAACCCCTCTCGCATCATGGAGCCAGTAATACAAAGCAGAACTGTGATGATAATCAATAGTCATTGTTTTACCTGATTTCACACTCAGTAAATTGCCTTTAAGCAAACCACACAGGGAGCTATTCTCAGAAACTGATTACAATATTCTTTATGTGATTATGACATTTTCTGACAACATATTGACAATCTGCTGCCTATACAGCGTGTCTCTCTCTCTCTCTCTCTCTCTCTCTCTCTCTCTGTCTCTCTCTCTCTCTGTCTTTTTTATATTTGGGCCTGATTGCATATGCACTTTAATATGTTACCACTTTTGTTTGTGTGTGTGTCTGTGTGTTTGCTTGCTACTCTACTCCATTGCTTGTTTATATGCTCCATACCACAGGTCCTCGGGGGTTTATAAATATTGATCGTTACAAAGGATGGATAGATGCCTGATAGCCTGCCAGGCCCTGGGAATATACAAACACACACAGACACACACACAGTCACACTAACACACACACTCCAAAACCCCTCTTTCCGAGTAGCCACGGCCCAATACCTCTTTAGTATGTTACTTTGATTCAAAAGACAAGAGCAGGATTTCTATATGATTATACGCCCTTTGTTTGACTACATGTTAGAGTTCTTGTTGTATGTCAACTCTGTATGGTTAAATGTTCTTAACCATACTTGAGGGCCCTGCTTAAAGGCTCTTGCTATACTTAAAACTAAGATCTCTTTTTTACAAATCTTTACCAGATCTCACAAAAAGAAACAAGCAACCAGGTCAATGGAAACACGTTTCAAATACCAAATGAGCTTTTAAGTAATACATCATATCATATCTCTCAGCAAGTAAGGCAGACTTTGCATCTGGTAGTTTCTACAACTCTTTGCTGTTGTGTTGGTACTATGAATGGATCATGTGTAGTAGAGTACTTTAGAAATAAAGATAGAGCTCTGTATGCAAGGTACCACAATCAGCATTTTAAAATAATATGAACTTGAATACTTTACTGTGATGTGTCAGCTACTGAATGATCCTCATCTCTCCATATGTGTCTTTGTCCAGGATCCTTCCTTTCTTCCCTTGCTTAGGGTGAACTCTTAAATGTAAGCATGCTATGGCCCACATTGTGGCAGGCTGTTATAATGATACACTCAGGGAATTGATTGGAGTTTTCGTTTTAGACATTTAAAAAGTTTGGTCTAATATAACAGTCATATTGTTATACTGTATGTTGGTGTTAAGCATTATGGAATTATGCCTCCATTTCTGTTTGAATGTGACTCATTTCAACTATGCATCATAGGACACCATTTTGTTTAAGCTTATGCTGCAGCAAACTAAGCTAAAAAAAGAAATCAACTTAGTTTGAGCACTATTATTAATGGAAGTACAAGTTTAATATTGCGAGTCCTTAGTGCTTTATGTGTTGTTTGTTCCGGATCAAGTGTGTATGCGAGAGGGTGTATTTTATTTAGCTCCTGATTCACATGCTCTATCTGAGCTCTTAAGACATACTATTTCATGAATAACAGCGTGGTTGTAAATGTACAATATCAGACAGCTCAGCGCTACATTTACAAACCGAGAGCCAGTAATCAAAGGGATTGTCAGAAAAGTTGAATTGATCTGAAATCCCATAAAGCAAAGCATTGTTGGAAATCTTTCAGATGCATTATAAATCCATTAATACACAGGCTGCTCTTTTTCTAAACCTGCATTTCAAAGATCTCCCCGAGAAAGTGCAGCGGGAACACTTGAGATGAATCTCATTAGATATTCCTGCCAAGAAATGCACATGTGTGCTGGTGATGGAATATGAGTTTTTAACTTGTCCTCTAAACTGCATGTAATCCATGTACCATATTGTCAATAAGGCAGAAATCCAGATAAGTACATCTGAAAATAAAATAATTGAACTACCTATTTCATGATGAAAGTTGAAGAAGGTTACACAATATCATTCATTTAAAAAATAATGCTTTCTAAAGGCTTGTCAGGCAGCACAAGTCCTTTAGTGTTCATAGTGCTTTACCACTCATACTTGCTTTCTATAATCCCATTGGTTTGTGCCACTCAGCAGCAAACATCCAATATTGTGTATATATATAAATCTGGAAACTCTTCAATTCCCCATTTTTACACAACAGAGAGTTTGTAGATGTTATTTCATATTCACCATCATTGTCCGGGATGTATTTGAATGGTGCTGCACACGTTCAAAGCATGGGGTTGAGTGACAGGATGGCCCCTCAGAGCACACAATAGATGGAGATGATTGGATTGAGGCTCGGCTAAAAGTGCAGCAAGGCCTCTCGAGGAGGCCGAGTGTCTGAACAGGAATAATGAGACGGGGAGATCAGACGCTGTATTACCACGATCCCATCTGCAGCGAGATACTCCGGGACACTCCATAAACCATCTTTCTTACGCAATTTTTTTTTGGCGTCTGTGTGAGTGAGAGAATGAAAGAGGGGGGATAATGAGATGAAACGATAAGACAAGCTGTATTTCCTGGTACACAACCGGGTTACTAGACACTTGTAAACACTCTACAGTTCCTACACATTCCCCCTCACACAGGTTAAAAGGTCCTCTCTGACTCCATCACTGTGTGTGTGTGTGTGTGTGTGTGTGTGTGTGTGTGTGTGTGTGTGTGTGTGTGTGTGTGTGTGTGTGTGTGTATGATGTGATTGATTGAGCGGACTGTGTTTGGCATCATTGAGTCAAAATAAAGCTTGAGAGGCGAAAGCCTCTTTGAGTTGGCGGTCAGGACCTGAGCAGATGTTACTTATTAGATGATCAGATTTATGCCAAACAGCAGTACGGTCTTGCAGTAGTCATACGCAAATCTGCCTGCAGGGATTCCAATGCAGTTTCACTTTTGTTTAGTTTTTGGGGGGAGGGGTTTTCAATTTACTGAAATGGGTTTATTAAAAAAAAAAGTACATTTATTTTAGATTATTAAAAACAATTTAAATATTTAGAAAACAGTTTACCAAGAAAGTTCATGATCTGTGACTCAAAAGGTACACCAGGGCAATCACTTAAGTCTGAATACTAATGTATAAACAAGTGCCCATACAGTACAAACACGATGTATCTTTTTCAGATACTTCCCTTAGTACACCGCCGTGTCGTTTACTGTGAAGTACGTGACGATCAACTTTGTACACAGCTGCTTAGGAAGCGAAGATCACTGCTGTTAGCTAGCGAGCTAGCAACCTTACTGTTATGATAGCAAATCCTTACAGACCCTATAAAATCATTGCTGGCTGCTTTCCGACACCATTAGGTTTGCCTGCAACGTGTTCTTAATTTTGAGATTAAGGCTACAAATTAATTCAAGGGTCTTATTTATTTACATAAGTGTGAGAGTTGAAGTGTCAGACTTGTAACACTGTGTTTTTGTTGCAAATTTAGACAGTCTGTGTTGATTTTTGTATTTTCGTAATGCCTGGGCAACAAGTAGGTACTCGGATCCAGCAGGTAGCAAGAGGGGAGTGTTACCTGCTTTATCGGAGGTAAGATAACGGTTACAGGTCACAGCATGTTATCTGAACAGGTATTTGACCTGTCTGCCCTGACTGTGTTACGACTTCACCGGCAACATGATCTCAGCCTCACCGGGGCTGAGTGCTATGACTAAGTAATTCAGCTGCTAGACGGGCGGCTTCCTCTGTGTGAGTGTGTGTGTGTTCGTGTGTCTAGTAGGGGTCGTAAAGTTAGACGGGCACATGACACTTGACTTTTCCACCATGGTTTGGCGTACTCTTATCCGAGGGTAGGAATACATGTCTGCTTTTGAATGAGAGAGACTTACTGGACATCGTTCGAGTAGAGAAAGTAAACACAGGTACAGGAGAGACTTTGAGTGACACTAATGAGTTTAGAAGTGACTACAACACCATCTCTCCCTCGGTATCACTTTTAAACAATCACATAACACACACACATGTAATCACAGAGCACCTACTGTCTACGTTAGCTTCAATGCTATTGAATTTAGCTATCATTGTTGCTTCTGCTTAGGACTCCTATAGATCCTTAACATATATTCAAAGGTATTTCATTTATGAAACTAATATAAGGCCTTAATACATTTTCAAATATCCTAAACACAACTCAAACTTTCTTTTCTAACCTTGCAATGTAAAACCTCAAAATAATTGCTAACTTTAAGTAAATATCTGTTTCAGTACTGTCGCACAAATCCGATTAAAATTGGTTATCAAGTTAATTGAATTCAAGGCGGTATTGAGAACACCTGTCAATACCGTGATTATGGGCTGTTGGAGTTTGTTTTACTGCTGTGATGTGCTTGTGTCCCTCATTAACATCCAATGTTGTTCTGTGGAAAGTGAAAGGTGTGAGACTGCACCGTGTCAAAGACAAGAGCAAGTAAGATACATTTGGAGACGGTTCGAAGAACAAGAGGAAACATAAGATCTTATCTTGAATTGTGCAAGTCAGTAGGATCAAGATGTTGCCAAAAACTGTGGTTAGCTGACTTGCATGAGGTACGTCGATCGCCAGTTAGCTTCGGTTAGGGTTTGGTTGTATGGTTTTGACCCGTTATTCATCATTGATTGTTTGATCGAATGGTTGAGTGGCTGTGTCTGTTTACTGTTCACTTAAACCACTGTCACACATTTATCCAAGGCTTTTTCTTGTTCCCCTCTTAATTAAATGAATCTTGTATTAGATGTCATCTTAGTTTGGGTTACAACAAAAAAAGACACACACACAGTCTGACTTGCTGTTGCTTCTCGGTGCCCGGCCAGACAGATGTAACACAAACCAGAAAACACATCACCCGAGCCACCTCAGGTACTCACTGCCTTCCACTCTGTTACCTTACCTTCACACTGTGTAACCTTTCTCAATAATTACCTCAGCTTACACAGACACATCAGAGGCTCGGATAACGATCACCGGTGCATCGCTGCCCGTATAACATCCCAGGATAGAAGGCATCTGTGAATTCAAGCCTCTCGTGGTCACATTTCTCTCAAAGGGAAGCAGGCTGACACAGAGGGCATCAACATACAACATAATCCATTAGTGATTTACTTCAAGTTCATTTTATAATCCTGCATAGTCCTTTATATCACTTCATTAAAGACACCTTATTTATCCCGAGGGGAAACTGGGTTCATGACAGTTGCTCCATTTGAATAAAAACCAGATTCATGCTGGATATGTACACTGTAACCTAATCATTATCCTAAGTGTTATTAGTGTTGCACAGTTGAATAATTGCCCATGCTGCGACAGTCCCCTGCAGAGTCAAAATAAACCGACATTGGAAATGTCAAGGTGTCTCTTTTGAACAACTGTGGCACATTTATTGTGACATACCCACCAGGAAATGAAACTAATGCCAGCAAGGTCTAATTATGAGGCAGCTCTGACTGCGCTCCGGGCGTCATCCATCATCCTCTGCGCTGATACCGTCTCTGCCCGTACGAGCGCTCGTAATCACGCTCAGTCTCATGTGCCATTTGTCATCCTCCATGGCCGGCTGCGTTTGTACTAATCACGACTATTACAACCATATCAGCGCGCCTAAGCAGCCCCTAATGGACTCATCCTGGGGTCTATGTTTCACAGACTCTTTGGGTTTTTGGGGACTTTCCCCTCAAAATATGTGGATTTTCTAAAAACTTGTCTTTGGTTTAACTAATTTACACCCAGGTCAACACATAAAGTAATTATAGTAAGTATATCATTTTGTATGATACAGTACAAATTCAAATCCAATATTCATGTGTATTAATCAAATAAACACATTTATCCCTTTTTATATAACCACAGCAAACTTAAAAAGGAAATGTTTGAAATATCTTGAAATGTTTAGCAATTTGGAAATGTTGATTCCTATTGGTTCAGCCTCTAGTTCTTACATCACGTTCCTCTCGGTTTCAGCTTCTGAGAATTAGTTGTCGTTCAGTTTTTTAAATATTATTTCCCAATTTAATCTACAATTGCGCAGTAGGCCTTGGCAAGTTGGATGAGGATATTCCAGCACTGAGTTTTGGCAGCTTCCTCTGCGTCTGCCAATAGGTTATACAATCAGGGAAAATGCATTTTTTAATTCACAATTACTTTTAGCTGTTGTTGAGAAAAAAGGCCCACCCAATGCCTACACTGTTAGAACAGAGAAAGACAGAATTATCACCAGAATGGATGTCATGTTTTCTGATTCTCTGCAGCACAAAGAATGCCTCCATGCAGAATCCCATAATACTGTCGGTCGATTCCACAAACATGGTTTACAGCAGTTTTGAAGATGCTGGCGGATTGGAATATACTGAGAGTACTGTCTTTGTCTTCTTTTGCCTTTTTCAAATTCAGTTTCCTTCCACAACTTGTACATCTCTTATCCACCCTTATTGTCTTTTCCTATGTGTCTTCATCCCTCTGTCTCTCCTTCCTCCTCCCATCCGGCCTCCTCTCTCCTTCGTGGTTCCCAGAAGCCTCGGGCTGCTGGTCCCTTGGTCTGATGGCTCCCCAGCAGGAGGGAGGACTCAGGATGCAGGAACACTGGGAACACACATCATGATACATTACAGGAGCTGTAGTCACAGGACTGCTTTAATAATAATAATAATAAAGTTTACATAAAACATTTATATTTACGACAAACCTCTGCCAAAACGCTCTTTTGGGCAGTGTGGGAAATCATCACAATATACTTCTTAATGATAAACCACATTACTATACTGCAGGTAAATCAGTGCAAAATAAATATGTTCCTGTTATTGAAACCTTTTTAAAGAAAAAACATGTTGTAGGGGGCGTTGGGGAACTCCAATTCGAAACCCGCTCCCGCCCCACTGCGTCAGGCCGTTGTGTCCTTGGGCAAGACACTTCACCTGAACTTGCTCCTGTGGGTCTTGTCCACAGTAGATGACCATTACATGTATGTATGATCTGTATGTGTAATGTGTATTTGTAAAGCGCTTTGAGAGTCATTGATAAAGCGCTATAATAAATATAAGGATTATTATTATTAAAAACTTTAAGGAATGCATATAACCAGTTGGGTTAAAAAAAAACAATACTACTCAAATGTTAAGAATGACTACATTTTCAATGGTTGAGGCGTTTTCAAGTGAGCTTCACAGTGCACATTCATTATGAGTGTGTTTTTGACTGAACTAAATCTGATGTGTGCGTCTCTTGCCACTGAGGCTTTGCGCTCATTGTAAATCACTTAGCCTTCACTGGCTGCGATCGTCAGCTGCAGTAAATGACTGAAATATAAAATGAACACTTTGTGTGTTTATCTCGTCTCTTCAGTCCCGAGCCTCGACTGCGCCGCATTGTAAAGTAATAAAGCACTGCGTAGTTTTCACAGAGAGCTAGTAATTATGGGAGCGCTGTGATGAGAAGGTTTTCTCTAGATAGACTAGATTGGCCATTCATTACAAGATACACACACACACACACACACACACACACACACACACACACACACACACACACACACACACACACACACACACACACACACACACACACACTACTACTACTAGTATAGTAGTATAGTACTAAGTA
>NW_011369945.1:19986488-20001163 GCF_000735185.1 Notothenia coriiceps
AGCTTTCGATCAGCAAATCCACCAGTTAAAGGAAATACAACTAATGTGTTGTGTTATATTAGCTGTACAATTTACCACATATGGTGTTCTTAGTTTCCATACCTCCTATGTTTTACGAGCGACTTGTCAAGTCTTGGCAAACGGCATAAAACATGATTAAACATGATACTATATAAAAGCATGCTCGTATCTACAACCTATAGAAATGCAAAACGGCGTCAGTTTAGACGTAATTCTATCCTCCTGCTTACCGCATCATTTATGAGAAAACATTTCATAACATTAACACAACATATTCGAGGTGGTTTTAAATAACATATCCGTATTTATTTATTTCTCCCAGTTATGTTTTTGTGTGCACTGAGGAGTCACAAACAGGCGTTTGTTTAATCATTTTAAGATTGGCTTTAATCAATTTGTGAAAATGAATTCTTCATAGATGATAAATGAGGTAACATTTTATTGATGGTATTATTTCCACATATTTCTCTCCATTCTTCCTTCTGCCAACGGTGTCGCAGTTTCTCGTCTCTCCCATTTTTGTGCTTAGTGCGTACGCATGGGTTAGAGTTTGCGTGGAGGACCGCACATTTTCCCGTCAAGTTAGTATTTTATAGATCGCAAACATTGCGTAGAAACTGGCGTACGCCATTTTTGGAGCGTATATCCCTTTATAAATGAGGCCCCAGAGAAGCGGACTATTAGGTGTGAATGCGACCAACTAAACATCCTGTTAAAGTTGCTGAGAGAGACATTTGATTATCACTTTGTCTCGAGTCAATAACAAACACTTTCATTGAAACCTCCCCCAGCGCTGGAGTGACAGGCATGAGCTCGTTGCATGTGTGACTGGGATCCACTTTGTTGCCTGTTAATAAAGTTGTTTATATATGTTTGAAAACCACTTACACTCACACAGATGTATAAAAGTCAAAGAAGTGGTTTAACTTTGAGAAGGAAATCAAATTGTGGAATACACAAACAAGATTATTAACAAATAAATAAGAGTGCTCGTGTATAAAGAAATTATCTGGGATGTTTAAGGTCTGTTTAATCCACATATACTTAATTTTGTTGGTTTCTTTCCTTATTAGTGTATACATTTAATGAGAAATGTACAATTAATCCATGTAAAAAGCTAGAAAGAAGGCGTGACAAAACGTATTTTTATAATTTCTTATGTTTAAATTGTATACGTTGAAAACTATTGAAATGAACTAAATTAAACGTTTGACTCTTACCACTTTATCTATGAAAAGTTATAAACGTACACAAAGGTAGTTTGTTTTTGTTTCTTGATGTACAGTAAGAGGACTGTTATATCATGGATAACCCAATCCACATGACAAATTCACACACTTTTATTTAATATACTGTACTGTACACATATGTCTGTTAACCCTCAGCTCATGTGTGCGTAATGGCCCGTCCACACTACAGCTTCGACAGCTTCAAAAACGGTTTCCAACGCGTCTGCCCATTCACTTTGAATGGGGTGACGTCACGTTGCCTCGCTTTTCGCCGAACTGAATTGTGGGTAGCAGAGCGGAGCTTTCCTGGCGTTTCAGGCTGCAAAAGTTGAGCAATGTTCAACTTTTGAAGCTTCCGAAGCTTTCGGTGGAAGCGTCAGCCAATCAAATCATATGCCAGTACACGCTCTAGCCAATCAAACAGCTGCTTGTGTGTCAGGGGAGGGAGATTCATGTGATTGGTTGTTGGTCGAGCTTCAGACACGCCCGCCGGCAAGCTTTTTTTGAAGCTGTAGTGTGGACGGGCCGTAATAGAGGTTAAAGTATGTAGACTATTAAAAACGTAACAAAGCAGTCCGGTTAAGTCACAGGAAAACAATCAGCCCTCTTCCTTTGATAATTACAATTATCATATTTTCTCTAGAGCCGGGATAAAATAGCATAGAGGTCAGCCCTCGATAAAGCCATTTTGACGATTGTACACACAAAGCCGGTCAGAGCAACAATAAACAGTGAAACCAAAGTCACCGACAAATCACCGCAAGTCTGGACTTCAGTTTCAAGCTTGTTATTCTAAATTAACAGCCTGCTTATATAATAAAACTCTCATTTGGGTTAGAGTAAATTATCCTCTGAGAATAAAAGTATTTTGAGTAAGGACCACACTGAAGACAGTAAAGAGAAATTCAAATCTGCTTACCTTAAGTAGAGGGTATGCTGACTGGGGATCATTGGTGTTGAGTCTCGTCCTGAGCAAAAATGGTCAAACCTTCCACCATGTGTGGTAACACCATAACCAGAACAGTTGAACACAGACTTGTGCGTAGCCACTGGTAAACTCTGGAGTTCGCTCGCTCTCAGGCACTCCCTCACACTCAGTCAGTGAGCTAGAGGACACTGTCAGTCAGCAGCAGCTGTGTTAAGGGAGATCCAAGAGACGACAGATAGAGACAGACGAGCGGCTGCCTTGTGCTGCTGGTCTCTCCTCCCCTCTCTCACACGCTCTACTCTTTCTCCCTCTCCTCCTCTCTCTTTCTCACTCTCTCTTCCTCTCCCTTTCCTTCTCACTCTCTGCCTGCAGCTACCACTGTCTCCCCCAGTCTCTGTTGCTCTGCTCTCCCTCTCCACTAAAATCTCTTCCCTGTACACACATGCATTCTCTCCACTACACACCCCCTTCTCTCTCTCACACACACACAAACCACTGTCAGTGTCAGCCTTTTATGTTTGTTTTTTTTCTTCACAAAGCATGCTGTCATTGTAGATAATGCCTTCCAAAGGGCTTTAATATCTCAATCAGTCTGTATTTTATGGTCTCTTTTTTCTTTTTTCCCATTTATCTCACATTTAACATCAACCCCTGGACCTACTACTACTAGTCAAGCACTCTCATGACAGTGCTTCTCCCCCGGCACACCTAAGCAAACCCTTTAATTAGGGCTGCACCGAATGGGAAATTCTTGGCCGAAACCGATACCGAAAATAGGAAACAGTTGGCCGAAAACCGAATGCCGAAAGGCCGAAAATGATTAATAGAAATATATATATATATATAATGTATACATTTTTTACCAATGTTGTTCAGCTGCCTGATTATGGAAAAATAAATGATTATGGCAAAACTTAACTTAAATAATAATCACTATTATGGGTCCATAAAACATTTATTCAGCACTTTTGAATGCATACAGTACATTAATTCCAAGTCAAGTGCATTTTCTTTTCTCTGTAGGATAACTACAACAAAGTGCATTCAGAACAAAGCCAAGGTGTTTTAAAACTGCATAAACATCTAGGCCAGTAGGCCTACAACAAAATAGTGTAAATAAAGACTGTAACAGCCAGGCCTTCAACAACAACAAATGCACCTATAAGTGCATGCATACAAATGTGCAAACTTGTGTACACATGAATGTAACTATTACAAATGAAATTACAATTGAATTTCAAGAATCTGTAAATAAGGCTGTCTGTCCTCATAAGCAAAGTAGTAAACATTGTATAAAGATACATAAAGTGAAAACTGGATACAAAATCCACAATCAATTACAAATTAAATTACAATTGGCTCCTTACAATATAACAAACATGTGTACCCGAAATTAATATAGACAAACAAATTCCACAGGTCCACTACGCTGTCCGACCTGTCTCTCAGTCTCTGTCTTGACCTGAGAGGTCGTCACTTGAAGTCGTTCCAGTTTATGAAAAAATAAGGTATGACAGTTTCTTAGTTCTTTCCATAAACCGAAAAAATGGACAATATAAGGAATTTGTTAATGACAGGAACTGTCGTCACTCAAACTCCCCAAAAAGACACGTTTCAATGAAATCTACAATGTCGTTTACTAAAACAGTCGAAAATTAAATTACATAATTCCATTCCATAAATTGTGTATCACTCGTGACGATGATATAATACTTACTACGTTTCAGGAATATAAGTAATGTGCGTATAGCTAACGTAAGATTCCAGTGAGACTAAACCTTACAAAAAATAAGACAAAACCACTGAGGGATCACTATTAACAATTCTGCACGTAAGACGTCTGATCCCTCGTTCCCCACAAGTGTAGTCGGTTCTCACGGAAACGCCATCCGTTACACGCTGATCGTTTCGAATGGGAATGTAAAAACAAAATTAAACGTTAAGTTTCCGTCAGGCACGATTCAGAATGGGTGGCAGCTTGAAGAGGTCAAAGGAAAACATAGTAGAGTAAAAGGGAACTAGCCGTGACGAGAAAGACCAGAACGAGGTGATGCTGCGGTCTCCAGCGACCAATATGGTTTTGGCTTGCCCATCTCAAATGACCGCGATAACTAAAGGTTCCATGTTACATGGTAGTCGTCACTCAAAACTAGCGTGTCCTATTTTACAATGGTTATTAACACCTGAAAGTCGAAAGTAAATTAAAACATGCTACGTACTTCATGATTTTATAGCCATGTCAACGTCCATTTACGAACCACAACTGAACACAAAAAATCCATATAAGAGAGTAGAGAGAGAGATAATAGATATTGTAATAGCCATACAGACAAAATAGAAGAGAAGTAAATAGCAATAAGTAGGCCAAGATAATAATAGATAATAGAAGACTAGATAGATAATAGATAGAAGAAGATAGAGAGAGAGAAATATCCTTGGTCGTCCATCTGTTATCCACAACGATATCGTTGCTGCAGTAAAATCAAATGCGCGCTCTACGTGTCGCGCTCCTAGCGACGTCATAAGACTACCACGTATATGCGGGTGAGAGCGATTATTTGCGAACTCAACCGAACACCAAGCATTTCCAGTTTACGATATACAGACTATCGGAAAGATGAGTTTTTTTTGTGTTGAACTGTATTATTATCTACGTGGCATTTTATAGTTACTATCTTGCTTTTTATAGCCCGCTTTTACCAAATTTTCCGGGAAGCCGAAAAGCCCGGCTTTCAAGATACGGCTTTTTTAAGTGGACTTACAGTCTCTTGTCCCAAGCAACATTCGATTGCACAACAACACTACGCATTAGTTTCGCCGCTGTCGGGCCCGCGCGCTGGTACGAGCGCCGACCAGTGTACGGTTGACAGAAAGGCGAACCTATTAAATTTTATAGCTCTTTCTCCGCGCCTTAACGCTAAACATTTTCACAAGTCGACTGAAAGAAGCTCCCCCACATTGACGGTTTGAAAGTGGGAACCTAAGAGTGGTGAACTTTAGTTTTGTGGCCTGTTATACGCCTCATGCTAGTTGTGTCGTGACTGTCGCCAACTCTACAAGTCGCGACGGAGCAAGTACACGACTACTCTTCTCCCGTCCAAACTACCGACTATTCTCTCTTACGATACACACCGTACATTTTCATTGGAGGGTGAAAAGGAATATTCACCTGTCCGACCGATAGATACAACATACAGAAGAGATATGGGTGAAAGCGACTTGTTAAAAGTAACACTCACATATAAGTGAGTTAGAGTCCAATAGAATCCCCCTTTACTGTCGTCGGTCACAAGTTAGATAACATGAAAACCATAGATTACTAGGTTACAATAAATGTAACGAGTACCCCGGTCTGGTGGAATANTAGAAGCTGCTGGGACTCCCAGCAGCTTCTACTGAAGCCTTCCGAGTAAATCGCCAGAACGCCGACACCTCTTCATCTCCACCACTCCCATGTTTTATTTTGTGTTGCCATAAGTTAGTCTCTCTGCGTTTCTGCGCTGTGCTAATGCTAATGCTAATAATGCTAGGATAATAAAATGACGGCTTCACAAAACTTTTTTTGAGTTTTACGGGGCGTGGTTTGCAATCCGCCCAGCCAATCAGAAATAGGAACCTTTTTCTCCCACGAAAGTCCCTGCTCTCTAGCAGGGATGGAAAAGGGGGTAAAAAGGTTCTCATTAACTAATTTTAGTTCCGGCCCTTTTTGGTGTGAACGCGACATTTCGGAACTATATCGGAACTAAAGTGGGAAAAGTACTGCGGTGTGAACGCGGCTATTAGTTCCAGACAGATAGTATATATTTACTAGAAATGGACATGTGTGAATTTTGTTTCACACTGACTGTTGTATCACATTTATTTGAATAATTCCTTTCTCCATAAGTGTTGGTTAGGTAACGATAATTAGTGTGAGTTCTGATATAAATAAAGTTGTATACAACAGTGGTGCGCTGATGTGTTTGTAGCATTGTGATGGTAACACAGTGTCAGCACAGTTGGCCATTTTTATATATATAATTATGAGCAGATATGCTGGTGTGGAAATGATTTATTGTGTATCCAATTATATGTGTAATGTTGTGTAAATATTGTATTTTCAATTGGTTACAATATTCTCTAAAATAGTTTTTATAACAGTACTAATTCCCTTTTCTATGTCTATGTATGCAACATTTAAACCAAAGCAAATGTCCTAATTTTTGAAAGAATACTTGGTAATTAACCCGATTCTGATAAGAGAGCAAGAAGATATAGACACAAGTTGATGGTTTTTTACATTAGTTCCAGACAGATGTTATGTATAATGCACATGTGTTGCAGCTGGATGTTATTCCACACTGACTGTGGTATTTGGATTTTGGTTTATTCTAATTGTTCCTTTTTCCATAAGTGTTATTTGGATATACTGCCCTGTTAGTTTGGAGTCAGACAGCCAGTTATATGGAGTGTTTCATCCCTTTTTTACTATATTTATTTTTGCTATGGTGTAAGTCATGTCTGCAGCATAGCATTTGAAGGAACAACATCTCTGCTCTTCTTTAAATGCCAATCTATAACCATAGATACTTTGCATGTAGGGAAGGTTAAAACAAAGCTAGTTTTGAGGTGTTGCATGTTTTTCCAGGGGCCCTATTCTGCTCATTTAATTCAGGTTCATTTTTGTATTTAGTGCCTCCACTGGGACAGGTTTCCATACTTTAATCTTTAAAAAGACAACTACATGGAAATCATTTCAGATGCACATATAAATATATGTATCTCCATGTTTGATAGCATTCTCCTCCTATTGCAGCGTCAGGTCTGTTTGCAGCGAGCACATATTGAACCTTCTTGCATGTGTTTTGCTTTTCAAGGACGTGTGCCTGCGTGCGTGCGTTCCCGTTCTCCTATCTGTCACGCTGACTCGCTCAGTGTAATCCTCTCCGGAGCTGCAGCAGAGCCTCCTCTTCCTCCTCTTCCTGAGTGCTCACTCAGGTTCAACAAGTTCATCACATCTCCTCTAAATCATCTTCTGATCACACAGAAGGTCTTACACAAATTGTTTCATATAATCCCTGACATTTACAGAGTTATTAATAATACCTATTTTAGCATATCATGTTTCTTACTTGAGTTAGATGTATTTAATATCTAATTTTAGGAAAACAGAAACCATATGCATAACATCTTAGTTGAGCTGAAATTAAGAGAAATATCTAGTCTTCTACAGAAAATCACAATGATCTGACTCAATGCACAAAAAATATTCAAATTAATTATTTTCCAAAATTCTAATTATTGTCCCGGAATAGATGTAGTGTCACTCACATACTGTAACATGCGCTCAGGAGTGTTTATATTGCCTTTCACCCCAAAATAAATCCTTTTAAAATGAAGGTACAGGTCACCTATAAACAATACATACTATGAGTAATTTTAGTACTTTAAAAAAATACAGGATTTTACTTGTAACAGAGTATTTTTAAACTTTGGATTTGCTCTTTGCATGCCGGGAGCCGTAAGAGGAGCTGGTGTTTCTGTGGTGCGTTTGAGGCCTCCGGGGGATCTGGATGCTGCGCTGGCTGCACGCTGAAAGCCTCGGCTGCTGCTTATATATATTTTTATTTTTTATTTTGGGAGAGGCGTCCTGCCAAGTGTTTATCTGAGAAAATGTTCCTGCCTCGTGGCTCCTACTCCGGCGGGACAGCAGCCAGTATTTATTTGTGAATAAAAAGGTTAAACACATGGAGATTGAAGGCAGACGGCTTCTCTAACACAGTATGTTCTCGTGAGGATTTTCGTGGCTCAATATTACTTTTAAAAATGGCTTTCTGTCCTGCAAAAACGTCCAATTATGAGCTTATTTTCAGGCTCTGACTAGGTTTATATTTGGAGAAAGCAGATGGAAAGAGCAGCAGGAGGCAGAGCTGAGCAGCACCACGCCTGAGTCTCTTACCTTTAATGACCATTATCAGCTGACGTTCAGAGGATGACATGCAGCTTTGTTGTCCATTTATACTGCATGAAGCGGAAACAGTAAACGTCCTCTTGCATTGACAGATATCCTTTTTTAAGTCTTTGGGTGCAGCAAAAATGCTGGTTTATGCTGATCTAAAGCAGTGGACACACTTTGTTGCATTGTTTTTACATCTTGGAACTTGCAAAACCACTTTTAGATGTTCGCATTTGTCACAACCTTTCAATATATAAGAAAATGCATGATTTGTATAACATTTTAATACATTTCCTGCAGTAAGAGTATTGTAGTATGTATTTTAATGACCATTTACAAGGTCTGTATGGAGCAGGTTGTACAGATCTTTAGCCTGAAAATATTTGGATATCCTCTGATCTTCTCCAATTGCACCAACATGTATGTATGTATGTATGTATGTATGTATGTATGTATGTATGTATGTATGTATATAAAGAATAGGTTAGTGTACACAATAATAGACCAAACTTCTACTAACAAAATGTAAACATAGGATACATGACACCAGTGTGCAAAGTGTTTGCCGTTTTTAAAAGAAATGTAAATGCAAAGAAGTACATATAAATATACATTTCTCTTTTAAAACATAAAAATTATATACAGGGTTTCACACACATAGACATTACTTGGGCGGGCCGCCCATGTATATTAACGTCCGCCAAAGTATATCTTGAGACCCATTTAGGTTAAATCTTTATTTATCCGTCCGCGAGTTCGATTAACTACCCCTCCTGTACCTGTTCGCTCTGCTATCGCGTGAAGGGTCTGCTTTATGCGGTCCGCAGTCACTCCGCAGTCAGGCTCCGGCGAACAGTTCATGAGCGTGCTCAACTAGCACCCACTCGCAAACCCCCCAACTAAGGGTGGGCGATATTGAAAAAGATAATATCACAATATTTTTCAAGCAGTATCACGATAGATGATATTTATCACGATATTTTTTCATGTCGGTTATTAAGGTTCTTTTTCAAGTTACTTAACAGAACAACCACCTGCAAGGTAACAAAAAATAAAATAAAAAGGAGTAACGGACCAAAATACCATTTCAAGCTGGTTTTAATTCTGCAATGAATCCCTGAATGAACAATTCAACAGGAATTTTGATATNCTTCCTCAGTGTTGGTGAAGGCCTACACCCTACACAACAAACGTTAACACTGGTTTCTTCACCAAGTAAAGTGCACTCTTTTGCTAAATAAAATAAAATATTCAAGGCACAGTTTCTCAGTATAAAAATGCACTTTCTGTTTTAGGTAGCACTAGCAGTGATGTAACATCAATAAACATGAAAAGGAGAGTAAAACATAACTAAGTAAAACATAAAACATCAATGAGGAAAAGTCAGTGCCAAACAATTAAAATGTAAACTTTAGACTTGAAGTGCAATCAAATACTTTAGCATAACTGAACATCTGTTTAAAAAGGGGAAAACAATATAAATACCTTATTGATAAAATAAAATATAAGCCAACAGAATCAACCAAGACAATAAATGAAGTGCAATACTGTCTGAATCCTGACTAGACAGCTTGGTTTTTACTAACCATTATCAGTATTTAGTTACTTCGGCATCATTTTGAAATGTGTATTACAATTTAATCATGGTAAAATAGGTTAATTTTGTCGTAGTTGGTTTCCACCACAGTATTTGCATGGATATAAGCCCCGCCCCCTCTCCAGCGCGTCCTGTTTGAGAGACATGAGTAAACACAGCTGACAGCCGCGGTGAAACTCCAACGATTAGAGCGATGAGAATATTCGCATCGCCTCCGTTGTGAACGCAGCATAATGCAGTTCAGAAACCACTGTTCTGACGTTTTTTAAAGCAACTTCGAGATTTTAACAGTATCAGGGGCACACAGGCACACAATTATTTTGGGGGCTTCACGGCCAGATCACGGCATGGCCGTGAAAATCCTACCCTGGTGCACTCGCAGCACTCACAGTGAGTGCACATTCTATGACTGAGTGACTCTCTGTATCACGATAGATAGGTGATATCTCTGAAAAGGCATATCGGAGAGACCTATATCGTCATATCGTCCCACCCCTAGCTTTAAGACTACTATATAAAATATTACATATATAAAATGTATCATAATCGCGAGTACTGCAGCCATAGATGGAAACATTACATAATACGATAAGGTAACTAGTAGTCCTAATAGACTGCGTCTGAAACCATGAAGTCAGCTGGAGAATAGCCAGGCTCCTTCATTGAGAATGTCGCAAATGGTCCGAAACCATGAGCCGCTCGGAAAAACAGTAAAATTCTGAGAAAAAAGGCATATTCTGAGATACCATGGTGCCATGTATGGGCCACGACTTCTGTAAGCGCTGGACTTGCGAACTCCTCTTTCTAGGAGCGTATTGAAGGATCCGTGGACTGCAGCCGCGCAGCAATTACACGACACGGCCCCCTACACGACACTCCCACCTGAGCACACACTACCCGGTGGCTGAGAGACATTGATACCGCTACATGGCAGATTTAAAAAACTAATTGCAGGATGTTATTGTAGCATTTTAAGCAACTATTAGGCAACGATTAATTAATAATCTAAGTCTATCCGTTTGAGACACAACCAGTTATGACTTTAAGCACTCAAATCATTTGGATCTAACAATAAATTAAAACAAAAAAGGGTGGGCTTAGTAAACTTTTATTTTCTAGTACATATTAAAATAGTGAATAATAGATCATCTATTATCATGTTTGTCTCACTGCTACACATGTATTTATACATAAAATGTAGATATTTATGAGCTAAACGTATAGTAGTTAAAATAATAAATAAAGGTTTCATGAAGAGTTATAAGATAGTCGACAGCCATGGGGCAATTGAAGTTTTTCAACAGGTTCATGTTAAAGGTACCTACGTATATATAAAGACATGATTTTTAATTTCTGAATCTCACATTAGCCTGGTTTACTTGATTACTGCCGGCTGACACCCATTCACAATGATCATCATTGAGCTTTTATTAGACCCAAATTAGTGAGGGCCAGGTCAGGCCACTAATGAGCTCAATATTCACTGGTATTATTACTTTATAACATTAGGAGTACTAGGCGTCTATTACAAAAACCGTTGAAGGAATCGTCATGCATTCTGAACTGTTTCAGTACTTCAAAAACATTCATTCAAGATCCCTGTCGTCTGTTTAATATTATTCATCTAATTGTTGTGCATTCAGCAGTCCATATTCACTCTTTCAAAACTGAAACAAGGACCAACATGTTGTTTTAAAGCATTGGCAGGCCTAAAGCTCTGATATGACAAAGTGTTTATAAAAGTGTTCCTATTAATGTGATATGTTAACGAAAGGTGGAACGGTTTTGCTCCAAACCGTTCTAAGGATGGTGTTTTGGACGTNTCTGATTGGTCGGAACGTTGTGAATCGCGCTGAGCTCCGTGGAGGTGTGGTTTCCTTGTTTAGCGACAGCGAAACACAGCCAAACTCACCCTGAGCACAAACAAAGTCACAGCCGAAGTAAAAACAATAAGTGTGGCTTGATATTGAGTAAGAAAAAGGTTGATAAACGCTGTGAGAATGGGTCTGCAGAGAGAATTTCGCCGCGATCCCAATTGTCTGTTATCAGCCTGCAGCCAGGGAGGAGAAATCAGCAGAGCTGCATGCACTGTGTGTGTGTCAGGAAGTCCATGGATTGGTCAATTTGGACCAATCAGCGGGGGCTTAACGTAACGGCTCCGCGGACGTAACGTAACGGCTCCACGGATTGGTCCATTTGGTTCCGGGTAACGCATGACATCATGCGGTACCCGGAAGAATCAATGGACAGTGACGTATCTCCAACGAGGCGTCTTGGGGAGGTATTTTCTCTTAGAGTTTTACTCGCTACAGGGTGTACTTTGAGGGTTTTGGCTCTGCAGACCGTTTACATGCATAAAAACCTTCATAACACACAAGGGGACGGGTAATAACCAGAAAAGCATGACATGGGACCTTTAAGTTATTTATTACATCTCTCTGCATGTGCGGCAAACTGTCCTGGTTCAGAGTCTCTGTGATCCTCTCCTCGTTGCAGTGCATGCTGGTCACGTGGACGATAAGTTACTCATCTGAGGTTATTGTTTGTTCTAGTGAAGAGACTTTTCTGTATTAATGGGTCATCAGGGCCGGTTATGGAGTCTCTGCTTTGGCCTTGGTTTGGGGACATGATGACAGAGTCACATGAGTCAGGAAGCTGATGATAAGGAGGGATATAGATTTCATGAAAAACACACAAATATCTGCCCAAACTGCAGCATGTTAGCCTGATTGATCCTCTTTTACACTATGATGTTTGTATTTTACTATGCAGGAAGTAACTGATCTTTTTCAGTTTTTGATATTTTAGATAAATCATTTTGACAGATCTGTCAAATAAATCATCTCATGGATTAGTCGCCACAACTCGATTGATTACACACACTCTCCCTCCTGACTGCTGCAGATAGGTGTTTATATATGGAGATAAATAACGCTGTTCAATACATGTTTGAGAAGCTCTCCTCAGAAACATTGATCAACTTCATTCCTGTTCACTGCAAATCCATTTCTGTTTTCATGGAGAAAATCTATCTTAAGTTATGGAAGGTTTACAGTTCCATAAGATGCATCCAACAAAAGGAAACTAAATGTTTGGTTTTACTGCTGCAACCTGCGTGGTTCTGTGACTCTAATTTAGATGATGAAGAACAGACATCATGTGTATGTGCATTGTGCAGCAGAGTCCACTCAGTGTTATGTGTCCCGATTGGAAGATGTTACACATAAGGCTGCCCAATACATCAGGTTTATATTTCTTTTTGCTATTGAGATTGCAACCCATCCTGAAAGAGTTATTTGCTCTCTGCTAACAGGGTCTTCATGCCTTTGTGCTTATGGCTGCACATTTGGTGCATATTAAAATGTTCTTTAGGAATTATTTCAGAAAGCCAGAAGAATATATTAAATGATTTGTGTTAGATTAGTCGTAATCAAAAATGCAAGATCTGACTGCAGCTCTATCCCAAATGTACTCAATAGTTTGAGCATGGTGCAGCAATGGCTATTATCGTGTTAGTCATAGTGCAATAATATGTTAGTTTCTTCTTTGTTCAGTGACTGAAGTCAGTTTTAATTCCCAGTTTAGCTTCTGTTTGACGCACTTTGGCTCCTCTCAGAGAATTTGTCACTGGTTCCTTTCTTAAGTATGAGTTTTATGAGTTGAGTATTATTCCGAAGCGTCATCGTCTGCTCTGTGATGTCTCTTTGACTGCTCTAACATGAAGTGCTCTCTGTGTCCATGTCTGCAGAAGGCCTTTCCCGACTACCATGGCAGTGAGACTGTGTGATGTAGCTTCACTGCTAAGAAGTGGCTCGTGGGCTCCAGAGCCGTGGAATGGGGTCTGTGGCTCTTCTCTTTTAAACATGAATTCATTTTGATTAATGGTGTACCATTAATCAAAATGAATTCATGTTCAAGGCATTTGGGGGTTCGTGAATGGTTCCTGTTTTTATGTAAGGACTAATCTCTGGGTGTTTGTGTCTAGTAGTGAGGGCTTTATGGCTTTTTTAAATATGGTGTGATTATCTGCTCTGTTAACAAATGTTAATGGCTGCACATCTATAGGCTTGCATGTAACTGCAAGAGAGGGATTTCACCTGTGGTAGCACCACATAATGTCATATTTCACGTTTGCATGTCAAACTTCCTGCGGGTATTTATTCTAAAAACACACATTTAGATAATTGAAGAGCCTGCCCGACTTCTTTGGGAAATGTAAAGGCTTGTAATGCTAACCCAAATGATGATTATATGGTGGCCGAAAAGGGCAAACACCCTAGAACGGCCCTAAATATTTCCATTAGGAAATGTTCTGAGCCGTTTGCACCTGTTGGCCACCGTACATTAGTTCACAACACAATGTGAGTTGCATGAAGAATCTTTGACTTTTTTTCTTGAATGTCTTGAAGTTAAAATACTAGGGATGTAACGATATACCGAATATCGCGGTATCGCGGTAAATAAACGTCCCAATCCCAAAACATTTTTTTTTTTATAAACTTTTTTTTTTTTTAAACCTTTATTTATGCAGGTGGTCCCATTGAGATCATCGATCTCTTTTTCAAGGGAGACCTGTCCAACATGGCAGCAAGTAGGTTACAACATGAACATAAAACAACAGATAACACAAAAGGACATCGTATTTANAGGGCTACATTTACACACCTAGAGACATTGATAAGTACCAACAATATATTTATATCTCGCCCTGTCAATAAGCCTCACCTTCTTGGCAAAAACTGTATTGTTTTTAAAGTGGTGGAGAGACAATGCACAGTTTGACCCACTGCTGTCACCCATGGCCAAAGCATATCTCTCCATCCCACTGAGGCGGCGTTAGACTTTTTCGCTGTCCGTCATTTTGACAGACAGGATCGTAAAATATCGGTCATAATCCCTTATTATTACTCGTCGGGTCTGAACAGTTCACGAGAGAGCACGCTCGTGAACTGTCAACGGGGGGGG
>NW_011369945.1:20001193-20001995 GCF_000735185.1 Notothenia coriiceps
GGGGGCGTTGTTATGCCGTGTGTGCATGCACCTCGCGGGAGCGCGCACAGCGTAAAGCAAAACCTCCCAGACATGTATTGATCTGTACTGCAAAGTACGGTTTGGAAACTATATCATTTCCTTTTGGAGGGCATGCATAACACGGCATAACACCAGAGCCTCGCTGCGGGGAAACGTTGGCGCTGTTCCGAGTTTGTTCTAATCTGTCAAAATGACATACTGCTTTCAGATTTTTCCGTCATTGTTAAATAAAATATTCGGTTAACGCGACCACTGCTGTCCCAGCAACATCAGTACCAAGCAAGAGAGTTTTTTCCAGAGCAGGGGATATTGTAAATGCCCAAACATCCCAGCTTATAAATACCTGGAAATGTGGACATTCTCATATTCCTAAAAACCTGTCTGATGATGCTGAGTGAGTTTGGGTTGAGTTACTTGAAAAACTAAAGTGAAACTTGATTTATTGTATTGCAGGGTCTGATTATTAGCTTGTTTATTTGTGAGATGCAGTGGCACAAAGAAAATGCCTACTTTGTTTGGTAGTACTAGTAGGTACCAAAACACTGGTTTTCTTGTTCCAGTCGGTTACTGTCACTTTGTTTTTGACACTTTAAAATACTGCTATCCTACTAAAATGCTGTACAAATCAGATGTATTATGTAATAAAGAAACATTTTCCGAGTAAAAAAATATTTTATTGAAAAAAAAAAATAGAATTTTTTTCCCCCCCTTTATTATTCAATATCGCGATAAATACCGTACCGTGGACTTGTTATCGCGATATTATCGTACCGTGAGTTTT
>NW_011369945.1:20002006-20006671 GCF_000735185.1 Notothenia coriiceps
AAGTTTGATATTAATGCAATATGTGTTGTTAATAAGTGTAAATGCAAAATATATTTTTTATCAAAAAAAAAAAACTTCTTTTCGGTGGCCGAAAAGGGCAAACACGCTGCAACGGCCCTAAATCTTTCCATTAGGAAATGTTCTGAGCCGTTTGCACCTGTTGGCCACCGTACATAAGTTCACNACTGCTATCCTACTAAAATGCTGTACAAATCAGATGTATTATGTAATAAAGAAACATTTTCCGAGTAAAAAAATATTTTATTGAAAAAAAAAAATAGAATTTTTTTCCCCCCCTTTATTATTCAATATCGCGATAAATACCGTACCGTGGACTTGTTATCGCGATATTATCGTACCGTGAGTTTTGGGTATCGTTACATCCCTACATTTCAATGAGTCCTCTCTCTAAGTGTTTCTGTCTTCTTTGCATTTAATTGTGACTTTGCTTCCTGTCTCTGCAGCAGGTTATAGCTGCCATGGAGACACAGCTTTCCAACGGGCCGACGTGCAACAACACAAGCAACGGGCCGAGCACCATCTCCAACAACTGCTCCTCCCCGGTGGAGTCGGGCAGCATGGAGGACAGTAAAACGAACCTAATCGTGAACTACCTTCCTCAGAACATGACGCAGGAGGAACTCAAGAGCCTGTTCGGCAGCATCGGAGAAATCGAGTCCTGCAAGCTAGTTCGAGACAAAATCACAGGTAACACAAATGTTCTCAGATGCTGTGGGCTATGAATGTGTCCGCTGCATCGTTTTCACCATGTTTTTATAAAATAAATGGCATGCAAATTGAAGGTAGAGCTCTAATATAATCAATTAATCATCTCAGGGGGAGTTCACGGGAATTTTACGAGACAGGAACACATTTTTTCGGATGTATTTTGATGTTGCATGAATGCAGCATTTGATATTTTGCAATATAGAGTTTTTTCCTGCACCATCACTGTGCATCTCTTTGTTGAGAATGTTATAAACTTGCTCTACATTGCAGGTTCATAACGACTGTTTTTAAATGCTAAATACATGCCTTAATATGTGGCAATAGGCTAGTGCCATAAGCTAAATAAATACAACATGACGGAATTTGAAGTGGTTACTACTCAGAGGGTAGTAACCACTTTCATTCGTTTGGACTCCAAAAACCTTAGTTTCAGAGTTTCAATTAAATGAAAAGTCTATATACATGTGTTTATGTGTAGTAGAAGAGCATTTAAAACCCTACCTGTATCACACATAGTATCATTAAAGTTTACTTTGAAAAGAAAAGTCTGCCAGTTTCTTAACTAGACATGGGTATATGATCCTCAGTAAAACAATTAAGTACTAATTAACCTTTAGGTTAACATCTGTAAGACGATATTTAATGTCTTTTGGAGTTTAACAGTTAAGGTTTGTAATAAACTGTTTGTAAACTGCGTGTTTTATAACGGACACAAACAGCGTTGGGTCAGGACCAATGCAGTCTCGCTATTTGACTTTACTTGATCGTTGTTGTTGGTTTGGAATTGCACTTAATGTGGCAGACCCTCCATATGAACTCGCTAACGGACAAGGGTGTAGGGATTGGTTTGGTATTGGGCCGATACTTGAGTGAAAGGAGATAAAGTAAACAAGCAGTTAGAAATCAGGCTGCTGCAAGGAAAAGACTAGTACACCTTTCAACGCGAATCAGCAGTAATCAGCTTGGAAACAGTTGTACAGATGCATTATGGGTGTTCCCATGCTACCTTGTGTGTCAGACTCTGCAGAGTTTAATAAAACTGCTTAATGTCTGGGAAGTTAATGCAGACCTGCATATTTTATGATCATTTCTAGATTGCATATTTTTACAGAAAGAAACAAGTAATAGTAAAACAGTGGAAGCTTCTGATTGGATTATCGAATGTCTGAATGCAGATGGTGTGTGTGTGGCTCTTAGAAATGCCGCTCCCTGACTTTAGAAGATTCCTATGCATTAAACGAATGGATTTTAATGCAGATATTTTAAGAGCCTCCATCTGAAAGGTATTGACATGTTTAAATAATGGATAGATGATCGCAGTAACCAGCAGAATTGGGTCGTGAAAAACTGACTTTGAACTCAGTTGGGTAAAAAAAAGAGTCTGTTAATTTAATTCAGAGCCTGAGTGCTTCCTGAGGCTGGCTGCTCTGACTTCACATGAAACGTTCTCCCTGCAGACGCTTGCTCTGTCTCTGCGTTTTCAGGGCTGTGGATTTAAGCCAGCCAACATCTGGGTGCTGCATCAGATGTTGAGTAATTACGGAGAGTTCCTCGCTGCATCATCTCCGTTGTCTTCCTCCCACTATCGGCTGCTCTGTATCCCAGCAGGAGGCCTCTCCACCTGAAGACAGCTCACAGAGAGTACTTTGTTTCATAGGAGGAGTCAGAGCTTCATAAAGTGTCATTTCACCCTCACGTATGCTTCTGAGGTGCAAAGTGAACTTTAGTTTATGAACTTCTCTTGCTCACATAAGAGATAGTCACGCTAGTTATTAAGCCTGGAGGCATGAAGTACGGTGGCCAATGGGTGCAAACGCGCTACAACGACCCAGAACATTTCCATTTGGAGAAATGCGCTGCAGCTTTAGCAACGATGCAAATATAAAAACTTGATGAAACATGCGCAGCCTTTACTAAAAGCACTGAAGTAATGACCTTAGAAAAAACTATATATAAATTTGCTCTGCTTCTCTGTTTTAATTCTTATTAATTGTAACATATTTGGACATTTGAACAAATCACCTCTCAAGAAGCACATTTTTCTTCTTCTTGATATAAAGAGAAACTAGTTAAAATGTTAGGGAGTGATTGACATGTTTGCACCTTGATCTGGTCTCTGGACATGCCTTGATGTGAATCTGACCCAGATTTCCTCTCATATCAAGTTTTTATCACAAGTTTTCTCTGTGCTGTATTAATATGCTAAAGCAGCTTGAGCTGCTGAACTTGACCGCACTGGAATTGCAGAGAGACCCAGAGAGTGGGCGGAGGAAATTGAATTGTCTCTTTGCACATAGAGAGTGGGTGTCAATCTATTGTACATTTAGAGGTAATCTGCAGAGGGAGGGGAACACACTGTGAGAAGCAGAGCAATTGCTGTCATTTTTAATTTAAGACATGTTTGTGAAAGGGTTGTTTAGAGGATTTATTCTATAAAAAACCTGCAGACGGGCCTGACCTGCTGTTTCCTTCACCTGCTGCCAAATAACCAAAACCCACTGACTACATGATGCCGTTAGGTTTAACAATACAGAGCCGCAGGGATTTCTGTGGTGGACCCTGAAGGCAGCATCTTCCTGCTTCAATGGGACTTTTCCATTGGATTATGGATTAATGCAGAAAATAATATCTGTGGCAATATTTGTGTTACTTCCAGGTTTTGTTCAGCAGGATAATCTCCACACATTATCACCACTTATGGTTTCTGAAGTAAGAAGCTAATATTAGGCTATAAAGGAACTACAGCACGGTCACATGACGTCACATCACCACTGCTAAGCTAAAGGCTGGTAAAGTTGAGCGTGATGATGCTTTGTACTCATTTAGGCACTTGTTAGCAACTGCTGTTTTTAAATTCACCAGTTAAAATACATCAGTTAAATACATTAACTGATGTATCTTATGTTGCTTCAGCTTGTGTTAACAACAGACCTTATTTCCGGCTCACAAGTCATGTTAGGTTTTTAGGACTTGTATTGCCGAGTTATGTCAGGGTTTTAGGTAGGGATGCTCCGATCGATCTGCCGCCGATCCTTATCGTCCGATATTCACTCTCTGCCGATCGATCGGTGCTCTCTATAAAGGCCGATCGGCAGAGCCGATCACATGACGTAAAATACATGACACTTTTCTCTGTGTGCGGCAAAACAAGCTTGCCAAAATGGCTTCACCAGTCTGGCAGTATTTTAGGGTGTCCGAAAAAGACAGTAAAATAGCGGTATGCAACGTGTGTGAAGCAGAAATCCTGCAGCTCCGCCCGCTGTGACGGACCGGAGAGAGAGAAACACACACTAACGGCCCGTCTACACTACAGGCATCAAAAAATCTTGAAGCTGGGCGTGTCTGAAGCTTGGCGATTTTTTGCGAGCAACGCGACCAACAACCAATCACACGAATCTCCCGCCCCCGACATACAAAGCAATAGCAATGTTAAAACGAAGTAAACTGGATATAAACTCTCCAAACAGGCGAAAAACCTACCAGTTTCACCCACTGTCTCTGCCACCTCCCTCCATGCCTGGTTCCTCCGGTTTGTATCCCGGTAAATAGTTCTGGTCGTAAAGAACCGGGTGATTTGCTACCGTAATATCTTGTTTGGAATATGAGGTAATTAATTGCGGTCTGGCTCTCCCAGCTTGCACGCGGTTTGATTGGCTGCGCTTGCACTGGCGGGATTTGCATAAACGGGATTTGATTGGCTGATGCCAAGCATCGACCCTCAAAAGTTGAACATTGTTCAACTTTTGTTCAACACACTCAAAAGTTGAACATTGTTCAACTTTTGATGCCGATAGATGCTCGTGATGCTTGCAAAGCCATGCCATGCTCCCCACAATGCAGTTCGGCGAAGATTAAAAATCTTCTACGTCACCCCATTCAAGTGAATGGGCGAAGCGTTGAAAGCATTTTTCGATGCCTGTAGTGTAGACGGGCCGT
>NW_011369945.1:20006782-20019135 GCF_000735185.1 Notothenia coriiceps
CTTTACTAAAAGCACTGAAGTAATGACCTTAGAAAAAACGATATATACATTTGTTCTGCTTCACGGTTTTAATTCTTATTAACATATTTGGACACTTGAACACCCCTCAAGAAGCACATTGTTCTTCTTTTTGATATAAAGAGAAAGTAGTTCAAATGTTTGGGAGTGATTGGCATGTTTGCACCTTGATCTTTACATTACATTACATTACATTGCATTTAGCTGACGCTTTTATCCAAAGCGACTTACAATAAGTGCATTCGACCAGGAAGATNATCTGATCTCTGGACATGCCTTGATGTGAATCTGACCCAGATTTCCTTTCATATCAAGTTTGTATCACGAGTTTCCTCTGTGCTGTATTAATATGCTGAAGCAGCTTGAGCTGCTGAACTTGACCGCACTGGAATCTTTTCTGATGATCCAGAAACTTTTCGCTATAATGTCTAACTCCTCTTCCTGTAGATTATACTCTGCTTCCAAAAGAAAACAAATACGCCTCGCTAGCTGTCCTTCTGGTGGAGGATTGATGCACTTCACCATGATTTGATAAAGGCAGTTGTGTCCATATTCATTTGTTATATATATATTTATTTTGTTGGGGGTTTTTGTTCATCAGTGTGACGCTTCCTGTTTTACTTTGTGTTGCAGGGCAGAGCCGCGGCTTCGGGTTTGTGAACTACGTGGACCCGAAGGACGCAGAGAAAGCCTTAAACACCTTAAACGGCTTGAGACTCCAGACCAAAACCATCAAGGTGAGAAGTTGTGTATCATTCATGTATTCCTCTCTCTGAAATCTGTTCTGCAGAAACAGACATGCCGCTACACACGGAGACACTCATTCCTCACTGTCCCATTTACATGACGTATCAATACAGAGCTGCAGAGATATGGTATTTCTGTGTTTTGAATTCAAAGCTAACATTAGATAATAAATGAACTGAAGCACGGTCACGTGACTTCACGTCACCAGCTTTAAGCTAATGGCGGCCAATGTTAGGCGTGAAGGCGTTAAGTCGCCTCATTTAGACACTTGTTAGCAACTCGTCTGTATAATCACCAGTGGGGTATTTCCTGACGGGTTTTATATCGTTAAACTTATTTCACGCAAATTGCCAAAATATAATGGCAAGCGGTCATTGACTTGGATTTTGGAGTGATGCAGCGCTGCAGGATGAATGTTAGGTGTAAGAGCTTTTACCTGTCAACATTTAGTCATTGTGTTTTAGGAACAGCGAGCACATTTTACTTCAGCTTTATTTCTGCAAGTTACATTGTTGTGCAGTTTATTAGAAACAAACCAATCGGACCCTTTTGTTTGCAGGAACTCCATGTTTTACGCTTCACTATCCATCCACGAGTCTCAGTTTCAAAAACATGTTTGCCTCAAGTTCAATACCTGGAGCTAACCCCCATCTAGACCTTTCATTTAGCCAAACCTGACTCTAGGAGAGTAGAGATTTGGAACATGTCTGTATTAGTCAAACAACAATAACCCTGTTAAGCAGCCTGTTTTTTAATACAAATCATTTAAAGTTCAACGTAGGTTGCATTAGCGCATGCACATGCATAACGAGTCATAAAGAGAAAGGCAGTGTTTGAAGGCTGTCTGTTAGAAATGGGTCACAGCATCTGCTCTGATTCTGAAACGAGAGATGTTTATATTGTGTTTAATGTGCATCATTGCTCTCTGCAGGTGGCGTACGCGCGCCCAAGCTCAGCCTCAATCAGACACGCTAAGCTGTGTGTCAGAAATTTGCCAAGGACGATGACTAAGAAGGAGCTGGAGCAGCTGTTCTCTCAGTTTGGACGTATCATTAACTCACACATCCTGGTGGACCCGGTGACCAGTGAGTACCCCCCCATCTCCTCTCTCCCCACACACCCTGTCACAGCCTGGTTTGGAGGTTCAGGTTGTGTGACGCCCCAAAAATACAATTCTCCACTCGAGGTGTTCACCCTGATTTTATAACTCGTATAACTTAATAGGGCTGCACGGTTTTAGCCTCTGCGATTGTATAAGCTCAAAATGCTGTGAAAGAGTTTAAGTAGGGTGCGATGGTGACAACATATGTGTTTCATGTGCAGTCTAATCATTATGCACGCACACCCTGCTGAAACATGAGTCTCTGTTTAGGTAATGCAACCTGTGCCGTGTTAGAACAGAGACTAGTGGAAAGGGATGCTATGAACTGGTAGTGCCAACACATTGTACAGCATAGTGGAAGCGCCCTAGAGCCGGGGAGGCATACGATGAACAGGAATGGGCTGAACTGTTTGGGGAGCGTCTGTCACCATCACAACAGACATTAGCGCTAATGTTGTTCAGGATCAAGTGTCCACAATAACCGCAATATGACTTTTCCCCACATCAAGCTGCCCGATACCTCACAGTCAGCTAATACAGCAACAATCATTGTGTTCATGTATTCTAGCTGTTGAAGCTCACTATTACACTCTGTCTCCTTGTGCAGCCTTTCCACATGTTTTCAGAACGTTTTGGGAAAACACTCCAGATCAGGGTGAAATAAATGTTTTTGTAAATGTCCCCTGCGGCATGTCGTCATGGCTGGTGTGAATGAAGTTGTGTGGATGTTTTTCTCCTCAGGCGTGTCCAGAGGGGTGGGATTCATCCGTTTTGACCGGCGTGTAGAGGCCGAGGAGGCCATCAAGGGTCTGAACTGTCAGAAGCCCCCCGGGGCTGCAGAGCCCATCACAGTGAAGTTCGCCAACAACCCAAGCCAGAAGACGAGCCAGGCGCTGCTGAGCCAGCTATACCAGTCCCCCAACCGCAGGTACCCCGGACCCTTGGCCCATCAGGCACAGCGCTTCAGGTAAAGACAATAACATTGAAGTCTTTGCTGTGCTTCTCCTGCTGTAGAGCTCAAGTTAGTGAACATTAATGTGACCAGCTCTATTGAAATCAGTCAAAAGTCGCTAACGGTTCACTCAATCATGGATTTATGTGAAACACTTGGGTTTTGTGACATATTGTGCTGAGTACTTGCAGAATACATATGGGAAAGATATCATTGGAAATCTTTCTCCCCTTTCCAAAAAAGCATTTATCTCAAAATGTGTTTTGGGTGAGTTTGCCTCTCAGTGCAGGAAATCAGTGGTGAAAATTGCATATTTCCATGTAGTAGAGTCAGATTATTTGTCCTGCAGCAGAGAACTTTACAGCATTACAACAGCAAAAGTAAAGTGCAGCTAAAAATAAAGCAAGCACGTTATTCAAATTAAATTGGGTAGCATTTTTTTTAATTTTAAAGTAAGACTAAGCTGATATTGATGTTCAGTAAAGAGGTTAATGGAGACATGGATTCTTTATATCAGGCACATTACTCATCTGTCATCCTGTAATAATCATTGAAAGTCTTTCTTAATATTGAAATGAATGTGTGTTTGCCCTAGGTTGGACAATCTGCTGAACATGGCGTACGGAGTGAAGAGGTAAATAGATGTTCTTTAATTGATCCTGAGGGAGGTTCAGAGACCGCATGAGGGATAACTCTCTCTGTGATTCAATATGATCAAAGCTAACACTGCAATGTAAATATTCAATATGATACAGAGGAACATGAGTGCATGTTAGAGCAGGAAGAGACAATAAGATGAGCTGCTCCTGTGTCCTCACTTTAAACAGGCTCTTTTCTGCTTTTCGGACTGTTCCCTCATCTGTAGTGTGTTCTATTTGTGCATTTAAATGGTCTGCAAAGTTCCCTCCGGAGGGAGTTTGTCTCCTAATATCAACCTAAACATGAGCAGGATAGAGCCTCCTTACCCCGGACCCCTGGTATTGGGGACAGTTCACCCCAATACAGTAATGGATTCCTCCTACCTGTGCTGCTTATGCTTTACTAAATAAATCACCACACAACATGCATAGCAATGTTTCTTTGTATGTGTAAGCCCCCGTTACTCGAGGTAAACCACCTGCAGTTTTATGCAGAAGCTATTGCTGTTGAGTTTTTAATGTATGTTTGTGTGCAATTACCCTTATTGCAGTTATAGAGTCTTGTCGAGTGTGCCTGTCCATAACGATAAACGCTTCTGACTCAGCATGAGCACAGGTTAAGTCTTAGTGCAGGAAACACTTAAATGTTCATTAGAAAGTAGCCTACTTAATGTCATCAGGCTGAGGCCTACATATGTCCACAGGAACAGCCGAGCTGCATCTTTACAGGTGCATGCATACTTGCAAAGCATTTTGTTTACATCCTTGTTTGTTTAAGCAAGCATGGAGGAAAATCAACACACAACAGGCCCATTGGCATTATGGGTATGCGCCACCATGCTGCAGGATATAGACAAGAAACATTATTTATTCAGATGTTAGAAAGTGTCTGATAAATACTAACAGAAAATGACCTCATGCAAACATACTGATCCTGTTAATCTGATCAGAGGTCATTGAACCAAGATGTGTGATTTTAGAGAATGATTGTACGTTGCTGTCTGAGAAGAGGACGGTGAGGTGTTTTAATCTTGACACGACGTGGCAACATGTCAGGATTAAAGTGCCCTCTGTGTCGACACGACAACAGACAGAATTTCACTGTGTCTTTCTTGCTATTGCACAAAATTGCACACTTGTGTTTCTAGCTCGGCTGAAGGCCTTGATCTAATATGGACAGCGCCGTCCTGTTTTAAACTTTGTTGCATCAGACGTCTGCAGGATTCTTGAGGATGCCAGTTTGACTCAGCTCACTCTGTGAGAGCGAGTTTGATTGAAGTCCAATCCGCTGAGAGCTCAAAGCGCGACAATGGTTGGTGATTTCCATGACGTGTGTGTGCGTCCTCGCTGCTGCAGCACACCTGTCAGGCTGCATGTTCCCGTGAAGCCTAGTGGAGCAGCTAATCTCCTCCGACACCTGCGGCAATAATTTATAGGCTCCATGCAATCACTTTCTCCTGACTGTAGAAACCACATTCCCCAAAAGCTTTTCATCCCACTGTTGGCACAACGGCCGACTGGCACCTGACACGTTCTTCCTGTGTCTGGTTCTGAATAAATGCCTCTGTGTGTTCTGCTGTCTGTACATCACTGCAAACATACTGATCCTGTTCATCTAACTAAGGAAGAAGGGAATGTGGCACATGGTAGTCAAGTTTTATAAAGTCTCATTTGTGAGGGAAGAAGTCATTAGGATATTGGTGCACAGGAGCTTCATTCATTTATTGTCATGACATAACTGTTACTGCAACTGTTTTTGCAAGGAGGCTCGTTTTTCACAGATATGGCAGATGCTCTTAGAGCTGTTAGTTTAGCGTCCGTGCATCCTCTGCAGTCTGTATGATTACTTATAAAAGAATCACTTGCACGTCTAATTGATGAGAAGTAAGGTGTTAACACTGAGGGTGAATTCACTAAGAAGTGATGATGTCCGGTCACTAGCAGCAAAGATCCTGTATACCAGCACAAACCTGCTCATCAAGCACTTTTTTTGCACAGGGAAATGAAAGAAGTTTGTATCTTCTGAGGGCTCCGCAGTTTTTTAAAATATGTGCAGATATGACAGTTGGCGCTGTCAGTGCATTCTTTAGTGAGTTCCCCCAGAGGAGTGTGCTCTGCAGGACCGTCCCTCTGTCTCCTGTCCTCTGCTGTCTTCAGAGCTGTTTGTGTCCTCGCTGAGTCTCTGCGTCTCTCTCTGTCTCACAGCAGGTTCTCCCCGATGGCTATCGACGGCGTCACCAGCCTGGCGGGCATCAACCTCCCAGGCCACGCTGGGACCGGGTGGTGCATCTTTGTGTACAACCTGGCGTGGGACGCAGACGAGAGCCTCCTGTGGCAGATGTTCAGCCCGTTCGGAGAGGTCACCAAGGTGATGGCGACCCGTGAATTCAACTCAAACAGGTGTAAAGGATTTGGTTTTGTCACCATGACTAACTACGACGAGGCCGCCGTGGCCATCGCCAGCCTGAACGGATACCGCCTCGGGGACAGAGTGCTGCAAGTCTCGTTCAAAACCAACAAAACACACAAAGCCTAAACCCTCAAGTGTGTTACCATGGGAACGGGAAGATTCACTTTCTACATTAGTAAACACAGCTTTGTAAATCAGTGTTACGAAAGGAAATTTAGCGTCCATTTGTGATTTCTTTTTTTTCTTTTTTTGGCTACGCTTTGAATCTTAATATTCTTTAAAAAAAAACCTTGAGGTGTGAGCTGAGACTCACAGGAGGACGGTGGGTTTGTCTTTTTGTTGCACATTAAGTCTCGTAAAGTTCAGCATTGTGATTTATTTTGTATTTGTGTCCTGAGTTGCCTTCAGGTGCGTTTTGCCTTCAGTGGTTAGCAGTTCTTCTGTTGAACTATTTTTGTAAGTATTCTGTTCATTGTAATTTGAGTTGTTATCGGTCGGCTGCATAATGTTGTAAACTTAATAGATAAAAAGACAAAAAACACACTTCTTAAAGCAGTACCTTGCCAAAGAGCTAAGAACCTCTTTGATGTGGGTTTAAAATGCATCTATTTTTATAAAAAGAACAATTTGGAGACACTTTTTACTGGACCTGGAACAAAATATTTTGACTTTGAGAAATATCTTCATATTGTGAGCTTTTGAACTTTACAGGAAAGTTTGCAGAGGTTGACATTTCTGGGGAGATTTATGATGTAAAAAAAAACCACAAACCTTTTGAGATCTTTGTATTATCTTTAGATTATAGGATCGATAGCTGGGCTGGTTTGTAAAATCTTACACGACCGGCACCTTTGAATCCATTTGGACAAAAATGCTGAGGAAAAAGTGCATGCTAAATTATAACGTGGAGGTATCTTAAAGGTGGGTTGAGTTCTTCATAACGGATCCCTTCAGATGCATCTGAGGCTGCAGCTTCTGCCTCTGAAAACATCACCACTGACAGGGGGTTTTACATGAAGCCAGTGAAGGCAGCAGCCGGTCTGGGGACAGGGCGGAGGATTACTTTGTAAATAAGTCCTTTTTATGTTTATCTGTTTATCAGTATTATTTTAGTTTGGACCTCATCGGAAAGTGTGACATTATAGATATCTTTTCTTTTTCTATTATGGAGTATGTAAGGTATTTTAATTTGAGATATTGACTTACTCACAGTTGAACTTTTGATTTAAAATCTGTCGTAGATAGTAAAAGAAAAAAAGACAACTATAGACATGTTTTTGTTTTTTTATATATAAACATTATAGATATATATTTATGTGGTAAAGAATGGATATAAACCACTTTTTTGTTTTCATATTCATATATATGCATATAACCTGTCTTTGGAGTATATTGCTTTATTCACGTGGGGAGTTGTCTGAACACCACACCCCCCCTTACTGAGCAGTGTGCTATGCATTATTCTAATTAGTATCTGCAGCTGCTTTTCTATTCCTCTGTGTTTCTATGAAGGACTTGTGACGGGGGCAGATCTGCTGAGTCATGCCGGACCCTCGCTTTTGGACATTTCTTTTTGTAATCTTCCTGATCGTTTGATTGTGCAGAGGGTCCAGCATGAGCTCAGTCCCCCCCCCCACCACATCTCTTATCTCAATTCTTACTATAAGAATGATTATTTATTTGGAGTTGTATAGTCTGGCTTTGTTCACGTCATTTTTTTCTGGAATAGAATCTCTTTTTGTTGAGTATTTAAGAGGATGTACATGTTATTTACTTTGTGTTTGGATACTTTGGAGTTTTTCCATGTTCAGTACATCAATAAATAAGTTGAAGGGCAAACGCAGCTTTGTGAACGGATTATATTTTCCTCTGCACGCAGAACATGTTTCTGTCCTGTGTTTAGTTCAAGCACCCTAAAGAAATATGCAAGATCACTCCGACGGTCCCTTTGAAACAACATTTCTACTCGTGCCTGATGGATCATCGGTGGTGCTTTTGTTTGCAGCTCGTGCTCTATGCATGCTTTTTGAACACATCTCCACCATATACGCTTTTTGAAGATTTAAACTTTTAGAAATGCTAACTTTTTTTTGAATGCAGCGTCTTGCAGGAAGCAGTCAGATATAGAGAATTTCTTTTTGCCTCTTTCCAGTTGTTTCTTTATGCCTTTGAAGTGATCCCCGAATGTGACCCAAGTCACGCCTAGAATCCTTTCCTGCACTTTAAAGCGTCCGCCATATTGATTAGAGATGTTATCGTGCATGTTGAAGCCCCTCATCATGCAAACACATTGTTCCTTAGATGCTGCAGTGAAACAGGGTGAGAGGCTTTCTCTGACTGGTGCTGTGAAATCTCTCTGACTTCTGACTGCTAACAACATGAAGAACAGAATAGCTCTCACTGTGAAGAGGACACCAGATCAATCTGAGTGATGGCTCTGTTCGTCATGTGGTAATAACGTGTTGACATCTGCTCAGCTCTCTTTTCCTCTGCATTCTGCCACCTGTTCTGCCTTTATGTAATGTCATTCAAATATTGTTATTTGAGAAGCTAATACAAAACAAATTGCACTACGCAAATAGATGAAAGGATGCCATTTTGAAGCGATACATTTATGTTTAAATCATTGTGCAGTGTCAGTCAATTCAAAAACATTCCCATAAACAATTTATTTGCATAAAGTTAGTGTTGAAGATCAGTGCGGTTTAGATATTGAGCCTTAAAACATTTGTGTTGCCAGTTAAATTATGGTTTTATACTACACTACTATTTCAACTGTTTATCGGTCAACAGTTTGTTTCTTTCTCTATGATTTCAATCATTTCCTTGCCAACTATTTTGCTTTCTTCTAGTTACGACTAATTCAACTATTTTGCTTATACATTTCAAATGATCGATTACGAGCTAGCTAACTGTCATTTTCCTATTGTTTGCTAGCTAACTAGTCCACACTCTAAACCTTTTATTTTTTCCAAAAGTGCTAAGGTTTCCCAGCTGAAAGTGGATATTCTTTTGATGCTTTACTTGGCGATGTAGTTGATGCTTTATTCCACTTTTCTGCACTGGTTTGAATTTCCTCAGGTATGTGGTTATGTCTCGTCTTCTCCTTACCCTACATTTATGTCTGTCCCCCTCCAATAAGATGCCCCCCATGCTGCTCCTGACTGCCCCCCCTTCTCCTGCAGCAGCATGTTCTGGGACTCGCTGAATAAAACATAGCGGTACACTCTGTCCACAGCTGCTGATGTCAGCAGCCGCACGTAAACATGTCTGAAGACGCTCCGGCTGCTCCGGTGATTTATGGCCACCCTGATTCTCTATTACTTAGTCTGTATTCATGCACAGATTGAAGTTAATGTTCATGATTGAGCACAAAAGCAAAATGCGTTAGAAGTTGGAACATCAGCACTTTGCATTATAGGGTGGCCCAACGGCCCAACACATTTCTATTAGGAGAAATGCACTGCAGCTTCAGACACGATGCAAATTTAAAAACACAAATGTGCCAAAACACACGCACATGAAGAAACATCTTAACGTACTTCACAACACATGCACAACGTGCTCTTGTTGACGTTCAGGGATTATAAAGTTCCCCTTAAAATGTAAGTTTATTGGCTCATAGTGATCACATGATTTTTTCCGATATTATGTCCAACTTTATAATTGCTGAATGTCAACAAGCGCTGCGGTCCCAGCTCCGGCATCACTTGGTGTCCCCTGGTTTCCGTTGTGTTTTGAGCTTCTTGCAGCGTTTCATATATGCAGTGCTTTTAGTAAACGGTGTGCATGTGTCGTCAAGTTGGTGAAGATGTTTCTTCATTTGCATGCGTTTGGCACACTTTTGTTTTGGGCTGTTGTAACGCCTGTCGGACACCGTACAATACTTACCAGGTTTAATCCTTTGTGACATTTAAAACTTCATCAAAGTCTGGTCCAACCTGAATTTAGATCAATCACTTGATTATCGATTTTTTTCTTTTGTGTACCAATTTCAGTGTTCTTGGAAGTAGCCAAGTAGACCAAAAAGATTGCAACTGATGATGACCATGCTGAACTTTTTACTCAGAAAGATGCTCCTGGTGTAATTCATTGACAAATGAATGTGACTGTCCTCAGGAGATTTGTTGATTTGAGAGACATTATTCATGTGGTTTATCATTCTTTGTGCAATTGGTTTTACTGTATTATTAAAAAGGTTCAGGACTAGTGATTTGAGAAATATAGATGGATAATAATATATCTAGCTGGTGTCCTTTTTTCGCCCAATCCGGTATTTAATTTAGTTTTAATCTGAATCATTTTGACGCAGATATCTGGTGTGCACGGCGTGTGGCGCTCCACGCGAGTCTAGCTCAGTAATTCTGGAACAATTAAACATGTAGAGAGGCATCATCTACATGATAAACCACAGAGCAGCAGCTTTAATTTGAGACAGAAAATGAGTTGCTTTGAATCATAAAAGCGTAGGATAAACCAGTGTCAACTTGAAACTCATGTCCCAACCACAGTCAGGACGTTTGAATGCATGTTGTGTCTTGCTTGCTGCAGCAGAGAAATGTTAGCGATGCATTAGTTCTGTTTTTGGCGAGTATCACACTGCAGACATATTCACCACGACCAAGTACGGTATGTTATGGTTTAGCTTGCACGGATAATATGAGGAGCAAGTCAACGCAGCGTTGGCTTTCTACTAATTTAAACTTGAAGTCAAATTTCCTCTGTAACTGTAAGGACTTTCTCATGCTGCTAGTGTACCAACAAGTAGCAGTAGCTTAGCTTCCTGTTAACTGTGTCTGTCTCCTCCTTGCTTGACCCTCCAGGTCAGGGAGCATAATGTCACTTAGTGTGTCCTTGCTGAAAGGCTCTTAGCGTCTGAAATGAGAAGTCCTTTAAGCTGATTGTGGTGGAGAGGAAGAGGAGTGCCTCTTGATGTGACTCCTATATGATCCTGTGTTGCGGATAATCCGTGTGTGTGTGTGTGTGTGTGTGAGAGAGCTTCCTCCTTCTGCACCTGTCTGTATGAGAGGTGATCAGTGCACTAATTCAGATGAGTGGAAAACAGTGGAATTGATTTAGAGTAGCATGTTGACCCGCCTGAAATTAATTAAACGATGAAGGTCAGAGGAAATCGTTCTGTTTTAGATTCAGCACACGTTGCAGCGGTGCCACACACGATGCTTCTCTTTGCGTTATATTCCTCAAACATCAGACACCTCCTGTTCAGCGGTGCACGCGCTACAACATGTCTGGTGATTGGATTTAAGTGAAGTTCTTACATCACAGTGTTTGCAGCTTCTTGTCACACCAGCGCTGAATATCTCCCCCGCATGAGGCCTTGGCACCTCGCTTCATAATGAGGTGCTGTAGCAAAAAGGGTGCAGATAAGAATAACAGCCTGCACTAATCCAGAACGGGCCGATGAGGTTTTGGGGAAACCGTGTCATTTCTCATTCTCCCGAGCCACGGAGAAATCAGTCTGTACCCCCACGCAAGACGAGGAGGGCGTCCTCTGTCCTTCTTTCTCTTAGCTTCTCATGTTGACTCTGGAAATCAGAGAGGAGTTTGATCTCTCCTGTGATGGCTAACCAGGATTTCTTAAGGCAGACAATGTGTTTATGTCTCCAGGCTGGGGGTCAGCAGAACACACAGCACGCAGTTTAGCGTGTCTGTGTTGCATGTGTAAGATGCATCCTGACAGTCATGCTATGTGAGGTTTGCATCGCTGAGTTTGCAGTGTGCCTGATTTAAGGTTGACCACAGTGCAGCCGGTGGAGATGAGATCTCCTCGCAGTATTTACCCGGGGAGTGATGATGTTTGAAGTCTTTCTGTGAGGGCTGTTTTCTCCTCACACAGACGCTGTGTCCACAGGGAGAGACAGCTCCAGGTCATTGTTTATGGATGATGCGGGCTCCGTGTGTGTCTGAGCACGGCCTTCTGAGTGGAGAGCTTCTGCGTGACTCACACTCACTTACTCAGATTATTGCATGACCCACTCGGGCTGCAGTCAGAGAGGGGACGCTGCTTCCAGACCTGACATTAAAGGCAGCATGCACACTGATAGGAAAAACAGCTTTGTGGTCATTTAGCATCCCTTGGTTGCCATGTTGCATCTGTTTGCAGGCTATGTATTTATTTAGCTTTGCAGTTGTTTAAAGTCTCGGTAGCCATGTGGGTTTCTTTATATGTAGTTTTGCATCCTCCTGTGATTCTGTTGAACTCCTTTTATTCTGTTTTGTAATTGTGTTTTATCACTTAGTACAGCATCAGACACTTTGTGGTTGTTTTGTGTCTTTCTGACCTTTTTTCATCTCAGAAAAGCAGAATCTTTTGCCTAAATCTGAAATAAACAAAGACACCTTTAGAATGAAATCTTTACTAACAAACCAATTTATTTAAATGACTATTCTGAGTGTGTGGTGGCTATTTGAAGCTCAGTATTTCCCTCAGCAGCTCAGCTCCAGTGTTGCTTCTCTCCCCCCCCC
>NW_011369945.1:20019161-20046574 GCF_000735185.1 Notothenia coriiceps
GTGTGCCTAGTCTACACATCTCTAAGGAGCTCACTCATTTGCATGGCTGCTTGTCAAACCCTACTGACACCGTTTTAATCATGCCAAGTAAATAAAGGTGCACGGAATTGTTTATTGCTGTGCGAGCGGCAGACTCTGAGCAGCAGCTGTAAATCACAGTCAGAGCAGGAACAGAGATGACTGTAATTGAGTGTTCCCAAAATGCATTTCCATATTAAAGCTCTCAGCACGTGCGGGGAGAGGAGCAGCAGCCCTGACTGCAGTACTGTAAATCTGGAGCTGTTTGCGGAGGCTGCCATCTTGGAGCGCTCCGGGAGGGAAACTTGGAGCGGGGCCATTTACCGGCAGCTTGATGAGAGAGCAGCGAGGCGACTTAATTAATACAACATCTCTGAGCCCAGAGGCTGCACAGGAGGGAGGAAGAGGAGCAGACAGAGGAGAGGATGTATGTATATTCTGCAGGGATAGGATTCATCGGAGGATTGTTGCTCCTCCAACACGGACACTATTTCAAACTGTAGACTTCTGCATTATTTCTGTGAATTGATGCATGCAGAGACATGGCAGACGTTAACCCTGGCTGAAGCAGCAGCTGTTTCACATCCAGATTTTAGATTGAAACACCTCCAGTGTGTAGGATGTTTTAAACTTTATTAAAAATGCATGATCCGCTACAATACGAGACTGACAGCAGGGGTTCGCTCTAGTGAGAGAAGCTTTCCAAAAACTAAAGACCCACTGCTGCGTTAAACAAGAACCATTGGCCTTTAAAACCTCTTTAACCAAAACACTTCTGATTTGTGGGTTATGTTTCCACCATGTCACTTCTGTTGGCCTAACTTTGCCTCCCTTTCGTCTGCAGAGCTCCATCAAAGTTCCCTGGTCCTCTCCTCCCTTTCCTTCCCCTCTCCCTCCTTTTATCCATTAAGTCAGCTGGCAAAAAAACTCCTTTGGGGTCGAGGATGTCGAACAAGATTTTTTTTTGTTCAGTCTGCAGTACAAGCAAATAAGAATCTGCAACCTCAGCTGTACAAGTTTTATTTGTGTGACGGATAACAATACGGTGAATTCAAGTCTTCAAGAATAGCTCAGCTCCTTCATGGAATCAGTCTGCAGCGGACACGGAAGTGGAGGCTATAAATATCCTGAATAAATCCTCATCAGGAGGAAGCTGAATCTGAAATGCTCACCAGCTTTTTCTTTTGGTTAATGTTTCCAACTCACTGGGTGATGATTAGCATATTGAAATGCAAGTAGGAGTGTGTGCAGCTGTGCTGGGAGCAGATAAGGAGACGAGAGTGTGACCTATCAGTCACTTCCGAATTGCTTTTTAATTACTGAGATGCACGGACTTAATATCCCTCTAAGAATAATGCAAAATCCCCCCCGCGCCTCAGTGTCGGTTGTGCATGTTAACACGGTGTAGCCTACTTCCTGCACAGGGGGGTGGGGGGTTACTGCTGCCTGTGGGAGAGAAGAAGAACTCAGATTGTGACACATTGGGGTTGTGTTCACTGTCGAGCTGAACTCCTCTTAACTTCTCATATTTTGTATATTAAAACGCTAAATACAACACATACAACACATTTATGTCTGCTACACTGAATCTGGAGACATTTAAAGGTAGGTTGATAAATGTGTAGTAATCAAAGCTTTTACAGATGTGTTGACAGCAATAACAGTATAGATTCTAGATTTTGTTTCCTCTAGCGCCACCTTGAGGTTGACATTTGTGGTTTATTCAACTTATTTAGCCCCAACCCCCCGCCGCCCCTTTTTCCACTTAATAATAATAACGCATTTCATTTATAGAGCACTTTTCTAAGTCAAAGACACTTTACAGAGTACAAATGTATGAAAACATAATTAAAACACTTAATACTCCAATTCATATTCCGGCAAAGTGGAAGCTCCCTCGAGACGGCGAAGCATAAGGTGAATAACGTCATCATTTTAGTTTCAATGCGTCCAATACTGTAGTGTGTGTTCAATAATCCAGCATGTTATCTAAAATCTGCATGTTATTCTGTTCGCTCTACTGTGATGAAATATGGATCTACTGCAACAGGTACTTTTGATCAGTCACACTTTTAGACTTTGAAGAATAACTCATTGAGATCAATGATGTGTGTGTTTACAGGCTGCAGACCCTGAAGTGATGCAGTGCATGCTGGGAGTGAGCCAGCTGTTTTTCTTGACTCTTATTCATCCCGACTGCTGTTGCTGCTGTAACTGATGAGTGAATCAAACACATTGGAAAAGTGACTTCTTCCTGCTTTTTCAGCAACAGTTTCTCCTCTCCCTCTCAGCACTCGACTCTAATTGAAATGCAATATTTCCCAAAGAGGGGTGGCTATGTTCTTTAAAGAGACACGTTTCACTCATTGTGGGGGCCATGAATCCTGAGGCTGTATTCACAAAGCCTTCTCCACCCCATTATCGTTTCCTGCTCGCGTTATTAGAACTCTGCCATTTGAAACTGGACCCTCATTGTTTGGCAGACTTTTTCCCAGGTCATTGTGCATTATGCAAAAATCAATTAAAGGCCGTGCTGTACAGGAAGTAGACCTATTGTGATACGGCACTTCATTCATAATTTTCCTAATTGTATAAGTATGTGGAAACTGCTCCACAAAATGGAGCAATGACTATTATCAGGTTGATAACCAATAATTACTTACAAAGTCTGTGCTCATTAAGCAACTCCTGCAGAGACTCTGAGCTCCATATAGCCCTCCACAATCTCCTCCCCTCCGCCACAGGCCCCCCGCTGCTCCCCTCACAACCCCCTGCTTTTTATTCCATCTGTTTCCCAATCTCCTTCCATCTCTCCCCTTCTTTCTTCTTTCCCTGGCCTTCCGTTCTCTGAAAGATGAACCATCTCCTCTGCATCTCGTCTCATCTATCATCCTAACAGGGGCTGCACGGAAGAAAAAACAACAATTTACAGACGTGGAAACAGCCGCAGAGAGTGTTTGGATTGTTGCTAGTGAGCACAGCATGAGCAAATCCCTCTCAGTACGGTACACACACACACACCAAACAAAAAAATAAAGATAGATGAACTCTAATTATGCACATTTTCAGGTTCATATTAGTATTTTGTCCCGCAAACAAAGGAATCCAAGGGAGGCGTTTCAGGCTGAGTGTGTGTGTGAGAGAAACTCACTTTGGACTTTAGCCTTTGCAGTCCATTAACATCCTTGTTAACACACTACAGGGAAAGCAACACCACCTTTAAAGTTCCCTGATGACAAGATTAACAAAAGAATGAAAGTAATGAAAACTTTTAAATTCTTTATTACCTGAACAGTTTGTATATCACTACAGTAAACTGTGAGCTTGGACCAGTCCTTGACTTTCAACAAACTGTTAGAAATGTATGTTTTTGTTAGCTTTTATGCAGCAGCTGCTAACATGTCTTGGTTTCTGTCTCTTTTGACATGTGCTGTCCTTCTTGACATTTGAAACCAAGATGATTTTATTACTTTAAGCTATTTCCCTTGAATATCGGAGTGTTCGTTAGCAGCTACAGACTGACATTGAATCTGATATGATTTACCTGTTTGGCAGCAAGTTTCCTTCATTGAAAACAGCCTGTGTGCTGTGTGTTACCTCCCGGTCTGAAGTGGGAGAGCAGACTGCGGGAGGCCTCTGGTAACCACATGCTATCACAGCTCGGACTCCCAGCCTCCCACCGCGACACGCTTACACTCATGCACTCCACAGGGGAAGTGAGAGCACAAACAGAAACATTTACCCTCCACTGCCACAAGTACACCTCCCTCTGCCCTCCCTCCTCCTCTCAGCTTCACATCTCCCTGTCTGCTCCACCCACTGCTGTTTTCTGCACAGACTCTCCTCCTCTCAAAGCATTCCCTTAAGCTTCCTCCCAGGCTGTCAATTCTGTTTCTGTTTATCTGTAAAACTCTCCTCCTCCTGTCTTTGTTTATCTGCACCTCTAACTCTCTCCTTCATCTTCACTTCATTGATGAAAGTCAGAAAAATCAGATCAGATTTGTCAGGTCAGATTTGACCTGAAGACCCTCCTGTTGTCTTCGGCTCAAATCTGACCAATTTACTACTTTCATCAATCATAACTTTTTTGTTTTAGATTCAATTGCATTAAGGCTTTATGATATCCTTCACAGTAGACATTTGAACATATCAAACTGCTGATCATCACTCTCATAGAATTGTGGATGATTTATTCAACTGTGGACTAAATCCACCCATGGTGTTCCCGATCAAAAATGACCATAAAGAAAAGGAATTATTAACCATCCGGATCAGATAAAACCCACACACACATGGGGGGATATACTCTAGATGTGTCCCCCCCCCCCTCCTTATGTGCCCATCCCCCACATGGATCACACCTGGCACATGTTCAGTTCAGACACTGAACCTCCCACTGTATGGTTCAGTGTCTATTATTTGTATATTTACTGCAGTTGTTCATGTATACCAGTAGTCTGATACAATATGTACAGTTTGAAAGGGTGTTAAATTAAATTTGCTGATGATTAATGGTTTTTGTGTTAATGTAATAGCAGTTAAAACAGGACCGGTCAAATTTGACCGCGAACACCAAAGTAAGGGGGGGAAAACGAAGACAATAGGATGGTTAAGCATTGTTTACAAGTCTTATGAGGTAACAACTGGAAATGTTTATCCAAAAATTCGAATTTTCTGAAAAAACTACATAGCCTTACATACCCTTATATAAAATGTAATTGTTTTGATAAGGGTCCCCTCTCATATAAAATGTAACTTTTTCTAAAATGACAGAAAAATGTTTTTTTACATTTAGAAAAAATGCAACAAAAAAACCATGGTATTTTATGTTGAAATAAGGCACTGTATGGTGTGTAGAAACCATGTCGTTAAAAATGACAAAAAAGTCAGTATAGCATGTCAAAAAAATGCAAAAAACAAACATTGTACTTTATGTCGAAATAAGCCGTTTCTATATGGTGTGTAGAAAAAAATGACGGAAAAGACTTAATATAGTATGTAGAAAGAAATTACAAAAAAGTCGAATAGTATGTCCAAAAAATGCAAAACAAAACATGGTATTTTATTTCGAAATAAGGCATGGTATGGTGTGTAGAAACCAGGCGTAGTATAGTATGTCATTATGAAATGTAACTTTTTTGATAACGGTCCCCCCTTATATACTAATGTAACTTTTTTGATAACGGTCCCTACTTATGTAAAATGTAAATGTTTAACATTTACAAGGGGTCCTTTTTTCTTTATGTATAAGGGTCCCCCCTCCCTTCATGCTCATTATGGAAAAACACAAGGGGGTTATGTAAAATGTAATGTTTTGATAAGAGTCCCCCCTTATAAACTAATGTAACTTTTTTGATAAGGGTCCCCCCTTATGTAAAATGTAACTTTTTTGATAAGGGTCCCCCCTTATGTTTTGATAAGGGTTATATATTAAATGTAACTTTTTTTATAAGTGTCCCTCCTTATGTAAAATGTAAATGTTTTACATTTACAAGGGGTCCTTTTATGTTTATTTACAAGGGTCCCCCCTCCCTTCATACCCATTATGGAAAAACCCAATATTCACAGCGGGCGGTGAATAATATATATATGCAAGCACATGACATACAACACATTGGGCAAATGTTTTGATAAGGGTCCCCCCTTGTAACACATGTAAATGTTTTGATAAGCGTCCCCCCTTATATACAAATGTAACTTTTTTGATAAGGGTCTCCCCTTATATACAAATGTAAATGTTATGAAAAAGGTGTCCCCTTAGATGAAATGTAACCTTTTGATAAGGGTCCCCCCATATAGTATGTAAAAATGTAATTTTTTATATAAGGGTCCCCTTATTTTTTTTATAGTTGTTAGGGAATAATTTGCTTAGGTATTCAACCTTTGACCCAGTTCATTGTTTTCTCTCTTTACTGTCTCTTTTCCCATGGCATAGTTCTACAGCCTTGGGTATTGCTATCTCTCTTAAAGTGGACCTATCATGCTATATTTGAACAATATATTGTAGGGCCATACCTATATAAAGGTATTTTTTTTCAAAATACCAAACAGATCCTGCATTTTAGCCATGCCTCATTTCGCTCTATTTGCTCTTTCCAGGCCTGTTTTTGCAGGGGCTGATTCTGTGAGCTGCAGCTGACCACCCCCCCCCTGCAGGAGAGGGGAGCGTGCTTTGAGATCAGCTGCTGGGTTGTCAGAAGAGGGGGAGAAAAAGAGATCTCCGTCCTCCGTGTTTTATTCTGATATGATTATATAAAGTCATTATTCATTTGTTTTAAAGCTCAATAAATAACAAAGAAGACCTTTGACCGGCACTTTTCTAATTTTGTCCGGAAGATTTAAACTTTAACGGACATGTTGACCGGCGAAAAAAAAAAGAGGTTGTGTTTTCTGATACTTGGTGAGTTCCCTGACACACCGGGGACACATATTCATGAATAAAAGACGTACAAACGTGCATTTTGCATGATAGGTCCCCTTTAAGGAGGAGCAGCTTGGACGCATTGTTGTTGCCAGTCTATGACAGAGCACAAGCCGCCATGAGGTGGTTTACTGTTCAGGGACGTAGGTTCCCTGGCGCACATTCTTTTCTATGGCCGAGAGCTCTAGTTAGATTCAGGGTCCATAATGTTTAGGCCCACTGATAAAGAATGTTGATTATTACACTCCGAACTAGTTAAAACCTCGAGCTGCAGAAGAGTTCTTGAGAATTGGTTTGGCAACCGCTGTGTCAACTCGTGACATACCACCTGTCTTGTAACTCCAAATAAACCATCAGTGTTTGCCATCAAAGCTCCAGCTCTCCTCGTGTCTCTCTGAGTCCTGTTTCCAATTGCTTCAGAAGTTTCCCCCACACATGCAAGAAAACGACATAGTAGTATGTCGATATTTTCTGAAACACGGCATAGTATAGTATGTCGAAAATGTGCAAAATAACGACACACTATGTTGAATCTTCCCAAAAAAACAGCACACTAGTACATCGAAAATATGCAAAAAACAACATAGTATACTATGTGTAAAATATGCCCAAAAAACAGCATAGTGTAGCTTGTCAAAAATACGAAAAAAAAAACCTGCAAATACAATTAAATGATAGCCTGAAATATATTTAGGAACAACATTTACAATCCGTTCTACACATAGCATAACAACTGAGGCCTGAAACGGTACATACTGTATGTACTGATTTCTCACTCATGTATTTAAATGGTGTTGTGTGACAAAAAAGATGTAGGCTACAAGCTGAGTGTCAAGCATCAGTATCGTGACTGAACTGGAGTAACTGTGGACGACAGGGAGATGCATGTGACTCTACTCGAGTGTCCTTTTTCCCTCTCAGCCCTGAGGATGTGACTGGCCTCCCTTCAAAGGAAGGAGCTGAAAAACAATAGTGTGTTTTGGTGGGCGTCATTCAACCAGGCAGTCACCAGTAAGGCAGGCGCTTTCTCCCACTCCACAGAACAGGTACTTTGAACGAGTTTCTACAAAGTGGAGATTTAATGCAACTTAAAGCCTCTGGGCCCTTTTAGAAATTTGGAGTCAACACACAAATACACCCACGCTCAACTGGAAGACTTTCCATCCCTGCTCCTTCATGTGCTAATGTGCTGGAAGGAGGTGGGTTTTCCCCTCCTGAATCCTCCCCACAACTCACTGCTTTTCTTTTCTGATAAACTAACTCCTAGATTTTGTTGGAAGTTCTACTTAAAAGCTATACGTATATAATAATTTGACTTTTTAGTTGCAACACAATTTAGATTAAAAACCGGGTCTCCAAAGATAAACTATCGATTGTAAATCAAGTCAAACCAACATCCAGCCAAATCACTGCACACTGTCACGGTCAGCTTAAAACATGGAACCTGCTCGCTGACAATTTTTTGGGGGCAAAATCTACGCTGAAACTTTACCGGAAGCCGTGACAGACAGAGCGAAAAACCGAGCTAGATTTGGCCGGCTTTTGGTTTGACTTGATCTACAAATCAATTGCTTTTCCTTGGGTTCCTCGATGTTTAATCTGAATTGTATACATGGTTGTGCACAGTCTAATTTGAGCAGCTTGAATACTATGGATTTTTTTCTGAATTAGTGTGAAGTGAAAATAGGTCATTGAATATTCAAGCAATACAATTCGGAGGCCAAAAATCTGATATATCAAATTCAATGTCTTTTTAATTTCAAATTAGATGAAAAATATTTACTTTCATACACCTTCATAGAAGGGGATTTCTACGGTGGCCGACGCGCAGCAACTTTCCCATCAGGAGAATTAGCTCAGGCTATAGCAGAGCTAACAGTGATGCAGCTATGAATAAAGTAATATAGGAGGCAGTCTGATCCTAAATGAGCCTATGCTACGCAATCTGTTCAATTAGGACAAGAATCAAGTATGATTATACCAAAATATGAAGTACTTTATTTGTGCTTATGATGAGCAGTTATTTAATACAGCAGTTACATTGGTGCTGTGAATGGATAAGGTCTGGTGCACCTCTTTTTGTATTGTTCCCATGTCAACAAGCAAAGCCAACAAATTGTTTTGGTTCTCTCAATACTATTTAACTTCTCTAAGAGATATAATTTGTTATTTCTGATGATGTTAATCTGTAAAAAACAGTTGAAAATATGAAGTTATATTTTGAAAAGAGGCTTACTTACAGCTGCAGTTTTTAGTAACACCAACTGGCATTTGCTAGTATAGTGCATTTGTTGAAGACTACTTTCATCTACAGATTAATACACATTTGGTGAAAACATTTTGTAGATGCTAAAATAACCCGCTCATGTGCATCATGAAAAACAACGTGTGCAACAGCATGGCTCTATGCTAAGCTAAAGAGAGCATCTATTCATTGCTGGTTTGATTTTTCATGGGACAATTGGACAAATATTTAATATCACACACAATTTCTCCTTTTAGCGTTAAAGTGGCAATAGGCAGGGGTTTTGCTTTTTGTATCATTATTAAAGAACATTTTTGTTGCATAATGTGAAGGCTGCAGATTATGGATCACCTCAATTCTGTCTTTTGGTATAATCCCCCAGAAAAATAAATCTCCATGCAGGGAGTGAATTTTATGAGAAGATATGTATTGCTTTTTTCCTGATGGTCGGAATATGTCCCTAAGATTATTGCTGGTTTTATTTAACCTGCCATTTTAACTTGACAGAATTGAACCGATATAATGTATGGTTACTTCCAGTTAAAGCTTAATTGCTAATAGCAGCTTTTGAATCAACTGTTACTAAGTTATAACCGTTTTTCAGACGAGACACTAACTATTTTGATTAGCAATATGTGATTACGTTATGCAAAAAACATAATTGAGAATTTACAGCAAGCTTTGTTTGGTTCTTAAAAAGAAAACGTCAACAATGTTTTTATATATAATTATTCTCACTGCCTGAAAGGTAGACACAGGTCCGTACTGTAAGTTTAACCATGGGATGTTGAATAAAAATTCCCATTTCAATTAGGAGAGCCACCAATTTAGCAAAAGCTCGCTAGATAGCTAAAAGTAGGTAGGTAACTAGAAGGGGATTTTTACTCTCTCATAGACAGAGTGCGGTTTCTAGCAAAACACCTAACGTTCACGCTCGCTAAAAAGTTATCTTGTTTCTTTAAATGTCAACACTGTGAACCTTTTTCTACCCTTCTGTCCACATCAGCTTCAGTATGCAGTCTGGCCGGCAGATATGCTTTGGTACCATAGACACTAAAGAGTTATTCAAATTGTATACCATTTGGGGCCATTTCCGTATGTCATCTGACAGTCACTAACAGAGGATTGATGCTGTAAAACCATCCGATCACCGCAGTGTAGCTGTAAATTATCTCAACTTAAATTCATTTTTTACAATGCTGCTAAACCGGAAGAGCAGTTAAGACATCTAATTTTGAACAGGAAGTGGGGAAAGGGGAGGGAATACATCAAATGGTTATTGGTGGCAATGTAATTGGGCCTTGCAATAAATGTAGCTTCACATCATTTATGTAATTATTTACATTGTAATCTTGTAATTGTCAACCCACAGGAGGATTTTACTGTTTTTAATTAATAAATGCTCTATTCTAATACAATGTAAAGCTGTAACAATGAATGAAACCTGATCATCATATTCTAACTACAGCGAGCTTGTTGGAAGAATACATTTTCTGACAGCACTGATGTCAGCGGGGACCCTGGACTGTCACGGTGGGCTAGCCGGGGGGGGGGCTACATCCATGCAGGCCGAGGGTCACAGTTCACTGTGGACGCCCCGCTGCTTCAGCACCGGCTGACAGGCCACAGGAGTCTGGAAGTCTATGATGTACTGGCATTTGCTAGGCTCCTTCACCCCGCACAGCGCTGTCTCTGTGCCGCATGTCAGTGTGACCTAGAAAGCAGAGAGGAGGAACGGTGAGGAGGTGAAGGAGAGGAGCCGGGTTCATCTGCTGATGGAGAAGAAGAGACTAGCTCTCTGAGTTTCAGATCACACTGCAGCTGGTTCAGAGCAAGAAAGAAAAATATTGCAAAAGAGGGAAAGAGGTAAATGTCAGAGAAATCAACAGAAGAAGACAGACAGGAAGTCAACACTAAAGGGAAAAGCAAAAGAAGACAGACAGGAAGTCAACACTAAAGGGAACAAGCAAAAGAAGACAGACAGGAAATCAACAATAAAGGGAAAAGCAAAATAAGACAGACAGGAAGTCAACACTAAAGGGAACAGCAAAAGAACACAGACAGGAAGTCAACACTAAAGGGAACAGCAAAAGAACACAGACAGGAAGTAAACACTGGAGGGAAGAGCAGAAGGAGATAGACAGGAAGTAAGAGTGTTTAGCCGTGTAATAAGTGGGATACTGTTCACCGACATGGTGATGCATGTTTCTTGCCATCTCTATATCATGGTCTAAGTTTCTTTTGGCAAACAAAAATCTGACCTATATTTTGGAAACTGTTGGTTGGTTTATATCTGTAGCTACAATAAGTGCAGCTCGTAGCCCAGCACTTTGAATTTAATTAATAAGTGAAGCAGTTCACTTCCCCCTCCCTACAGACTCTTTGCTGCATGCTACTTTAATTTGGATTACCTCAGTGAAACAGTACCTCAGCGGTCCCACAGCCGGAGAGTAAAGAGAGGAGAGCGCTCACCGCGGCACTACCCAGAGACGAGTTCAGCTTCTCAAATATAATGAGCGCCGACTTCTGACGAGACTTCATTTATGCCGCCTGCTCTCGGTGAGGAGGTCGTATCAAAGGAATTCATTTGAGTCTTTTCAAAGGGGGCCCAGGATGGCAAGAGTACATATATTTGCAAACGACATTTATTAGACTGTGATTTGTGCAGAGGGGGCCAGGCACAGGAAATAAGATGATTACATTGATACAATTCTGACACAAAATGTAAATGGGTCTCATAAAAGTGTCTGTAAGAGGAGGCAATACCGGAGAAATAAAGAACAGAAGTAGAGAGAGCAAGTGGAGCAGCATTAAACCAATGAGGACTGAGATGTCAGCTCCCATCACCGGGCCCTGAACACAACATCTCACTGCCAGGATGCTGAGTGGGAACAAATCCACATGTGGAAAACACACAGCTGATCTGTCTCTGTCCACCCCACATATATCTGAAAAGGGAGGAGTGTACATAAAGACTTGTCATTGATTTATACCCAGTAAGGTTTCTTTGTCCAGGCCCAAGTTGTTATAAACTCTCTGCATGTACCGCAGTGGAAAAGAGGCGAAAACCCCTCTGGATTCTAGCTCTAGCCTTCACAAAAACCTATTCAACACACTCCAGGGAAGGGAACACCACCAAAACTGAAAAAGGCCGCTTTAAGTTTTCCCTTAAGCATAGCTACAGGGTGATTATTTTCTTAAGAAAACATACTCATATCAGTCTCTTAAAAGTGAAATAATGTTTGGACCATGAGACATGGTTGAAATGATGTTGATTTAAGGCTAGGGGGAGATCACAAGATGCATTTTTAGGACATATTCAAAGAAGCTACACTGACTGAAAAAAGGGAGGACTTTAGCCCTGCAGAGTGAGAAGTACACACTATGTCACTGATAATGGTCAAACTGGATCCATACAACAAGCCTGTTAATACATCTCTAAATGGCAGTACAAGTTCTCCTATGACAAGTGTGTAATGTTCGGTAAGAGTCCGTTCACATGCCGCATTTATAACATTGCACTAAAAACTCAAGGCGTGTCAATCAAGCATTTTGCTAAGCGATCAAAACCATTACTTTAGGGTGTTTTTTTTGTATCTGTTTTTTAAATATTGTCCATGTAACAGCAGTGTTTCCTTTAGAAAATATTCTCATATTAACCATAATGAGTTTAAATCCTAATGAGGTCTGCAGCACATATTTATTGAGCTCTGATGAAGGACTTTGTTTCCATCTGTCAGTCAGTGTGTATGTTCCACTTGTGTATCTCTTACTTTGTTTATCCCCGAGTGTGTGTGCAGCGCTTACTGTAGTACTGCGGGAGCCTCCTTGCCAGCAGGGTTCTCCGTTCTCATACACCATCTGACTGTACGGGTTCTTCGGAGTCCCCGCCCACATCCCCCACCTCCTGAGAGACACACAGCAGGAACACAGGGTCAGGCTCTATTTTCATGAAGTGGAAACAAAGTATTTTATCAGCAGCTGAGCACAGAAAAAGTTTTTTTGGTTATTAAAAAAAACACAAAGACCTGGCAGCGCGTCCAGCCTGGCAACATGCTCAACAATGGAAGGGAATTATTAATTAGTCAGAGTTAATGTGTGTGCAGCACCACACGAGGGAAGGCAAGTGAAGCCGAGCCACAGAGGCCGATCTGCAGCTCATTACGCTCTCACTAAACATTTCCCAGAGAGACAGAGCAGAGTGCCAGCGCTGTGTCCGGACGCTATATTCTGTCAGCTCCTCTACAGTTATATATCTACAGTTTGGTCTGACAGATGCCATGTGACCAAGCTTTCTCCACATAACTTCAGTTGAACTTTAGCAGCTTCTCAGACGTGCTGCTGCTCACGACTGATTCAGTAAAACAGTGTAATCCTGTTTGAGGGGAAATCGTTCTGCATGTGGTCGATTGGAGATTTTACTGATGTCCTGCCCTACATAGACTCACAACTGTCTGCACCGGAGGAGAAATAATACAATCAATATTTTCACTTTGAGCAAGCACGGGATCTGAAGCCTTTTCCAAATGGTTTGCCAAAACTCTGTAAATGCTTTTGCAAAAATGCTAATAATCAAATGTACTGTTCTAAGAACTGTCTCGGGTGCACAAACTTTTCCTTGAGAGATTACAGATCTTTGATTTCAGTGTCAATATATGATATTTTTGGGGGGATTTAAATACATCTCAGCAGTCGTATATTTGATATTGCTGCTGATATGGTGACTTTAGAAAATAAGTTATGAATGGTGCAAAACATAGGGAGAATAAAGGCGGAGGGAAGAGAAATACCAACAAACATAACATTTATTTCCCCTTTTTTTTTAAAATCCACTCTGATTTCAGCGAGGTGCTCCTTCTCCTTGCTGCTGTGATTGGGTTTTAGCACTTTGTTAGTGGCAGAAATCCCTCGATGGATTCCTGTCAGAGCTGCAGGAGTTGACAATTGATCCCCTGTGCATCACCTTCCTGCACTAAATATGTGATACAGCCCTCAACAGACTTGTGCACAGGTCCTTATTTACAACTCTGAAAAGCATCCTTAATGCCCTATTTCATGCATTAACACTATGATATGTTGCTTTGATCCTGTGTCTATAGCAGAACCTAAATGTGCAGAAAACAGCCCCCTGGCTCCATGATTAGTTCTTTTTTCATGCAGTTTATCTCAGTTTGGCTCGAAGGTACGTGATGCTCAGCTGCACTTTAGATGCGAGCACAAAGTGACGGCCCCGCCCAACTTTCCGGTGAAAACTGAGAATCGGCACCAAGCTGAAAATAGAATATCATCATGCCTAAAAGCTTCTGTGTCGTGTATTGTACGTCAAACTACAAAAAGTTCAAAAGCTGCGATTTCCTTCCTCAGTAGCATCAGGCCTCTACAGAGATAGGGCGAGACGGTAACTAAAGAGACTCGATCAGTCAATACATGTACGTCTGTGCTAAACACTTCCTCACAGCTAATGATGCTTATGAGGCTATATCAAAGTAAACATTAGTAATGATAAAAGTAAAAGCAGTGAATGTAGAGGCTGCATTGCAATATAAAACACTAACAAGCCAAGGAAATACCAGTTTAAGTGTTAGCCTGCCACTGGACATCGATCCACCAGTCTATAGCTTTTAATGTAACGACAGCCAGTCATCAATCTCTAATCACATCAGTTTACTTGACTGGCCATCGTAATTGGGCTCCTTATAGATCAAATGTATACATTAATTATTATGATGCGATAAGTGAAAACCTCAGAATCTACATTTACTGCCAAGTCACATGACAGTCAATGTGTTGCTCTCATGTCAAATCACAAAAAGTAAACTACATTTTAAAGTAACTTGCACAAAAACATCTCCCCATTTGTCTCTCAAAGGTGTAGTTATGGTTGCCTTAATGCATTCTCTTAGTCTAACATCCAGGTGACAGATTCTGTTCTCATTTGACCCAGATTCTATTAGTTTGGTCTGGGAGGCAGGTAAAGTGCATCTTATCTTATCCATTTCTCACCACATGCAGACTTCCTGTAATGACTAATGATGGATGCTCCTTTTAAAGGCTTTAAACCTGCAGATATCTGGCTCATAATGTAATCTGTCTGGCCTTCCATCACAGATAGACCTGCTGTTATCCAAGCATTTGCATTGCATTGTGGGTGAAATAGTGACTGCACACATTACAGAGCCAATCTAATTAAATATTTTCTGAATTACTCTGTAAGATTTCTATTGACACAGAAATAGAGTTGTGATTAAATTAGCTGCAGACCATCACATGCACACTAAACAAAGAGTCATGCTATATTTTGAACACATAAAATACTTTTTTGGGGTGTTATGATGATATTGCTCAAATACAATATCTTGTATTGTTGAACTCATTTCTATAATCTGATGCTTATTGTGATTAATTAGCATTAGAAAGCAGATTAGCTTCTCATGATGAAGGCTGCGGCTGATTTAAGCCGCTTTTATTTCTTTTAAGTGATGCCAGTGATTCTGTTTTAAACTCAATCACAGCATTAATCCGAGTTATAAATCCCCACGATCCACAGATAATCTCACCCCCCTCCTCGTATATACATACAAATCAACCTCTCAGAAGCTATTATCATTATACACTCTCTTTTTAACTCCAGCAGGTACTGGGGGGGGGCTTCACTGAATCGCATGAAGCTGAGAACACAATGCAGGCATGGCCAGAAGAACACTGAAGCCCCGGCCCCACGAGGACGCATACGGCTAAACGCATCGGATTAACGCAAACGCAAAAAAGCTTCCGTCCACACGCAATGTTCACCGGATAGTGTCTGTCCACACGAGACAGCTCCGTCTGGCTCCAACCGCTGGAGAGGCTGCAGTACATATGCAGGAGCCTGTATGTGGCGCTATAACTTCCTCCACAAAAGCAGCGAAGAAGCATGGTTGTCATGGTTGCCCTTCTGTTTATTCTCCGCGGTGGGGGCCGAGGAAACCGGGCAGAGTTTTTCGCCAGTCAACGGATATTAAAGTTTTAATCTTCTGGACAAAATAATAAAAGTGCCGGTCAAAGGTCCTCTTTGTTATTTATTGAGCTTTAAAACAAATGAATAACGAATCTATATAATATAATAAAAAAATACACGGAGCGAGCCTCTCTTTTTCCTCCCTCTCTGACAGCGTCAGTGTCTGTCTCATGCAGCAGCTGATCCAGTAATGAGTGACCCGACAGTAAAAATAAACATATTTATAACTAGTTTAGGTAGTTTGAGAGGTAATTAAAATAGCAAAGGGTGATGATCTGACTTGAAGTGTGTGTTTTGCTCCGTTCACCGCTGCATCACAGCGGGAGGAGCTGCAAGTGAGCAGAGCTGCGTGTCTCCGTCCTGTCAGATTAGACTTCACTCGCGTTTATGTCCATATCGAGAGAAAGATAAATAATCTGAATTCAGTGTGCAGTTTACTTAGACGCGGGGGTGAGCAGCAGAGGTGGGGAGAGGCGGGGCTATTGCGTCATCAATATCAGAAAATGATCGTATCACACACGGAGCCGTTGGACCACCCAGAGCGTTGCGTAGGCCGTTCTATCCACCTTGGGACCCGTTATCGTTTCCGCAGTTGTTTACTGTCATATTCGGTCGTCCTCGTGTGGCCGAACGGTCTATATGACACTAAACAGTAACGCAAACGACCGTTTTCGTCCTCGTGGGGCCGGGGCCTGAATATACATTTGCCTTCAGTGTTTTCTCAGTAGACATTAGAGAGCTGACTCCACTTCACATGCACAGGAGGAAGCTGCCTGCAACCATTCATGCATTGAAGGATGTTTGCATACATGTGTACTCAATACCAAAATAAACCTTTCTACTGTCTACACTCAAGTTCAACATTTTATGGATGAAAAGCATCCGTGAAAGATTTATAAAGCCAAACGTTGCATCTATTAGTTTGTTCTTTTTATTTCAGTTATATTATATTATTTACTTTATTTGTAGTATTTGTATATAGTTTTCCCTAAAGATTCAATGTTGACAGATAATATATTCATCTTATAATATTTTTCAAATATTTCTTTCCTTGAATAAGTAATAAAATATAATGTATTTATTATTATTATTATTATCATTCTTATGTATACAGTTATTATTATAATTAGTATAGGTTTCCCTGAATATTAAATGTTAAGGGATGCATTTTATTGAATTGAATTTATTGAATGAAATATTGTTTTCGTATATATGACTATATATCTTTTTCAGATTTTAAAACACATGAAAACAAATGTTTTTGGACACTTTTTACATGTATAGGCCCATTATTAGTGTGAATCAATGACGACAGTGAGGCCATTTCACAAGGCGCTAAATCAAACTGCAGTTGAACACTTCATATTTCACTGCCACACATCTGTATTCAGCTAACAGCTCACTGCCTCATTAACAACCACACGTTACCACGGCAACCTAGCAGAAAGGCCATCAGGGGTTCACAGTGTCAGACCCCCCCCCCACACACACACAACCACACACTTTAACACACTTACTAGAGTCATTATCGCCGCCCTGCCTTCAGTTAAATATAAAAGATAAAGCCCCTCCCCCTACTCTCTAATGGCTACCCCCTGTTAGTGAGGGTGTTATATAAATATAAACATGTAAATATATATATTATACTCCACATGCCATCACACACAGTGTAGTGAACATGCAGCATATACCTTGAAAGTATTTTTGAAGGGGTATTTGTGAGAAGTTGCTGCAGTGTCTCATTTGCAATCTGCTCATGTTACAGTATTATTACAGTATTAATCTCACAGATCCCTCTGCGACTGATGGGAAATAAAAAATGGCCTCCCATCGAGATAATTAGCCACAGCACTTTTCTTCTATCTAAACATGAAACAGTGATTAATCTTCAGAAGGAGGAGGGAGGGAGGGGAACCAACAGAAACTCTTACTCTCTTTATGCTGTCTCTCATGAGGAATGGACTGTTATTGATCAAATGAACATGTTTCCATAAGAGCACAGAAAAGAGTGTGTGATGTTGGAGAAAACCCTCAGAGGAGTGACAGCCTGCAGCCATCACTGCAGCTCTCTACACCAGTGCATTCTGGGAAAACGACTGGGGACAACACTGCTTATATACAATACAAAATAAAAATGTCTCATAAATAATAGCTACAGTGTAAATTGTAGGTTGATTAGTGTTATGTTGCGAGGCTAGCTCTGATGAATGAAGCAGTTACATGGAGATGTGTTTTGAATACTGACAAAATGAAGCTGTGGAAGCTTCCTCTTTCCCTTCCTCCTCCTCTTCCTCTTCCTCCTCCTCCTTCCCTTCCTCTCCTCCTCCTTTTTTAGTCTGTCTCATTAATCTTGTTGTCTACAGGAATTATTATGCCACTTTTATCCCTGGATATGTTCTTGCTCATGCTGCCGCCTCCTCCTCCTCCTCCTCTTCCTCCTCCTCCTCTCTGTGGGGGTGGGACAACGACAAACAGTTTGACCCTGCACAGCAGGAGGTCGAGCTCCTTGAACTTTACGTGGAGACACATGTGGACCCCTGATCCCAAGCTCGTGGCTGCCTGATTTCCCCGAGGTCCCAAAAATAAAAGCTATTAGACGACCCTTCACCTTCACCACCTGCTCCTCAGTCTCTTAGTCTAAAAGTAGTGTGTGACTTTCAGCGATTCAATTTCAAGGGTAGAGTGAGGTAGAAAGACTTTGTGTGCACCACAAAGCATGTTTTAAACTGAAGCCTAACATATCTTCTAAACAATATTTAACTAAGATACATTTTTATTTTACCAACACCCTAACACGGTCTGTCAACAGGCAGTAATTAACTTAGAGCTCAGGCCATTTCCTGCTAACAACCACAGCATGTACAAAAAGCCCTCAGCAGTAAGAACCTCTCACCAGCAGCAGAGCATGGGAAATATTAATGTGAACACTGTAAGCTTAGCATAAACAGCTGCTAACAGCAGGCAGTGAGGTTAAACTAATATGGGATGTCGTCTTTCTAATTTGTCAAGCCAGTGTAGGAAATGCAATAAATAACTAATAAAGGACATTATGTATCAACAAATGGTTTCACATTTGCACATTATTCCAAGTATGAAACAAAATCCATGTTATAGGCAGGGATTAAAAGAAAGAAAAAAACAAAAAATCATAATACGAATATTAATTAATTAATTATTGTCAGCGCCAGTTTTTGAAGAGAAAAATAATTTCCAAATATAATACAAATATATTTTATGTTTATTAGAGCCAAAACCACTGCCTTTTACTTCTTTAACCAACAACTTAAATATGTAATAATAATAATAATATGTATTTGTACTGTATGGGTTTGATATCATTTATAGCTAAAAAATGATTTACAACAGCTGTGGAGTGGATAGTTCAGTCATTCATTATATTTACAGTGTAATGTAGGTACACCAAATGTCATGAAAATACGGCAAGTTGCTCTGCTACCGCGCTGACAAATGAAAACAATAACCAAGAAACCAAGCTGAAAACAGCCTGATTGGCAAAAGTTACAATTGGGAGAAAATTATGAAAACCTTGAACCACAACAACAACAAGAACCTACATCTCAGACTGTATCTGAAGGAATATTTGCTCATCAACAAACCTCAGAAATGGCTGCCGACGCACTCTACAAGCTTCTTATTCACCATAAGCTCAAAAACACGTTGGAAACGCACGTGACAAAGAGAAATCAATGCATGCATGCTCTGTAAGCGCTGTTTCTTCCTCAGTCAATGCTGTGTTATATATGAACATAAGCACAGGAACTGATTTACATGTGTGTTTGTGCAGCTCTGCATGTGGAGGACATTATGAAGATGGACGACGCTGTCGTGGTGCCACAGTGTTTGTCGCTATGCAAGCATTTTCCTCCACTCCATTATCATTACGGCAGCGCGTGCTATTGTTGCAGAGGCCATTTCAGGAAGCGGCGCGAGCAGAGAGCTAAATGGGAAACGGAGACGCTGGAATCAGGAGGTGAATGTGAGGCGTATAATATCTACATTTACACATAATTGGGAGCATACAGTATGACTGCTGGGCCTTATGACATCTTTATGGCTGTGTGTGGCCACAATAGGAAGTGATGTATTGTTCCATATGAGCATTCGGAAACTTAATGCTGCAGAACCACGCATCCAGGAAACGCTGAGGGAACAATTTTAACTTTTTTGAGCCTTGACACACTTAACAAACTGACGTTGTAATCAAAATTCAGCAACATTAATACCGCACCAACACACTACGAGTCAGTATTAAGAATGTTTCTGCTCTAGTCTCCGCACATGCTGTCCTTTAGCAGGAGGAGCGGGTGTGATAAATGCTGCTGTTTAAATCCCCCCCCCCACCTCCCTCCATGCAGATTGATATCAGGAGGACGGATGCATCCCGTTGACTGATGGTCTGTCAGGATAAAAAATGAACTTTAGTCCCCTCCATATATACCTCCACAGACACAGTGCCGCCCCGCTTGCTACACCCACAACATACCAACGAGGTGTCTGCATGTGATTCATGTTACATTAAATCATCTCTGAGCACATCGACAATATTTTCTGTTGTGTTCAGTCGTGTCTCTAACACTTCACGAGGAAAGCGTACACATTTTATTCTCCTCCGGCTCTAGGAATTGCCGTATCATGTCATTTGGGTTAAAGCCTTATTGCTATTACTTTGCATATTGTCACAAGTTATTTACTTGCCAAATAAACGGTGTTTAAGCTTTTGAATGAACTGTAATGAGGTAATTACAGTTTTTCAGACGAGGAACTATTAAATAGCTAACGTTCAATGTGAATAGCTAAACTTTGCTAGCTAAATAGCACACTGACGGGTTAATTGAGTTGGGTCTCAAGGTTAACTTGTCTGCCCCTCTTGCCAGTGTTGCTGCAGTTATTATAAACTGTCCACATCAGCTCTAATATGCAGTCTGACTGGCAGATATGTGGTGGTGCTTTTTGTAGCTCATCATAGCAGGGGCCATGACACTACAAGACACTACTGAGTTATTAAAAATGTCGCCATGTGAGATTTTGTGCCATTGTCATATCCTGTCAGTCAATAACAGAGGATAAATGCTCTAAAACCATCTGATTACTGCAGTGTTGCTGTGCATTTCAAATTGGTACATTGGTACTAGTGCTAAACCGGAGAAGCTTACAAATAAGAATGGGTTCCTCATGAGACTAAGAGTAAAGATTCAAATGCTGTTTTTAGTTGCAGACAGAGTGACCAGCTCTCAGATGGGGACATGTGTGACGCTGGTTCTGTTTGGTCCTCACGCCTTGCCATACACGGTGAGTGACAGGCAGCAAAGCGTGGGGTCACATGACTCAAAGCTAGCATGCTGTTCTCCTCTTTCTGCGCTAAAAACATGCTGCTACTCCTCCTCCCGCTCCTCCAGTGAGTGGGTGGTGTGGGAGGTGGCGACGCAAAAACAACTTTAGACTCCAATTAATTTACAATCTGAGAGCAGGAGGAGATAATTGCTGATGAATTATCTTTAACGTGTCACTTCAGCTGCCAGCAGGAGACGAGTCAGGCCTAATGGCTTCACGTCTCACAAGAGAATAAATGTTTTGACACTTCTTCTGTCGTCTTAATGCCTTTACATTGTCTGTGTATAGCCTCCGTGCCCGCTCTGCAGCCAATCATAAAGAAATGGGTCCTGAAAGGTCTCAATGTGAATGGTTTCTGTAATTGCTACCTAAAATAAAAGGCGACATCCCCTAATTATCACCTCAAATAAAAAGTTAAAAAAACGAAAATGTATAATAAGTTTCATGTTTATCTGGACCTGTCTGACAGATGTTAACACGATGAAAGACGTGACAATAGAACAAATGGAAGGCTGAGTTAAATCAGTTTCACTCAGCAGGTAGAATATATAAAATAAGCCATACATGAAACTGTTATTGATCAGAAGCTATTAAAACGCTAACGAAGATTTGTTAGCGATTGATTAAGGGTCACATGATTGAATTACAATTTCAAAAAAATCTATGGCACACATACTCTTCATATGAGCGCTGTAACAATGATTGAAGAGCTGTCAGAGTTCTCCAGCGCTGCAAGTATCTGATTAATATCAAGAAGAAAATGATTGGTGCGTGTTGGGTTCCTGGAGCTGTTTACAAAAGACCTCCCTCTGCTGTGTGTGGGGTGAGCTGCTGAGGAGCAGCTGATTGGTACTCACCCTAACGAGACCTCGGTCCCCGCGGTGCTCTTCTGAGTGACCTGATTGAACGGGCACAGATTGTAGGTGTACCTGCAGAGGAGAGGAACACATGAGCTTTAATACAGGGTGCTGTTCATGCTGCTTCAGGCTTTGACGATAAACAACAGCAAACTGTTGGACGATTTTAGACAGAAAATGCACAGAAATGAAAAGATGTTTGAGGAAACATCACATAGTGTCTTCAAACGTCACACACTGTATATATCTTGATTAACTACATAATTGAAGTGTAATGCTGTTTATATTAAAGCTGCCCCACGCAATATTTTTTATATAAGCCCCAATGTTTTTCTCAGAATTCAGATTTTCTCCTCGGAAATAAAATGCATCACTTTTGGTCAGGTGTCGAAAAGAAATGTCACATGTGGCCCTAATCCTCTTTCGTACAAAAGATATGCAGCGTTTATATTTGAAATAGCTCAACTTAATATTGAGGTCCAGCACATTTGAATGTGGAAATGTCACGTACTTTACCTTTAAACAACAACGGTAACATGTAAAAGAATGACCTCTAAAAAGCTCTATTTGGGTAAATACTAAAAAATAAAAAGTGAAAATAAATAATTTCAGCAACACATTTCTGAATCCAGAAACATTGACTGATGGTCACACACACACTAAAGAAAGCATCTATATTTATAAGTGAGGTTCATGTGACCTCGGTAGCAGGAAACATGAAGTGAGTCTCTGGGTTAAAAACTGTGAGGACAGATTATATACGTCAACATGTGACAGAAGCTGATCAGATCCAGTCTTTTCACACTGCGTCAAAGCAACCGGACCCGACAGAGAGCACACACACACACACACACACACACACACACACACACACACACACACACACACACACACACACACACACACACACACACACACACACACACACACACACTCTGATCAGAGACCAGAGAGACAGGAGGAGACGGACAGACGGGATGTAGAGCTGAGGAACATCCAGAGGAACAAAGACAGACGGAGGATAAAGGGTGCAGCAGAGAGTGGGCTGCATGAATCACAGCCCTGGATATATTTCATTATATAAAATATGTGACAGATGATGACGTGCAGGGAGGGCGGACCATGCAAAGGTCACCAATCAAACTTTATAATAACTACAGAAGGCTGTGATCAGACGGTGACAGCTGGGATCCTCCCATCCGCTCCTGAACGCAACACTTTGTCTTTTGAAAGTGACAATAAAGAAAGAGGCCAGACCGACTAAACTGAGACTTGAATCAGATCTACAAAAGGAACATCAAGTGTGGATCCAGCTGTTATAAAGCATCACATTCTGCAACCACCGTTTTGCTATGACTGTACTTTATTAAGTAATAAAGAGGTTTATTCGAATGTTAGTGATAATAACAACAAGCCTCAGGGACCGTGCTTTATATATACAAGGTATATACAGTGCTCCGACAGTAAGAGTATAAACTGCAGCCATGATGAGTTTGACTTTAGCAGAGGATTGGTGTCAAGTTGGATTAACTTTGTCTCATTTGAAGGGGTGGTCAGTACCTCTCCTGATATTCCAGTTCACCCAGTTTAAAGTAAACATATTTAAAGTGGGCCACTCTCCAGTCCACCTTCATTTTCCACATGGAGAAGCACAGTAAACAGCTCTCACTGAGTCTGATTGAGGTTTCGGACCGATTATCATACTTCAGCCTGGAGATGCTGTATGCAGAGTATGAGATGTATATACTATATATATATAAATATTTCTTATTACCTCTGTGAAACAACATAAAGAGGGACGGGGGGTGCTCATAAATTACCCAAGAAGAGAATAATGCAGCCTCTCCAAAGAATCAATTTGTATTGGAAACAAAACCGAAAACTGGAAGCCAATTTAGATTCAGAGCATCGGAGAGCAGTGAGGCGGAAAGCAGACCAAACATTATTACTGACGATTTCTCCTCCACACATACATGAAGGAAAGTAAGAAGAATACTTTGTGGAAAAGGAGCAGAAAATAGTTCCATTATAAAAACGATTTGAACATACAGTATAACAAATAAAGTAATATGAATATATACATGTTAAACAAAAAAGAATAATAAATAAAAAAATATGCTTGCAAAGTATTCAAATACCACATTTATATTTATCTACTTAGATTACGAGTTTTTTTATGTTATTAAAATTTGATACGGTAAAAGAAGATTTGTTTTGTCCTGCAGAGTCCCTCTTTTCACCCTCTGTCTCAAACCAGGGCCCAGTCTGCTCTGATGGTCAACTGGCTGGTTCTGTTGTCATTGGTCAATCATTTAGAAATGTCACATTCAATGTGTTTGAGTTCTGGCCAATAGAAGCGCAAGTGTTCCATTGTGATGTCACTATGTTCCATAAGTAAACAAAGGAGGCGTTTCAAGGGTTAGTGTGTGGGATAGAAACTCCCTCTGGAAAGAACGTAGGGATTTTAGCCTTTGCAGACCATTGACATGCAAAAAAACCTATAGAACAAGGAAGGGAAAACCAGTCTCCAGTTAATCCTGCATCAATCACGTACTGAGTTCAGCTGCCTGAATGTGAAGATTTCAAAGTGATATGTATTATAAAACAATGAGAGAAATATTCTAATACAGCCATAAATAATATCTCTATTTAATGTAAAGGATCCCACATTAGTGTGAAGCACGCTGGCTCAGAATAATATTTTACACTTCTCCTCCTCTGAGGTGTTAAAAGAGGCTCCAACAGAAAGAGTGTTGGAGGATCTACTTTATCATATCCTAAGGTGATAATTAGATTTATCACAAAGAGAAAGAACTATCTGAGGCTGAGACACATCTGCTAGGTCGTATGAAGAGAAAGACCAACACATTAAATAACCAGCTGATAATAATACAAATATAGAACATCCTCAAATTGTCCTGTAGGTCCTAAAGCAGCTTGCTAAGGCTAATGCTCCTTCTTTAGCTAACCAACAGTGTCTGATAACGTGAGTGTGACACCTGCTCTGAGGCATGGATATACACTTTCTACATAAACAAATATATTTAAACCCACATACAAACAAGATTTCACTTCCTCTGTGCATGTGGAAGTGCAGGCTATCTGTCTGCAGCTGTTAGCCTGGTTAGCTTTGTCTTTACGCTAGGACAAAATCCTTAAAACACTCATTCAATTAGCTAAGCGCATTTTGTTAAATGTTTGTGCAAAATACCTGGTATTCATGTTACGATATTACAGTGTTAAAATAGAGTGCCTGTGTGGCAGAGCACCTAAAGCATCATGGGAAAGGAACGCCTGCTGATGCCCAGAGAAGACAAGAGGCGCTACAGCACAGCTAACACCCGCCGGGGGAAAATAGATTCAGGACTCCCTTGGAGCGCTGCAGAACAAAAGAACATCCTAATATAATGACTTAGTGAGCGATGCTGGGGTGGCCTGCGAAGAACAACCCCCATGTTGAAGTGGGGATCAAACCTCTCCTGTCCTCTTCCAGAAAGAGCTTCCATGGAAAGGGAACACTGAATGGGAATGGCTTCATTGTGTTACTGATTTGTACAAGAAAAAAAGGGGGACTGTAAAAAAAATAGTAGATTTGTTTTTAAAGAGTCCAATATGTGGAAATGTCTGTGGCTCTCCTGCTCAATGCCACACAGGGAGGCCCATATTCATTATAGAAAGAAAAATTAATAAACCCAAAGTAGTTCACATGATTTCTTTGATCATTCAGTAGCTGTTCAATTTTCTATTCTTACTCTAAACGTGCATTAGCGTAGCAGTAGCTCTAAGCTTTCCTTGACTTTCCTCTCTTTAACTGTGAGGTTTTTTTCACTTGAACATCTATTTCATCCACAATGTGTGTCACTGTAATCTAACAGAGCCTGCATAAGATTTATCTGGTTTAACATCTTCAACATTCTGCCTCCTAAAAGGCAAACTAAGCAAACCCTGCTGTGTGAGGGCCGGGGAAACTCTCTGAGATGTGTCTGCAGATAACTTCCTTCAGTCTTCAGCCGCCCACAGCCTGTGGAGCTCCAGCTGGCAGCGCTCCTGAGGAGAGCAGCTTCTCCCCAGCAGGGACACAGAGGAGATGCAGAGGAGGAGGAGTTCTCTGTGGTGATTAAATCTCTATCACATTATACACTGAGATGCTGGGTCTTTACTATGAAGGATTTTGATTGAGTTTTTCACAGTAACATCCTCTGTAGACTTTGTGATGCTTCTCTGAAACTCCCAAACACCCCCCATGCCTGAACAACCTCCATTGGATACGGAATCACTCGCGCTTCCAACACATTGAACGCGATTGGCTAAGGGGCGGGACATCTCTAAGCGTTTGACCAATCACAACAGACATGGTGAAAAGAGGTGCAGTATGAGCAAAATAAAGACCTTTTTGAACATGTCCCAGTAGAGGCACCAAATACTAATATCAACCTGAAAATGACCATAACATGTCCTCTTAGAGAGAAGTCATCATGTCGACAGCTTAAGGGTTAGTTTTGAGAGGCAAAGATGAATAAAGAAGTACTCACTCATAAACGTTAAGCTGGTAACACTGGCTGTTCAGAAACAGGAACTCCCAGTCTGGACCGTAGTCTATGGCCAGCTTCGTCCGAAGATCACTGGAAAAAAAAACATCTGTATTTAAACCAGCAGCAAAACTTAAGCTAATATCTGAAACCATGCCAACATTTAGACAATTACGTCTGCAACCAAGGCACTGAAACACAGATGGAAATGTCTCTGACACAGATAGAACTTCAGATACCAGGGGCCGTATTCACAAAGGATCTTAGGGCTAAAAGACTGGCGAATTTAGGAGAAACTCCTAAACATAATGGGCGTGTCAGTCTTAAATGTAGGACTCCTAATTTTATTCACTAAGAGCAATTCACAAAGTATTTTAGGCCTAAAAGTAGCACCTAAATTTAGGAGAGCTTAAAAGTCCTCGAGAGGACTCCTAACTCAGTAAGACCTATTCACAAAGAATCTGAAAATGGCTGAGAGACGAAATGTTTTGGAGACAATGGAAGACTGTGAATTGATCAAGAGATATAGGCTAAATCGTGAGGGTATCAAACTTGTTGTGGAATTAGTGCGGGATGCAATAACATCCCCGACTAACAGGAATAACCCGATTAGTCCGGAAATAAAATGTTTGGCAACACTACGATATTTAGCAACAGGGAAAATGCAACTTTGCAATGCCGACGATTTAGGAATATCGCAACCATCAGTCAGCCGTGCCATAAACCAAACCATCAACGCGCTCTCTAGACCACATATCATCCAACAGTTTATCCGGTTTCCTTTGGACAATCAACAACTACACAGGATCAAAGCCAACTTCATGGCAATGCAGGTATGCCCGGTGTGGTCGGTGCTATTGACGGGACGCACATAAAAATAATTGCGCCATCAAAAGATGAGGACGTGTTCGTCAATAGAAAGAAAGTACATTCCATCAACACGCAGATTGTTTTCATTCATCATGATAGGGGGGCTTGAATGGCGGTATGGGCT
>NW_011369945.1:20046619-20054616 GCF_000735185.1 Notothenia coriiceps
GTAACTACATTCATTATATTTCAGTGCTAGGGTGATGCTTAGCTAAGCCTATATGAAACACTTTTAACTGACAGGACTCGATGATCGAACTGTGTACTGTAAGGTAGCTTCTAGTTCATGTCAAAGTCACATTTTCCAGAGAGCTTTCTTTGAAATCACGGTCGCTAAAAAATTACATTTGAATGTATGCAAAGTGTTTTATGCAATACATATGGCTGCTGTAGCCTGTAATATGCTTTGCTACATGTTCGCTAACTTGGAGTTTTAAAAAAAAATGACATTTGCTACCTTGATTTCCTGGCCAAGGTGGCTGGCTCTGGGGTTTTAACTGTGTGAGCCCCCACTTGAGATTGTTGCTTTTTTTTTAGGACATTGTCTTATGTATGGTCCATCTTCAAACTCTGAGTCGGCTTTTTTTTTGACAGTGTTATTTTAAGCATTGTCACAGTCCTCCAAGATCGGTATCTGTCAGGCCAATAAGACAGATGTTTATTCCATTCAACTCTCTGGCTTGTTTTGTTGTCTTGCTCTTTGGATTCACTGAAAGGGAATTACTTTCCTTCCGTCCTTTGTGATGACGGTTCAGGTAAGCACATTTGTTTATATTATGTTAATATAATCAACATTGACTTTGGAGTAGGCAATCTGGCTATTAACAAATGAATTAATACTTATCACGGCTACGGCTGTACTTAGCTTTTTTATTTTTTTTGCTAGGGCCCCTTAGTGGCCTGCGGGGCCCTAAGGGGGACGCTGTATGGCCGTTAATGGGTCGGGGCCGCGCTCTGTACATACACACACGTATTCGTAGGCAGACATTACTTGTAGGGCGGGCCTGTTATAAGTAGGGTGGCCGCTTTTTCCGGGAATGACTTTAGCGTAGCCCTTGCCTATAATAATAATGCCCATGCCAGCATCGCTGTGCCATTTCCTGATGGTCGCGACTTGACTGTATGATATGAATTGTTGAAATCTCATATCAAAGTAAAAGCATATAAAGCCAATAACATACATTTTAGGCTCCATCCGTATTAGATCCACTTTGCCCCATACTCAGAATGTTACTGCGTAACGGAGCAAAGCTACAACCAGGGCTAGGCCTCAAACGAATTAGGTTTTTGGCACAACCCACATTTTTATATTATGTTAAATTACCAACCTGTGCTGCTTCTTCGGGGGGGTGCTAAACTTAAACCATACTTTATCATTTACCTATCTCCGTTTTATATTTAGATATTACTTTTCCCGTTATCTCCGCTCCTTTTCTCACACGCTTGCTTTTCCATAGCCCACCATCCACTTCCTGTCAACAGTGAAACTCACCTTCCAAATAAAGAGCATGAAATAAACGGAAGTTACCTACATTTATTTTAAGACATACAACTGCAACGAAAGTAACAAAAACAATGTAATATCCTTTTCAGTTTCACAGAACACAAATTGTGTTATTTGCAATCGTTAGGTAACTCTTTTATTGCACTAGGTAACAGCAACAATAGGTTGTAGCATTCAAACCAAGCCGTAAACTCTGGGGAACAGCCGGGACGCCAATAAGGAAGTGCCACACACTGCAGTTCATATAGTGGCCAGTAGGAGCAGTCTGCAGAAGGGAGCAATTTCCATAGACCCCCATGTTAAAATGCCCAACTTTACAGCAGAAATAAACATGTTTATTGCATGCTCCTCCTACCGACCAATCAGCTTGTTAAATGTGGATTTTAAATTATTGCCTAAAATGCTCGCTTTACGTTTGGAAACCGTGTTACCAACCATTATCTCTCCCGATCAAACCGGCTTCATCAAAAATAGGCATTCATTGTTTAACTTAAGACGACTTTTTAACACAATCTACCAGCCTTCCGCAAATTCTATAAGCTGTGATATCTTTAGGTGCAGAAAAGGCATTTGATCGTGTGGAGTGGAGGTATCTTTTCACACCTTGGAAAGAACTTTACCTCATGGGTGAAGCTATTGTACTCCTCTCCCCTAGCTTCAGTGAGGACTACTGTAATAACACGCATTCTGAATATTTCCCTCTCAACCGCTCCACCAGGCAGGGTTGTCCCTTGAGCACTCTCTTATTTGCCTTAGCTATTGAGCGCTCTTCGTGAGAGGTATTTTCAGAAATGGGGTAGAACAGAAAGCTTCTCTTTATGCGGATGACCTTCTTCTTTATGTCTCTAATTTATCTGTGTCCGTCCCTGCAGCTCTCTCTATCCTTAGCTCATTTGGTGCTGCATCCGGTTATAAACTCAATTTAAGTAAAAGCGAATTGTTCCCTTTAAATAGAGCGGCGCGTGAGTTTCCTCTACATAGTCTACCATTTAAAACTGCACTACACAGCTACACTTACCTCGGGATCCAGGTGACCGATACATTTAAAGATCTTTTTAAAGCAATTTTGACAGAGACCAAAGGCGCGGGGTGGACTTGCTCAGCCGAATTTGAGGTTCTATTATTGGGCAACGAATCTGAGAATAATACAGTCCTGGCTTCAGTCTGACTCACAGCACTCTCTGCCTGTCTGGCTTGAAATGGAGGCTGCTTCCTGTAGTCCAGTATCCCATTAAGACCCCCTCCTCTGCTTACACTAAAAATGTAATTGCCAAAGCATCCTTAAAAAATTGGAATCAGTTCAGACGTTTCTTTGATCTCCAAGCATACTCTACATTAGCCCCTTTAACTGCAAACCATGTTTTTCCTCCATCCTTAGTAGATGGCGCATTTACTATTAGGTTTAACCAAGGCATTAAAGCATTCAAAGACCTTTGTATTCACAACACATTTGCCTCTTTCGAACAGCTACCTAATAAATGTGCACTACATACTAGTCAACATTTCTTCAGGTATCTACAGATTCACAGTTTTGTTAATAATAGATTTCCTCAGCCACTAGACACACTCCTTAGGCCTACTCTGATGGGCCTTGATGGGTTAATATTTACACTCAGATTTATTCTCTTCGTTTGGTTACCCTGAACTCCATTGAATCTCTTTGGGGAAACAGATCTTGGGGAGGAGATTTCTGAAGAACTTTGGGAAAAACCCTTGCTAATGTACATACATCTTCTATTTGTGCTAGACATGGACTGATTCAATGCAAAGTAGTGCATCGCACACACTTTACTGAGCTCAGGCTCTCTAAAATATATAAGGAGGTGGACCCAACTTGTGACAGATGTAGCCAAGCACCGGCGAGTCATGCACACATGTTCTGGTCTTGTCCGGTCTTACACTCTTATTGGACTGAAATCTTTAGATCACTGTCAGAAATCACTGGAAAACCAATGCCATGACCGCACTGTTTGGTCTAACCCCACCCACATGGCCACATGAACAAGTGATTTTATTTAAAGTGTTTGTTTTGCATCCTTTCTTTATATTTCAGGGATGCAGCAGCAGTAAGATAAGCGGGACGTGAAATCTAATCGGTGTCTGTCTATTCGAATGTTATCTCACAGCGGTTTATATGAGCTGATGAAGGAACTGCATAACTCTGCTCCTCTTCCTCTTTATCTGGACAGAGGAAATGAGAGGATGCTATCTGCCGCCGCTCGCCTCGGCTAAGCAGACGGACATTTTCTCCAGGCTTCAGATGAAAACAGGAGCTTTATGAACCTCAGGAATATTTGTATCCGACTCTGAATTAAAACACTCTAGAGAGAGGTGTTAGGAGCTGATCTGTGTGTCATCTGATCACAGGGAGGATCGAGGACCAGCGACTGCAGCACATCTCAGTTCTTTTCTTCCCTATTCATCAAAAAGGATTTCTCTCGTCTTACATTGTTCCTGCACACAGTGATGAAACATCGGAGGCGTTTGAAACAAAATGAGAGCGAAGGTGTCAATGTACTGCAGGTAATAAAGTAAGGATTAAAGGTTCCCTATTATACTCTTTTATATTCAATATATTATAGGTCTCAGTTATATACAAAACATGTCTCTGAGGTAGGGCTGCTCGATTATGGTAAAAATCATAATCTCGATTATTTGGGTCAATAATTGATATCATGATTATTAAAAACGATTATCCATTTACTTTGAAAACATCCATATATTGAAAAAAAAAATGTGAACAGTATGTTTTTAACAGTTGATTACCTTAACTTTAAGTATAACTCAACTGAAAAACCAATAAAATAAATAATTTAAAAATAAATAAATAAAATAAAATAAATAAACAATCGTTTTATTTCGATAATGTTGTTTTCATAATCGTTGCAAGCCAAAATCGTAATTGCGATTACAAATACGACTTAATTGAGCAGCCCTACTCTGAGTCTTGGCTAAACCCAACAGATCATTGCAGATCCATTAATTCCCCTCTGTTCAGCATGTTTCAAAAGTGCGGTTAAAAAGCTTACTTTACGATGGAAATGAGAAGCCACTCCCCACACCCTCTGAGAGAGATTTGGTTAAAAAGAACACAATGGTGCTCTAGGACAGGGGTTCCCAAAGTGGGGGTCGCGAGACCCCGAGTGGGGGTCGCGAGATGATTACAAAATAAAAATGGAAAATAAAAAGAATTATTTTTTTTATAATTTCTTTTTTAAATTATTATTAATGATAACGTTTGCATAGACATTTTCAGGGGCGGACTAGCCATCTGTATAATTTCCCCGCAACGAGGCTTCCCCTTTGACAATCCACTAGCGCAGTGTTTCTCAAACTCTTTCATACCAAGGACCACTTAACCAATAAAAAACACTCATGGACCACCTAACTCCAAAAATATACCAAAACAATAGGCCTGCTTACCCATTCCAACAGTATATAATAAATTACAGCCTAATAATGACAGTAGTGATAGTAATAGTAATTTTAATAGTAGTAGTGATAGTAGTTTGACAATAATGACACTGAATGGAGCTCACCTTCACCCTGTTCTCTGTATTTAGGACGTCCCACAGAGAGTGCTGGAACATGGGCAGGTCCATCTGACGGCCCCCTCCCATCAGAGCCTGGGGGAAGAGGAGGAGGTTTAATGAATATATATTATATATATGATAAACCAACAAAATACAGCTTGCAACACAGCACTTAACAATATTCCAAATATAATGCATATAAAACGGAATGTTAGATACATGATGCTGGTTACACATTTGAGTGTCGAGGAGTTTAATGCATGATGCGGATGAAAGATGAATACATCCTGTCTTTCTTATATTTTCATAAAACATCCGGAGCTGTAGCCTCAGGCCTGACGACACCACTGCTCTCATCTTGTTTTAAAAACTGGAAAGCTCTATTAAATGTATGTTTTTGTTTTTTTTAAATGTAAGTTTCATTTCAAAGTCATCTGAATACAGAAAATATGTTTGACTCATCTCTTGTTTTCTGTAATTCTGCAATTTCCATGAAGTGTGTGTTTCTTGTGTGCCTGACACACTTCTTCTTCACATGCATTTACTGCGGGTACAGTCTCACAAAAACTGCCATACACAACTGATAATAAGTTCATCTTAAAAACTCCTGCAGAAAGAGGAGGGAACCCTTGCATCTCATCAAAAGGTGTTGGAATAACTGGTGAGGGATAGAAGTGTAGCGGGTGGAGACTGGCGAGGGAAGGGGGTGCAGCTCGGTGTGTATTCATGTGAAAACGGAGTCCGCTGGAAGCCGTTTAGTCGGCGCTGTATCTCAGCAGGCTGACCTTTAACTCTATTCACAATGAAGCTAAGCTAACATACACACGCTGCTAAGACAACAGACACTGCAGGAGGAGAATCAGATCCTCTGAGCTGACCCAGCCACAGTACTCACACTCAGAGTTTATCTTTTATTACTGGTACACGCTCCAACCTTAACAAACGTTATATAAATGTCGTCTTGTAGGTAAATATAGCGTCCATCAGAGCAGCAGTTATTCTGGAGGATGATGTATAGAAAGAGTAATTCCTCTCAGAGTGCAGAAATTGCCTCGCAGAGATCTGATCTACATTCTGTGTTATCTAATTACATTTTCCCAGCAGCCTCACAAACACAATAACCAATACCGGTAACATATTTCCTGTACAGTTAACAACTAAACAAGCAACTGATGCTGACCTTAAAAAAAGCATGATTTGATACGGTTGACCATGAATTATTAATAAAAAAACTACAGAGATATGGCATTAGAGGTGTTGCACTATCAAGGCTATCCAGCTACCTACATAACAGGGAACAGTACGTTGAAATACAAAGCCATAAATCACAACTACTGCAGGTTACATGTGGGGTGCCTCAGGGCTCAGTCTTGGGGCCATTACTATTTATTCTGTATATTAACATATATATGTGAAGTATCAAAAACTATTAAAACCATTCTTTTTGCAGACGACACAAGTCTACTCTGCTGCGGGGACGATTTAGAACAGCTATTGGTCACAATGGAGAAGGAACTGAGCAGGATGAAGATCAATTAACATTGAACGCAAGCAAAACCAAACTCATAATATTTGGCAATCGATCGACCAATACAGAGAAGAAACTCACTATAAATGGCGTCCAATTAGAAAGAGTATCGGAAATAAAATTCCTTGGAGTAATCATAGACAATAAATTAAGTTGGAAACCACATATAAGCTATATCAAAGCCAAAATATCCAAATCAATAGCAATTCTGAATAAAGCCAAATACCTAATTAATCAAGCTCCCTTTTTTATGCTGTACTGCTCCTTCATACTTCCATACATGATGTATTAAAACAAATACACATCCTATCTTCATCCTGCAAAAAAGAGCCACGTACAGAGAACCAACAAATAAATTATTCATCAAACTAAAAACACTAAAACTACAAGACCTGGTTGACTATAAAACTATTCAAATTATGTTCAAAGCCTCAAATCAACAATTACCTCATAATATCCAGGGACCTTTCACACGGAGAGAGAGCATGCACATGTTGAGAGGAAACTGCATTTTAAAAAAAACACCCGTACGAACAAATGCCAGACTTCATTGCATCTCATCAAAAGGTGTTGGTCTGTGGAATAACTAATGATGCACTGAAATATTGTTCAAGTCTATCTAAACTGAAAGTATTATTTAGGAGCCAAATCATTAACGGTTATGAACAGGACCTGTAAAATCCCATTTGTTGTTAGTTCTTGTAATGTAAAAGTAATTTATTTCTGATTGTTTTGTCAAAAAGCAGACAAACATGTCGCTGATGACGATGACCTAATATTTAAAGAAAAATATATGCGAGAGGGGATAGGACCAGAAAAGTTTTTTTAAGCTTTTCTTGCCCCTGAGGGGCAAGAAAAGCTTAAAAAAACTTTTCTGGTCCTATCCCCTCTCGCATATATTTTTCTTTAAATATTAGGTCATCGTCATCAGCGACATGTTTGTCNATGAAACCAAAATAGAACTTTTTGGTAAAAACTCAACTAGACGTGTTTGGAGGAGAAATAATGCTGAGTTGCATCCAAAGAACACCATACCTACTGTGAAACATGGGGGTGGAAACATCATGCTTTGGGGCTGTTTTTCTGCAAAGGGACCAGGACGACTGATCCGTGTAAAGGAAAGAATGAATGGGGCCATGTATCGTGACATTTTGAGTGACAACCTCATTCCATCAGCAAAGGCATTGAAGATGAAACGTGGCTGGGTCTTTCAACATGACAATGATCCCAAACACACCGCCCGGGCAACGAAGGAGTGGCTTCGTAAGAAGCATTTCAAGGTCCTGGAGTTGCCTAGCCAGTCTCCAGATCTCAACCCCATAGAAAATCTTTGGAGGGAGTTGAAAGTCTGTGTTGCCCAGCAAAAGCCCCAAAACATCACTGCTGTAGAGGAGATCTGCATGGAGGAATGGGCCAAAATACCAGCAACAGTGTGAAAACCTTGTGAAGACTTACAGAAAACGTTTGACCTCTGTCATTGCCAACAAAGGGTATATAACAAAGTATTGAGATGAACTTTTGTTATTGACCAAGTACTTATTTTCCACCATAATTTGCAAATAAATACTTCAAAAGTCAGACAATGTGATTTCTGGATTTTT
>NW_011369945.1:20054676-20067850 GCF_000735185.1 Notothenia coriiceps
GTGTGCCTTGGCAGTCTCTGTGAGAGCCAGAAATCTTGTTTGTTTGTAGGTGACCAAATATTTATTTTCCACCATAATTTGCAAATAAATTCTTTAAAGATCAGACAATGTGATTTTCTGGATTGTTTTTTCTCATTTTGTCTCATAGTTGAGGTATACCTAGGATGAAATTTACAGGCCTCTCTCATCTTTTTAAGTGGGAGAACTTGCACAATTGGTGGCTGACTAAATACTTTTTTGCCTCACTGTATATATTATTGTTGTATGTTGTTGTTTCTGACATGTTCAATAAATTGACTAATAAAAAAAAACACAGACCCTGAAGACTGATTATAAGACTAATAAATGTTCCTAACTGAACAATGAATTCAGACCTAACAAAACAGTTTAAAAGCATTTCAGAGTAGAGTCACTTCATTTACCCTGAGTGCTGTTTGTGTACTTAGGAACCACTGCTAGATCTCTAAGAACTAAAAGTCACGGTGGCCCCAGCGGTCCAAAAAATAGAGTCAGAATGAAAAAGGGGATGATGTAGGGTTGTGTAATTACTGTGACTAAATAAAGAGATTGTATTGGTGATTTTCTTGCAAGGAAACACTTGAACTCGTACGCTCCCATCTCCAGTCTGTTTCTTGAGACTGGAGACATCAGAACCCTTAACCCTTCAGATCTCGAGTATATATACCTGTGATACCCCGTCCCCATCATCAGCTCGGTCTGCTTTAATTATGTTTAGAGCTGCTAATGAACACGGTTCTTATTTAAGATAAAGCAGAGACAGATCGATATTCAGCGCTGCGTCAGTCTATATTCTCCTCAGGAACATTTCAGAAAGGCCACCACGGGGGGGGGGGGGGGGGGAGCTTATCACGCAGCTAAATGTCAATGTAATTATGAGCATCTGTAGATAGTGAGGGGAGCACATCCTGCAGCACAACACATATTTCATTAATAAATGTCACTCTGCAGAGCGCCCAGAGGACGACAACAACACCGATGCTACTGCACTAACAGAGAGATGTTATACAGGACAAAATAATAACTATATATATAATTATATCTAATAAAACGCTATTAATATGCATGCACAGCACATTGGATCATCACAAAGCACAGGAAGTGATCAGGACTCACAGCAAGTGTAATATAGATATGGGCTGTGTGAAAGGGAAAACAAAGCTATATGAAAGCTCTGCTAATGGGGAGTAGCATTAGCATGGCTAATTGTTATGTTACTAGATGTGCACTCCTCACTGCAGGAGGAGTCTGCTGATAAACAAGCTGTGTTTGTGTATGAGAACAATAAAAAGACTCAACAAAATGTAAGAAAATATGCATATATAACATCTTCATATAACATAGATAATGACTGATCTACCAAGTATTATCCAAACTTCTCCTCCAATTAAAACAAAACTGCATCTGATCCCTCACAATCCAAGCCAATCACCACAGGCGTTCCTACACTTAATGCAACAGCTGTGGAATTAAATGAATGTTGTATTGGTAAAACAGAGCCCTTTTGACAGTCACTAAACATCTGTGGTGCAGTCTAACTCCTGGAGCAGAGTTTAGTCAATCAGAGGGGCTGCTGGTCTGACTCAGCTGGGGGGNCAACTACACAGGATCAAAGCCAACTTCATGGCAATGCAGGTATGCCCGGTGTGGTCGGTGCTATTGACGGGACGCACATAAAAATAATTGCGCCATCAAAAGATGAGGACGTGTTCGTCAATAGAAAGAAAGTACATTCCATCAACACGCAGATTGTTTTCATTCATCATGATAGGGGGACTTGAACGGTGGTATGGGCTGTTATTGAAAGTGTTTAAGTGCTGGAAATATGCTCATTGGATAATAGTTTGCATAGTGCTTTTAATTGCCTCCTTGATTTAATGCAATTTACGTATTTTTATTGTTTGCTCTCTCTCTTTAACGTGCATATACAACGTCATTATCGTGGTCTGCACAAACTTGTCATCATGCGTGTATTCTGCTAACTGCACTGTCCATAACTATTTGATAGGAATACATTTCTAGCCTAGGCTATTTCCTTGTTTTTCGGTGATTTAGTGGGCTCGTTTGTGGGATGTTGCGGATGAGTTTCACCGAGACCGCCTACTCTGAACAACCAATCACCGTACTGACCGCTTCTAAACTCATGCACGAGAATCAACGTCATCCATAGCAACGGTGCGTCACTCTTAGTTCACTCGTAGTGATTTATCCTTAGTATGAGTAGGTCTCAGCGGCTTTGTGAATAACTTTTAAGAAAAAACTCCTACGTAAAATGTTTTAGCGCGAGTTAGGAGCACTCCTAGCGGTAAGATAAAATGCTTTGTGAATACGGCCCCAGATATAAAGGTATCTGAGTAACCTGGAGTAAAGCACGTGTGAAAAATAATCTAGTATTTCTCTAGATGTGTGTCATGTGACAGCTGCTGTATAACCCCCGTGTGTCCCCTCAGTCCAATTATCTGCTTATCTCCACTAATGGCAGGCAGTGAGCCCTTTGTGGTAACAGCGGCGCTGCACAGGCCTTTATTTCCATATTCATAACTCAGAGGTGCCAATGGGGTTAACACATGTTTAAAGAGGTGGCTGTTTGGCTCCAGGTTAATAAGGTGGGGGCGATTCCGGGTCAGGAAGGTAATGCCGGTTGTGTTTGCATTCTCACAAAGTGCATGTTTGTAGATAAGCAGCAGTAAAGTGGAGCAATAAAGACGTTAGCTTCCTGCTAGTTTTAAAGCTGCTATGCAGAGGATAGATGGTGAGTGATGAAATACAGAGAGGAAACACAGCAGTTGGATTCATCCTTGGGGTTGGGGGGGGGGTGTGTGTGTGGTATCTTGACCTTTAGCTAGCAGAACTGTAATGAGGGCCTTGAGTATGCAGGCCTTCGGGGCACAGCGGCTACTGATGCCACGCGTCTCATCCCTCCCTACCTGATCTCCATGTTGATGGTGTCATACGCCTCCTCCACCTTCTTCAGACTGGACGCCTCCCGCTCTGCAGCTGCACACACAGATTACGGTCACGGTATTAGCAGAGCATGTTGTCTCATCTGCTGTGTGTGGCTAAACCATTAGCTCTGAATACAGGATGGTTCCTCGTATGACAACATGTCCGCCTGCAGGCTAACTCCTGCTAAGTGATGTGACAGGTGAGAGGAAACACTGTGAACATGCACATGTTAGCATGTTATTACCTCCCCTCTTAGCTCATAACATCTGCTGCAGCTAGCATGAGACACTGTTATACTATTATACATTTCTGAGGAAAACATCCATACATCAGTTCGGAGCTACAAAGGACGGTCCTCCTTAAAGAAGGTCTGCACCCTCCAAGAGACTTTCTAGATGGTCAAATTATGAAATAATGTGTTAAATTCCATTTTTCATCAGATTAAAAATGAAATATTATAAAATGTTTATGTAATGCATATGATCAGACCTGCTGCAGAGGTCTAATGGAGGATATTGGAAGTGTATCTTGTGTGTGAGCTGTCACAGAGGTCTAAATATTAGCATGTTAGTGGCTGCACAAAAAGACCCCCACACCCCCCTCTGCACTTTGTTCCTGCAGATGTGCTGTGTCCAGAGGCAGTAATGGATATTTGTACAACCCCTGAACTCCTTCAGAAAATCACACACAGACAGATTCCCTCTCAGACCCAAGCATCAGGCTGAGCGGAGACAAAAGGAGATCACAATCCACAGAGGCTGAACTCTGACCCCTCTCAGCTCAGAGAAAAGATGAAACCTTCAACTCACATTCTCTCAGCTACGTCAGCTCAGACACATACAGGAGTCTCTGTCTGCAACGTCAAGCCTCTCCTCTTATTACACTATCAACCCATCGCTAACTCGGACCAGAGGCTTTGCAGAAACGGTGCACGGTGCCTTCATAACCTGCGGCATAATTATCGCCCCCTTAAGAAACCACTCTGTTTACAGAATCCAAACACTCGGGATAAACATCGAGGCGTTTCTGCTGGTCTGTGAAAGCAGAGGCTGCTGGGAGTTGACGGAGGTCACCTCGCCCCCTGCATGTTGTTGTGCTGGAGTGTCTGTTGGTGTTAGTTCTGAGTGAGTAACAGTGTCTGGCAGGAGGAGCCTCATGTGTTGAGCAGAGGACTCCCAGCCTGCTGCAGAGACTTTTCCTCTGTGTGAAGGACATCGGGAGCATCTGCACAGCTGCCATCACATAACTGGTATGATCCATGTATCATTATAGTAAGATAAGAGAAGTGATTTACATGCTACATTCAGATACATGGATATTGTATTTGACCAGGAAACATTAGCCAAAAAACTGTCAAACATTTCAGCCCCTCAAACTTCTAGATTTGCTACTTTACTTTTTTTTTACACACCATTTTATTTCAATGTTATACTATTTTGGTTCTGGACTTGTGGTAGAAAACAAAGATGAAAATATAAATATATCATTCGGTTATCCGTGACGGCCATATTTCTGACATGTAAGAAAATGCACTTATTAGGTTTTATGGCCAAAATGTAAAGAAGACATAGTTACAAAGTTTCATTTCTTCCCAAAAAATAATAAAGAAAACATTAAGAGTTAGAATGGAGATGAACTCCAACTGTAATATATGAAACCACAAACACAGCCTGTTGGCTTAGCTTAAAGTCTGCACCTCACAGCTGATCGACACGTCCTCTCCTTTCTTTAATCTGTAGTGTGTATTTGTGTGTTTGCTGCTGGAGCTGCGTGTGTGTTGAGGGGTAGAGGTGTTGTTCTGAGAGTGTGTCAGCTGCTACTCTACTATGCTGATGTGTGATGAGTGTTTGCCATGTGAAGGCAGCAGAATAAACAGAATGAGTGTGCAGTGTGTGTGTGTACTCTATTTATGAATATGTATGATGTAACACCGCCAGCAGCTGACCTACTTCTCCTCATGACTCCTCCTCATGACTCCTTGTGTCCCCTTCAGGGAACTCTGTCATCCTGCAACACGCTGGAAGAGCAGGAAGGAAGCGACTCGTGTTCGAATCAACACGGTGCTGAGAGTCAGAGACGACAGGTACGGCACTCTGACTACTTCCTACTAAACTCAGGGAGCCCCGTGTACAGATGAACAACCTTTTTTTAAGTTTGCAAACAAAAGAGTTCGACATATCTGGAGCTGCACGCTGGAGAGCATCATTAGGATGGTTGGAGCGCTGCCAGCCTGTGTTAGCTTCAGGAGACACAAATCAATTTCATAAATCACCAGAGACACACGCTCAAAACACACTTAGAGCATTTGAAAAGGGAAACGGGTTAATCTGATAGAGCTCACAAAATGCTTGCGAGGCAATACACTCCTCCTGTGGTTGACACAGACATGAGTCGGGTGGGGGGGGGTGGTTATGGATCAACCTCTGAATAAGACACAGAGAAAGATCATTGGACAGCAGGCCACTCCTCAGTTCTCCTGTGGAGCCAACAATTAACATCGGACCTATCATGCTCACACACTAACACAATACCTGCTGATTTACAGACGTCTATGTCAATGGGGAAAAGTCTTTATGGGCCCAATGACAGCACGGACTGACAGGAAGTTATACTACCACTGTTTGGCCTCTACCAAAAATTCCTTCAATGCCCGTCGCATCTCTTGGGGGCTTGTTGCAAACCCCCTGTGCCCACTAATGTTGAAATAAAGTAGATGTAATAAGGCTCTTGTTGGCAGCTATCTCTCACGCGGCTGTTATATGTTTTCTATTCTAAGCATCACCCTCATATCTTTAGATGCGAATCTCTGTGCATCAGATCAAAGTGAGGAGGCTTCACACAGCCCATATGTACAGGGATAATTTGTTTAGAGCTGCTTAAAGCCGAAACACCCACAGAGACAGAAATAAGTGGCTGGACTGTGACTGTGTTTGCATGGAGGACACAACAGCTTTACTCTCACTCAGATAAGCACATTACTCTTTATCTAAGTACAAACTTGTCTCTGATTATATTATATATCTCCACCAAGGAGAGCGTCCATCAGCACCACGGACAGCCTCCATCTCCACCATACAGCCTCCATCAGCACCAAGGACAGCTATCATCAGCACCACGGACAGCACCAACAGAACACACTACTATTAATGAGACAAATACATCTGATTGACAGAGAGCTGTGACACTGGAACTTGGTAAACTTTTCAATCAAGGCGTGGACTGTAAGTTTGGCCTTGGGCCAATTTTGTTCTGAGCCACTAGATGGCGGGCCGGAACATAATGAAAGGCTTATTTAAGTCATTGATTGTTAAAAACATGTGACACTTTCGAATGCTTGGGGGGGGGGGTTATGTGATTCTCCAGATTGCCAGTCCGCCACTGCTCACACAACGTATTAAGATCCTGAGCCACTGGAACACACCAAACACACACACAACACACACGAACCACACACACACACACACACACACACACACACACACACACACACACACACACACACACACACACACACACACACACACACACACACACACACACACACACACACACACACAGTAACATGCTGAGACACATAAAGTAAAGGGGGATACCAACAGAGGCTGTGTGTGTGTGTGTGTGTGTGTGTGTGTGTGTGTGTGTGTGTGTGTGTGTGTGTCAGTTTAGCTGACACACAAACACACACACACACAGTTGTGCTGAGCTGACATCAGACATTGACTGTCTGATGTCAGCTCAGTGAGGGGGGGTGATCATCTGTGACCTCCACCAGCTACCGAAGGGGTGGGGGGTGGCTGGTAGTGAGCCTCACCCCACCCACCCCACAGGCAGCAGCTCTGTGTGGATATGCTATATATACACGTGCGTGCGTGCGTGCGTGCGTGCGTGCGTGCGTGCGTGTTGGCCTAGATCTCGGCAGTGCATCGGTGTAATCGGGAGGAAAGAAGGAGAAGAGAACCAAGAGTGAGAGACAACTTGTGACACTACTGCAGGACACACACACAATCTTTACAAACACCTCGATATTTTGTGCCCTAAATAATACTGTATGTAAAGCTGGAGCTACAGCCCTGCTCCTGATGGAAGTTATTCAGACGTCCACTGGGTAATTATAACAGAGGCTGACAGGTGCTCTAACAATCTGAGCGTGTGTGTGTGTGTGTGTGTGTGTGTGTGTGTGTGTGTGTGTGTGTGTGTGTGTGTGTGTGTGTGGTGTGTGTGTGTATGGGGGGGGGGGGTTATCTATTAGCACCGTGAGCTGCTCTGTGAGCGTCACATGCCATTTCCTCTCCTCCGCTCCACATTTAGCTCTGCATTAGTCCACAGGATGCCAGGAGGAGCTGTGAGAGGAGCCGTGGCACTTTGCTCAACACAAACACAATCCCAGATGGTTTCCTTCCCCACAGTCACACACACGCATGTGTGATTTATAACACACACCCCAAAAGGAAAGACCAAAAACACGGAGCTGTGTCATTTCCCTTCAAAGGAGACGAGAGGAGAAATCACTTTACTGATATTCCTGAGAAGAGTCGTGAAAACAGACAAACACATAATGATAATAAATTCATCCTGTAGTGGTGGTAGGGCTGCTCGATTATGGCAAAAATCATAATCTCGATTATTTGGGTCAATAATTGATATCACGGTTATTAAAAATGATTATCCATTTACTTTGAAAACATCCATTTATTGGAGAAAAAAATGTGAACAGTATGTTTTTAGCAGTTGATTACCCTGAACTTTAATTCAACTGAAAAACCAATACAAAATATATATATTTAAAATAATCGTTTCATTTTGATTACGTTGTTCTTGTAATCGTTGCAAGCCATAATCGTAATTGCGATTAAAATACGATTAATTGAGCAGCCCTAAGTGGTGGACTGACTGACAGTTAAGCTCCTTATGTAGCCCGCCCCTTTTCCCACTTCCTGTCCAACTGCTTATGTGCGAGTTCTTCAGTTTTAGCACTAGCATCATTGAAAACTAACAATTTTTTTAGATAAAATTGTTAAAAATGTCTTTACCTGTTCTGCCCAACAGGCCCATGTCAGACCTATAGCTGCACTTTGGGGATTCATATCTGATCTCTGCCGTCTCGTTTCTCTTCTGGAAATGATTCAGTGATTGGTGTGTTCTTCCTCTATGTTGTGTTGGGTCAGTTTTTAGGAGTATTGCAAACTGAACCCTGACATCGTTTCGGCTAAAGCAGAGGAATAAAGTCTGCTGGTGTTTCTCTGCAGGCTGTGATTCTGCAGTAACACAATGCTCTCTTCCTCCTCTCCTCTTCTTCTCTCTGCTGTCTGTTTGCTAAGATTAGCTCTGCGTCCTTTAAGTTGCTTTCTATATTTTGCCTGAGCTGCAGTCTTGTGGTCTCGGGAGATGTGACGGCTGTACGTACACAGAAAGGAACACTTTCAGCAGAGAGCAGCAGAAACTCCGCGCTGGGATTTACCTGTCAGCTGCACTTAGCATGCGGGCTAACATGCGCTCTATGCTTCGGCGAGGAGTAAAGCTGACATGCCGTTCCTCTGATCCCCCTCACTGTGTCAGCCGCTCTGAAAATAAACTACATCAGGACATGTTCGGGGGGGTCTGCACAATCATTCCTCGTGTCGGCTTATCACAAATACTTCAGTGTTGCTCTACTTGCTTCATATTTTAATAGATAACAGTATGGAAGGAGCGCAATAATATTTCAGTTTGCATGGTTCTCTTAAATATGTACAGCATAACCAAGAGATGCAGCATCACAGCTTTCCTGCAGTGAAACAGGAAGCACGGTGTCGCTGCGTTCATGTTAACATTGGAAATGTGCAGACAAGTGCGGAGCAGAGTTTGGGGATTTGTCTAAAAGCTCTGTATCACCAACTGAAAAGCACTTCAGAACACACACACACACACACAGGTAGTGGTGTCTGCGCTGACAGTGCAGCAGCGGAAGAAAAAGCTGCCTCTATCAGCCTCCATCTGTTCCTCTGTGTAACTTTTAATTGGAGAGACAGTGAAGGCAGCAGAGGAGGAAGCAGTGATCCCAGTGGATCCTCACAGAGCTGCTGCCAGACGGACAACCTGAGCCCCATCTCAGGCCGAAACAGGGATACAGGGGGAAGGCTTATCCTGGCCGAGCGGCTGGAACTTGCTTTCAAGGAAACAGTTAGAAAAGTAAAAGCTGCAGAAAGTTTCTGGCTAAAAAACTAAAGTTTCCTCCAGAGGGAGTTTCTCTCAGGCTCACAACATCTTTCCAAGGGAACGGATTAAACTTGTTGTGGTTTTCCCTTGCCTGTTGCTCGTGTGTTCTATAGGTGTGCGTGCATGTTAATGGTCTGCAAAGGCAGACAGAGCCGGTCATGAAAAAAAAATATGAACCTTTAAAACGGGGGTGTCAAACTCAAGGCCCGGGGGCCAAATCCAGCCCGCGACTTCATTTTATGTGGACCGCAAGAGCTTGCAAAGAATATAATACGGTTACATATCGATTTACAGAAGCACGTTGCCCATAAACTACATGTCCCACAATGCATCGCGTTCTTGTGCGCACTGAAGAGACTTGCAATTATTTGCCCTGGACTTCTGCTTTCAGACGTAGTTAGTTATTACCTATCCGATAATAATCCAATTCAGAGGCAATAATGTCATATAATACATATATGACATGTTTATATATGTATTTTTATATAGTCTTAAAAGTTACAACCGGCCCTTTGAGTGCAACCATGATGCTAATGTGGCCCGCGATGAAATTGAGTTTGAAACCCCTGCTTTAAAACATAATAAGGCCTCTTTAAAATGGGGCTGCAGAGATGAATGTATAATATTAGCTAATAGACAGAAAGCCCTGAGCGTTGTTCCCACATAGTTTCACTAACAGTGTGTGTTTTCTGATCAAGCATTGTAAAGGGGGCCTTCAGGGCGCTCTGCTGCTGAACACTTAGTTCACATCTGTGTGCTGACCTTTGTTTGTGTTTACAGCTTAGTCATGATTTTATATGTGTGTTATTTCAGGAAAACCGACCGACAGGATTTCAAACCTAAGGAAATGATCAGCTAACAGGACAGGCTGGACAGGCTGGGGCATAATGCTACTGCGGAAACAGAGCAACGAGAGTTAGAGAAAAAGTCGTAATGCCAAACTTCCAGAGAAAAATCTGATTTGCATTAGATATTTTCCAGATAATTGTTTTCATATTATTCTCAAAAAACTTGAAGCCTGACACTGCTACGGTAATAATCCTGGGACACAGCAATATCCAACATCTTCCTTAGATTATTTATTTGCAAAGTTTCATTTGCAAATTCATAGATACACACATCCTGAATGATGCATAGCAACGCCTGAGGCATGATGGGATTTATTGTAAATGTGTTATTTTGATAAACAAAGGGGAATTGTTTGAGATTCAGTCTATAACAGGAGAGGGTCTTTAAATATCAGGCCTTCTAGAGCTAGAGACAGGAGTTTGCAAGTGTGTGTGTCTGTCTTCAAATCACAGCCCTCACACATCCATCACTAGATAACGTGTGATTCAATTTGTCCTGCATGTTTCATTTCTGCTCACATTCAGATTTATTTCATGTCTTTTAATTAACTCTGTGGATATGTGTGAGGGGAGATAAAAACTCCACACACAGACACACACCGGCAATCACTCAACGCTCAGACGGTCGGTCGCCTGGTTGCCGTGGTAACCGCTGCTGCCTTGGTGATTGATTCGTTGCCAGAGTGGCGTCGCCGCGGGAAGCCGGGCCGCGTCGCTCTAATTAAAACGGGATTACAGAGTCACGGCTGCACGGTACACTGATGCACGGCGGAGAGGAAATCGCTCTGTAAATGTCACTGTACACACACTGCAGATACACACTCAGCAGATCATCACTAAATACTGTTTACATGGAGAGCTTAATGTACATCCTAAATGAACAACACTTTCTAAATGTGTCTGCTCATCTCATTCTCAGAACTTAATCTACCTCAAATCTAAACTACATGTCCTCTCTTCTCTGCAGTGCTATGAGTGTGGATAGTTTTAGCATTGGATATATCGGGGCTACAAATGTCTGCATTATCTCAAGCTGAATGACCGTCATATAAGTTTGCTAAGAACGTCGAAAAATTGGGATTAATCGGGGGTCTTGTTTAAGGCCCTCAGCCATTCCTTTACCCTCATCCAGACTGGACAAACTGCAGCAGCTTCCTGTCTGGTACACTATCCAAACTCTCCAATAAATTCAAGTATATTCAGAACCGCCCATCTCCTCACCCTCACCCTCTCTCGGGACTTCATCACCCCTGTGCTGCAGAACCTGCACTGACTCCCCACATCCATTTCAAAATCCTCCTCCTCACTTACAAAGCCCTCCATCCCCCGGCCACCCTACTACCTCGCAGACCTGCTCCATCAGTACACTCCTTCCCGCTGCTTTCGCTCACCAAACATTTGAAATATCCAGCAGCGGACAGCAGCGGACAGCAGCGTTTATATATGAGAGATTTCCAGCTCCTGCCTCCTGCAGAGTTGTTTGTTGTGCCAGCGAGCAGCGAGGTCGGAGTAAAGTCATTTATCTGTTGGGGCAGGATATGATCTCCCGCTGCAGCAGAGCCCCCTCTCACAGCCTGATGCTGCTGACCACCCGCATCGCGCTGCAGAAACAGCAGCAATGCGTACAACTGCTGCAGATTAACATCACACACACAGGGAGAGGAGCTTGGGTTATTTACAGGACACATTGTTGCAACCACATGTCCAACGGAGGAAATCAGTACAGGTTAATATTCAAAGAGCTGCTTTTTATGATCAGAGACAGTATTTCTGAGTACAAGTTGATAAATAAAGACTTTTCTTTTTGTTACTTTTGCCTTGTATCTGCTTTGCGGCTGTAACTCAGTTGAAAATGATAATAAGGCACACTGTCAAAATCCTGTTTCCAACTAAAGAGGGATGATCAAATCTGTCCAAACACAAGCAGAAGGACTTTCCTTAACAATATTGCAAGTCTGTTTTTGAGACTTCTATATTTTGGTCAGCTCCACATCAGACTCCTCAGAATATTTAATGAAACTATAAGTCTTCTTCTATTCCTGCAGCTTATATCTGCTGCTGTCTGAGGATGGTTTCTCTCTCAGACTCTGAATCAGCAGCTCCCCTCAGTAAACAAGCCACAGTGATTGTTGGATTTACATATTTCTGAATAAATCATTTTTGCATTTGTGCGATAAGCAGGGCTCTGCTGTTCGCTTCTCTTCCTCCTCCCTTCTTCACCACATTCACGCATGCTTCCATGAATTAACCCCGATCCTGATCCCTCATGCCAAAGAGAGGAGAAACGGCTGCTCACAATTCAAGTTTCAGCAAGAGGAGGCCAAACACAGAGCTGCCGAATGTGTTATTTCTTTGTTGGACCCGGAAGGCAGTATCTCCCTATCCCTACGGCACTTGCACATTGCCATATTATGTGTTGGTACTTCTGGTTAAAGTGTGATAGCTATTAATTAGCATAGCGTCTCCAGCTTTATTAATCTGCACTTGCCAAAAATAACAATCTTGATTACCAATATGTGATTACTTTAACCAAAAGTGTATATTTCAGGGCCCAGTCTGCTTACAAAAACACGTCAACAATGATTTCATAATGACTCACTGCCTGAATAGTAGACACAGGTCCACACTGCAAATACAAAATATTGTAGGGGTTAAATATTAAATACGTTTAAATACAGTAAGAGAACCACCAATTTGGCAACAGCTCGCTAAATAGCTAACATTTGCTAGCTTGTTAGACACAGGTAGCTAAGGTTTAAGTAGATAGATAGCAAACGTTAGCTAGCTTGATCTACAGATAAATAGATGGATTGTCACATTGACAGTGACAGACGAGTTGGGTCTCTAGGTTTAATTGTTTTTTATTCTCAAATAAAACGAATTGTTTGCAATGCTGTTAATGCTATACCGGCCGGGCTACATAAGACGAATAGTGACGCCGATAAATGTGATCCGAGCTTTGTCCATGAATCCTCTCTGGTAAATGTAATGTGAAACAGCTGTGCTATTAGGAGGTTTCAACATGTGGGGAATCATCCTCATGCATGCAAGTGTGTGTATGTGAACAGTGTCATGGGTCTTAATATGAGCACTCTTTAATTACATCCTGGCGCTAAAGAAGATGCCTCCATTAACGCTGCATGTAGGCCTCACCACCCCCACCCTCA